>NW_026623325.1:789173-796899 GCF_030028575.1 Malurus melanocephalus | reverse complement strand
TCTCGAAATGCTTTCCAGGCTGCATTTAACAATTTACTCACGTCTGGTACCCCTTCTAACTTCTGCAGTTTTCTCCTTATATCACTGTTAGCCTGACTTATAAAGAGATATGACAAATGAACTTTTCCCTCAGTTAACTCAGGATCCACGTTTGTGTATTTAATCGCAGCATCTCTTAACCCTTCTAGAAAGTCAGTGGGGGATTCATCTGACCCCTGCTTTATGTTATGTAATTTAGACCAATTTACAGCTTTAGGAACATATKTCTTAGCCCATACACTGAGAGTCTCTGGTATTGTTTTAGTCTATCCATTTGGTCTGGGATATTTGGGTTCCAGCTTGGATCAGTAGTTGGGAAGATTTCAGCAGTGGTGCCTTGAAGTGTTCCACTTGCTATTTGTGACTCTACAGAATTTATGAGAGCCTTGTGAACCATTCCCTTTTCTGTGGAGTCTAGTAATGTGTCCATAATYRCATTTAAGTCAGTCCAGTCAGGGTTTTGTGTAGTAACTGCTCTCTGTACAAAGTTAGTAACCTTATCTGGGTTCTCTTTACACTTCCCAACAGTAGTTTTCCAGTGTTCGAACTCCATAAGAGTTAGAGTGTGGAACCTTTATGTATACAGGCGGAGGTTACCGAGGGCCTGTCTTAGAGGRGCTTGTAAAACTSGTTCTCCCTGCTGYTGTCTGGCTCTCATTCTCTTAGCTATGGGATTCCATTCTCWTATGGCTCTTGTTGCAACTTTTCCCCTTTTTTGCCTGGTAGTTGTTTCTTGGCCCCTCCTCTCCAGAGGATTCATCTGAGTCAATACTACTGTTGTGGGTTAAGGTTTCTCCTTTTGTTTCCTTTCTTGGGAATTTTTTCTTTCCCGTTTTGGTGCTGGGATACACTGATTGCCAGGTCATCCTTTTGATGGCTTGGCGATTGGTAAAGAGAGTAAGACCTATGCCCCACCCAAACSATCTWCTTGAGTACTGGGAAGGTGTATGTGTGTGTGTGGCAGGGGGGAACTTCACTTGCTGCCCTGCTTGGCTCRGAGAAGGAGGTTGGCCTGYTAMCTGCAAGGGAAGAACTYGACTGCTCTTGTCTGCAGAGCCCAGCATCTCCACTCGTTGGTTCCTGTTTGCTGYACTGTGATCTTCTGCCCTGGTGCCTTGCTTGGACCCCTGAGATTCCAGCTGCAGTGGTCRAGTTCTGCTCCATCCCGTTTCGCAGTTATGGGATTCTGCTCGTCTCTTTGCTYATCCAGCCATTCTGGGGTTTCTTGCTGTCCAGAGGAGCACTGAGATCAGCGTTTCTGCTGTGAGTTTGCAGAAGAACTTTTCTCCATCCACCTTTGCCGGTTGTGTCCGCCATTGGCCACTGGGAGCTCTGAACCAGCCGGGACCCGCGCCACAGCGCCCCCTGCAGCCACCGGGGAATCATCGCACCCGCCCTGCCCGGTCGGGAGCCAACAGCGCCCCTGCCGACTGGGACTGTAACTGCACCAAAGGGGAGGGTGTGTCTCTGTGTGAGGCTGTCACTGGGTTTGGGACTGGGCTGGTTGTTGCTATCGTTGTTGTTACTTGTTTCACTTTGTTATACATATTAGTAAAAACTGTTATTCCCTTTTACCCATATTCTTACCTGAAAGCCCGTGATTTTCAAAGCTGTAATAATTTGGAGGGAAGGGGAGTCATATCCACCACTCCAAGGGAGGTCCCTGCCTTCATTGGTAAACACCTGTCTTTCAAATCAAGACAACTACTCTCGGTTTCTGTTGGGTCTGTTAGTCCAGAGCTACCTGGCCAACTTGCCCCGGTAGCCTGGTGCCGGCTAGTCCCAGYCACACCGGTCCTGCTGCCACAGGCCGTGACGTCACCTCCCGAGCCCGATCCAGAATGAGTGGTGCTGCCCTGGTGACCAGGCTGGGAATTGTCACCTGTGAGAGTGGCAGCAGGGCCACCCTCTCGCCAAGGGGCTTCACCCCCGATCCCAACCCAGGGACTGCCTCAGCAAGCACCACTCCCACTCTTCCCCCGGTACCGGCTCCGGGGGCGATATGGTCAACTGCGGGGGCCGCCCCCAGGCTCCTCCTCCAAGGGAGGGGCCGTAGATTGAAGGCCTTGCCCACKGGGCCCCGCTGGAGGAAGGGAGGCAGTGGAGGCCAGAGCAAACCYGGTATCTCTAATTTCACTAAAACTCCAGGCCCCACCCCCGGTGGGGGGGTGGCAGGGGTCCATCCCCTTTCAGGCCCTGTTCCTCCCTCCCCCCTTTCAGCAGAARCTCTGCTGAGACCACACCCTTGCTGGCGGTCGCTCCTGGAGGAGGCTGCGTGGGAGAAAAGGAAGGGGGGTGTAGGCGGCCCCAACATAGCCACAGGTGGTCCCCCACCTCTTAGAAGAGGCGGTATTAAATCCATTCCTACTTCTTTTTTCTTTCCAGTCAAGATTGATCTCCTTTTCATCCTCTTTCTTTTTTTTCCTTAGAACCATCACCTGACAATTTTTCTCAGGTCTCTGTATTTTTTCATTATGCGTTAGGATTCTGAAGAGTTTAGCATATTCAATCTCATTTCGACAATTGTTTTGGTTTAAGTGGGACAGCAGATTTTATATCAATTCCTCATTTAAGTTGCCATGTATGGGCCCTTTTTGGTCTTTTTCTAACCTGTAGGTGGGCCATATCCATCGGATAGCYGAATTAGTTCTTTCTTTTTGAGARATATATCCTCGCCTGCTAGCGTATGCCAATTATTTAATACTAACTTCAGAGGGGAGTTTTTTGGAATTGGAGGCATGTGAGGGTGAGTCTCTTCAYGTGAGAAGATGCACCCCATGCCTATGCTTGAAACACAAGACAAAMACAAGGAACACTCGGGATTCGAGCTCTCAATTTCTGGGCATGTAGCACAGAACTCGGTTAACTTTTCGAACTCCCAACCACAACACCATTTCTCATTTGCTTACTCATGTGCCTCTGTCTCTGGGTTCTTGGACTCCGGCACAGCAGTGGCCACCCCCCAGAAGGCAGCYGGGGGTGGGTGGTTGGATCTTACTTGGTCCAGAGGATTCTCAGGAGCTGCCTTGTCCCATCTGGGTTTGCCAGAACTCATGCCTTATCAATCAGGCTAATCTGAAGCAGAGGCCAGAAAAACTTAAGAGAATGAGAATAGACAAATTTAATWCASGCCTAACATGCCTACTGGTACATTAGGGCGGAGAAAAGCCTCCTCCTCCTGAGGCTACACCCAAAATGGACACCAGGTCAYGAGACCTTTACCTTTTATAAGTTCTGCCTTATTAACATATGGGGTCTTGATTCTCCAATGATCTTTTCAGGTGATGATGTCAACCACCCCAAACTTGCTCCCCCGCAACTCGCTGTTGTTTACATATTTTGGGGCTCTGAGGCAGCGAGGTATCCTTGGATTCAGGCTCAGAGAGGGATTGTTTTGTCTAAAGATGGGAGAACGGTAGTTTTTAGTGCTGTACTAGAGAAGTACAAGAATACGATGCATGAAAATATAGAAACTAAAACTCCTAAGGCACCAGCATCGTATTATCTCACACTGCAACAAGAGATAACAAAGCTGTGGAAGCCAATGGCCAGTCCAGAGTTTTCAGGGAATGGAATCTTCTAGCCAACCACAGAAAATTAATTAATTTGGGGCCTCGGACACTTTCTTGTTTTTAGAAAGTCAGTTTTTAATTTCTTGAAGTAAAATGTGATCACATGGATTTCCTCGAAAATTGAGAGTGAAATATATTTTAACTTTGGCAAGGAATTTACTATTGCTATCGCATAGCTTTCACCATAGAAACTGGAAAAAATGAACTGGATGAAACAAAAGAATAAATGATCATCCTTAAAATTTCATTGTGAAAGTACCTTATGCGTATCAAATAAGTTTACTACTTGAATGGAGGCAAACAGCTTCTTAAAGAAGTGTTAGCAGAAACCAAAAATCCAGAGAGGAGTCATGCCATTCTTATYGGTACAAGTGCTACTCTTGCAGTGCGTGGGAGGGCAGGACAGTTTGGGATGCGCTGTGCTGTGTCTGTGAAAGAACATATGTGCAAACATGCCTCAGAGAGCAAGGTTTCAAGCAGCACACTTAGCTTACTTTAAAAAGTTTTCATTTCCAATCACTGCAGTGAGTTCCAAGCTCAGAGCTGAAAATACTCCACATGCAGTGCTCAGAATTGTTTCCTCTGAGAGATGAAAGGCAACATTCATGTTTGGAAAATTTCTTGACCTCSTATAAGTATTTTTGAAAGCTGAAATCATGAAATAGAAAAGGCTCTGCAGCAGTTAAATCAAACTCAGTCTTCTTGATAAAACTCATCATTTACAGTTCACTGACAGGTACAGATAGTAGAGATGGAAAGGATTTGCTGTGATGGATTAATCCGTCAGATTTGTCTTCTTGGACATAGCAGAGCCTTCTAAGTGTTTTTGTCCATCYGTGTATTTAGTGCTACAAGAGAAAGATCTTCCATGAGTTCCTCTGACATGCTGTCCAACATAATGAGCTTTCTAATTAGTTAATAGTTGCTAATATTCAGGCTCTGTTTTTCTTTCAAATTCCATATGAAGATAATCCTAACTTTATGGCCTACAGCCCAAACTTGATGAGAATTTCAGGACAATTAATAGAGCTGATCAAAATGCAGAATTCCCTCCCATGGGGCTTGTTCTCAGCTTGGAACTGCAGAAATTATGAGCATACCTTATTATATAGAAGATAAAATAATGCATTAAAATAATTCTGCATGATTTTGTAATGTCCTATTTTTTCTCTGTTAAATCACATGATTTTCCCTTCATGTTATAATGAAATGCCTCTATACTTTGCATGAGTTAAAAAGATAAAGACTCTGTAATATCAAGAGGTGCAACTATTTACAGTAAATTTACTATTTACATATTTTCCTCTATATTGAAAACATTTGGTCGTAGTACAGAATATGGTTCTAATTGAATGTGATTGCAAACAAGTTTTGTTGCTACAAAAAACTTATTTTCTGGTAGAAGCCTGTCCTGTGAGGTTTTTATCAGAACATATCATGCCCAGAATGGGATTCAGGTCTYGCCATTAAGCAAAGCAAATGTAACCTTGCAGGCCAAAGAATCATTATCCAGGTTTTTTTTTCACCAGAAATTGTGAATTTGAAGAACTTCAAAAGCACTGATTCTGCACATATTTTTCAGTCTGTAGCTCTGAATCTGTAGGTAGTCATAGCAGAAAATTGAAACTAGCTCTGATTTCTCTCTGGCTTATGCTGCTGTTAATTACTAACAACTTAAATYGATGCAGTTATAAACAGAAGTGATTGGTGAATTTGAGGTCTGGGTCCYGAAACCCAGAAGGGAAGTTAAGGACACATAAGTCTGATCCTACATCTCTGAAAGGCTGCTGGGGATGATGGAAGTGTAAGACTCAATTTCAGCTGAAAGGAAAACTGTCACACTGAAATTCTAAATTTAAGTATTCTAGTGTGTATGTAAATATATACTAACTTTTTTTTTTCTTTTCTCAGATACATGCTGTTATGTTGAAACCACATAGTTTATCCCCTTTTACTAAATTCCAGTAGGTTAAACAAACTGCTGACATTGTCTCTAGAGTGTCTGGTTGCAGTAAAAGCCTGTTTGGTCCAAATAGGTGACCAAAGGGAGAACCATTTCCAGTTCAGCAGCTAGCATATTGGTCAGCGTTTTAAAACCCAGAGTGAAATATAGGATGAGCAGAATGTATAACACCTATCTCACATCTTTGCTTTTCTGCTCTCTGAGAACTCCCCACTGATGGTCAGTGTGGCAGCTCAGAAGCTGTACAATGTGTCTGTGAAGCCAAATGCTGAACTGATACACAGTAGTTAAAGATTTTAAAAATCTTAGAGAAAAGGATCAGTATCTGGTGACAACCTCAGTGGCCTAATAATATTTCTGTAGTTGTGCTCATATTGAAGGGAAGGGGGAACACTCACAGACATTCCTCTGTKAAGAAGCCAAATCTGTCTCCCACTGCATTCAGTGACATTTTCACAATGGATGTTAGTAARACCAGGATTGACACCCATAGTCATTTGTATGGAAAGCATCTGCCTGTGGGGCCAGGCTGATGTAGAGTGTAATAAATTCCCCAAGTYCCCCTTTAATTAATGAGCCCAACATTCATATGGAGGTAATTGCATGTAAGACATTATTTGTGTTCAAATCAGACAGAGCCATTTCCATCTGAGAACAGGTTGCAAACATCTGCTTCTGGAGAGCATTATTATTGTTTGTTTGTACGGGTCTAACCATGTGCCAGCTGCTTTACCAGGAGAGAGCCAGGTCCAGGCTTCAAAAAGTTTGCAAACTGAATAGGCTGCTTGAGAACTAAGGGGAGGAAGGTGAGTGAAAGAGAGCAGTGCTGTTGAGCCAAAGAGTTTCCCTTGATCCCATCAGAGCTCTGACTTTTGCAGTACTATTTAAAGACCTCATTCATTGAATATATACTACCCGTACAAAGGCTGAAGATCCTCATCTGAATTTAGCCACTTAAAGGAGAGCCTAAGCATGTTAGTTCTTCTCTGATTACTGGAGAGAGATAGGCACTTGCAAGGGATGATCCATCCTATCCTGAAGAAGGGCAAGAAGGACAAATTCAGGCTCCTTCTGTGGTCTTGTCTTTCCATTAGCAGAGCAGGATCCTAGCCTAAATTAAATTCCCAACATTCATGTGGCCGACATTGGATGAAACAAGCCCTACCCYGAAACCTCATCCTGTGAGCAGTCCTCTTGCTCAGCCCAGTTGCTGCTCTGTGTGCTTAAAATGACTCCACTACTCCGAATCAAAGGCTAGAAGAGATCCTTTTGGGAATGGCCAGCAGATCTCATCCCAGCACACACCACTTGTACTGTTCATACGCTGTTCACTGTCTTCCCTCATGCTCCACCCRGTGCTCCTATGCTCAGCCTGGCTAGAGAGGGCGCTCCTGGACAGTGATTATGCTATGTCAGACCCAATGGCCTTGAGTGACTGCTGAGCACGGGGCCACCATCTGTCCCCACAAGACACCAGCACACTGTGGGCAGGCTGCCCACGCTGGCCCGAGATGACCACATGTACCTGATTGAGACTCAGGAGGTTTGTGTGGCACGTCAGTGGGCTGAAATCCATGCACAGTGTGCAGGTATCTTCCGGTAACGGACAGCTTCCCAACTGGAAGTTGATCTTGGTTGGTACAATTACATTTTTGAGTAGTTGAAGCCAAACTGAGTGATACCAAATACCATAATAGCAAGCCTTTGTTCTGCCACCGCACCTTTCTCCCTGAGAAGCTGCAGTGACCTGTCAAGGTTCATTCCTGGGAAACACCACTGTTGGTGAGAAGGAAATGAAACCTTTCAAAGTTTGTTAATTCTGTTTTTTCAAATATATCCACCACCATGCTAGGGAAGCTTAGAGACATGACAATGACCCAGGGTGAGGGTGATCGCAAAAATCTGCTGCTACCAGCCCATCAACACATCCCCTGCACTGACTGTGGTTGTCTGTAGCATCTCTTCTGCAGATGGTCACGAGACATGCTGGCCAGGGCAGTGCTCTCGTGTGCTTTATTCACCCCATCATGCACCTTTCTATCAGGGCAACTTTCTGCTAACTGGCCAATTTCCCTTCCATATCCTTGGCTTCTATATCCATGTCTGTGGGAAGCCTGAGGAAGGATATTTGATACCTTTAAAGATCCTTGCT
>NW_026623325.1:752023-789013 GCF_030028575.1 Malurus melanocephalus | reverse complement strand
GCTGCATTTATTCAAACACAAATGACCATTTTCCTCACATCTTGGCTGACGTAAACCTTGGCAGTTTTTTTGAGTCTGTTGCCAGAATACATGACAAATACCAAACAGATATTTGTAGGACAGGAGCAGTGAAGGGCCAGCACACTGTTTTTTGAAATCTAGGTTTTTTGCCAAGGACTGATGATGCTCCTGTCTGAAGTCAGATGATGGGGTGGTGGCAGAAGTAGCCATACGTCAATAACAAAAGGCATTTTTGAATTGGAATTTAAAACAATTTTGCAGTTCAGTGTAACATCCAGAGAGAACCTGCATATCTGCCTGACAAAGACCTTTAATTCCCGGCTCCATTATTGTCTAGGCAACACTGGGAGGTAGGCATTTTCCTGGCTCATTTTCACCCCTCATGTCAAGACAGGTCAGCAGCTGTACATTGCCGCTGTGTCAGACAGCAGGACACATAAACCACGACAAGTATTGCTAATGAAAGAAGGAAACAKTACAGAGTCTGTGGAGAAGAAATGCAGTTCTTTTTGAATTTTTTATTCTGAAAACTTAACATACAATGGAAATCGATGCTGCTGGTTTGGTATGAAAAGATGCAAACCCAGCGTGTTATGAAGAGTAGCTATGACRACTGAGTGATGAGTAAAGGTGATGGCGAGTAAAAGTAACTCTTGTATGAGACGGTCTAATTTTTTTTTTTGTGTGTATGCTGTCTCTATCAATTGTATTTTTTTTTTCTACTAATAGATTGTAATATATTTGGCTCTTTGCCTTGTTTTGTTTTCTATGGAGCACAAGCCAGCACAAGCCAGCACACTGTGCTCCAATATCCTAAACTGGTGATTACTGTTTTTGCTGTTGTAACTCAGAATATAATCTCATGTCTGTACATTTTAARGCRAGAGGAAATGGCCTCAAGTTTCATTAGGAAGGTTTAGATTGGCTATGAGGAATAGTTTCTTCMCTGGAAGGTTGRTCAAGCATTGGGACAGGCTGCCCAGGGAAGTGGTGGAATCACTGTCCCTGGAAGTATTGAAAAGATGTGTGGATGTGGTTTTTAGGGACATGGTTTAGTGGTGGACATGGAAGTTKAGGTTAATGGTTGSACTCAATCTTAGACATMTTTTCCAACATTAATGATTCTATGATACTACGGTTTGACTTCAATATTGCTTTTTAATATGAAGCACAGGACAGTCTATTTAACATCAAATGCCATGTACTGTGGAACCATTTTTAACTCACTGACATATTACAGAAAATAATCAAACAGAAATGTATCAAAACAAGTCAAGTGGAAGAAAAATCTCACAGTGGGATGTTTGCCTTTGTCTGAACAAAACCTACAGCCATTTTTCTGTTGAAAGATCTCATGGGAATGGACATATTTCATKGAAATGCCTCACTTTCCAGGAGCAACTTTGAGAAGAAAATAATCTAAAACCAATCAAAAATGTTTTGAGCAGGTCCTCATGAAATATTAGAGGACCTTGCTGACACATGCAGYAGAACATGGGTTAAAAACCCARGGGYTAGACACCACTGAAAASGTCTGGCCTTACTGAAAAAAAAGAYCACATACACTGTCCTAACAGTGACAGGTTTGTCTAATTCCATGATGAGAAATGGCCTTCCAAGTCAGGCAGTGAAATGCTGACAAAGTGCTGTGCACAATGACAAACAACGGCTTTGTTTGTCCTGCGTGTCCCAGAGGYAAACTTAAACCCTCCATGGACTGGCACAGAAATTAAGTGAGAATAGATTTCAAATTTTTAGAGATTCCAGTCTAGGCTAAAATAAAATGTAAGGTGCCAATTGAAATAAATAGTGCTAGAGAATTGAACTGGACTTCCCCCGGAAGGCAAAATGTGTTTGCCAATTCAGGCTGGGGCTGAGATTTTCTCCCTGTGGCACAGCTTGGCGCAGCAGTCCAAGTGCATTATGAGGTGTGTTTTTACACCTCCTGATGTCAGAAGCAGGCAGCTGAACCAGATGAACCCCTTGTCCTTTTGTGTAGAGCAATTTACATGTGAGCATGTGATTTGAAAAACAATGTGCTGTGTCTTTAAGGTTCCCTAGTAAATAAAATAATTTTCTGTTCATGATGTATTTCCGTATTTTGTTGGAAGGGTATTATTTTTGCCAAATTATGAGTGTACAAATCCTAACAATTTAGTAAGTGTTTGTGCTATAAGAGATCCATGATTAAGAAGTTGCTACATTTTAATGTTTATTTATACTTTCTATCAATAATTTCTGGTCTGTATTTCCAGTTCATTCTTTCCTATGCTCAGACTAATCCTAGGTGACATAATTTGTATGCACAACTTTAGTTATTATCTCTATTTTGATGAATCAAAAGATCCTTTCAATGGCCACATAAATTAAATTCTGTAYGCTGGTAAATAATTGTTCCCAGTGGATGCTGTTTGTTGAAATTCTGAGTYGTATGGACTATAAATTTATTTCTGACCTTAAAATCAATGAAGCACCTCACATGTAGCTGGCATTTCATCAGCTATTGCTGACCTTCTGTCCTCTGTGCAGGTTATTCTAGCAGTGCTCTGCTTGAGCTATACTGGATTTCTGCTGCTACTCAAATGTAGGCTTAAAATAGAATTATTGTGGCTCTCTGCCACTACACTTCACTGCCTCTGGTGGGATACCAAATCAGCCAAAGCTTTGARGTGAATTTGCATAGGCATTTCCAAGGTAAGTGCTGCATGAGAACTATCTAGGACTTTCCAACCAAAATGAGCGACTGCCATCCCCTTATGAAGGTTTTCTTTCATTTTGTTCCACTCACGCACTTTTTTCAGTGTTTCTTCCTCAAAGGATAGTGCTAATAACACCAAGCTTGTGGGTTTGATCCCAGTATGGCCCATTCACTTRAGAGCTGGACTTGATGATCCAMGTGGGTCCTTTCCAACTCAGAGTATTCTCTGATTCTGTAACTGTAATTTTACCAGATGCTACACATCCAGGCCTCTYGTCCTCACCTTCCACCTGCAGCTGGGATGCAACCAAGCTGTCCACAGCTGCTCYCTTACTTATCTGGGGAAAATATGATTTTCAGCATGAGGACTCTGATTACCTGCTCATTGACATGAAGGGTTGCAGGGCATTACTGAGTGTCAAGGGCAATAAAATGCTATGGTCTTGCAATAAAAAAATTGCAGTGATTTAATTGTAGTGAATTCAAATTCAGCAGCCCATCCCACCTCTTAGTTTGGATTCATTTATATTCTTGGGGCCAGTCCCAGAGATCTTTGAAATTTGCTGAAGCTTTTGATGGAATATAGGTTATGGTTTAAGCGCTGGCATACCAAATGACATAAGAAGGTGCTAACTGTTAATCTTTTTCTTGTCTGAGTGGAACAGAAGAAACATGTCACTATCTTTGTCAGATCTGCTATTTTTTGTAGCTCCTTGAAAATGTTTCTTCACCATCACTATGAAGCCTACCAGCACTTACTAAAAACTTGCATGATAAGGGGTRGAAATRTATTTTGTATTTTTTTCTTTCCTTRGTAATTTTGGAACAAAGCTCTTCAGCTTCCCTTTTGCCCAACCTGTAGATGCTGTAAAATTTATTATAAAGCCAACTGATGCTGACACCTTTTTCCATTCAGCTTTTACAAGTAGAAAGGTTACATTTGCATGAAAGTACATTTGCATTTTCTTATTTACCGAACAAATATAATTATATATGAAATAAAAATGCCTTGTTGGTTATTAACCTCTTCTGTAGATGATGTGTGAGGCTTTAATAAATATGGTCCTGTTTTTCATATGACTCTTRGAATTAAAATGCTCTGCAGAACAGTTGGAAAACATGAAGGTAGAATGCAGAAACATGGGCTGAAGCATATTGAAAGGCAGAGCAAGAGTAAGAAGTCACTTGTTTTTCATGTTTTGTAAAACATAATTTGCCTTTCTGCAGGATTCCRGATCTGACCCTTGAATCTCAGCAGTGGAGCTCCAACACAGAATTCAGTYGATTGTATTTGTGTGCCTATTGCTGATTTAGGTGCTGTGAGGTATCCAAGGGAATTTCTTGGACTGATAGGTATTAAGAGGACCTGTGAAAGTCCCWTCTCTGCTGGGATTGCTCCTGGAGATGGAATAATTAAGAGCAGCTCAAGTTGCTTTTCTGTGGAGTCAAGCCCTGGCAATACTATCAGTGGAGTCCAGACAGCCATACATGCCCCTCCCTATTTCATGGTGAGCTGGATACCTCTCTGGGTTCTGATACCTCTGTTGTATCTCCATTAACAACAAAGGGAGCAGAGACACCGAATGTGCATGTACATGTCTAAATTTAGCTTYGAGCTCAATCCTACTTGAAAAGTTCAAAATGCAGTTGTGCCAGAGCTGGTGTACCAAAATTTCTGTTGTCAGTTTTTATCAGCCAACGCTGGAATATCTTTCTTTGATGTATGATTTTATCCAGAGCAGCAGGTGAAAAATGTACCATGGGTGTCTACTAACTGCTGTCAGTTCCTCATTTGTTCTCAGCAGGGATACAGCTGCTGCTGTYTGCTCTTTATTCTAGGAACCCACAGACATTTTTTTTCTTCTTTCTCTCTCTCTCTTCCCCCTKCCCCTGTCTCCAAACACAGAATCATGGAATCATGAAAACACATTGGTTAGAAAAGACCTTTAAGATCATCAAGTCCAGCTGTTACCCCATGTCGTGGGTTTAAATCTGATTTTTTTCCAATCCGAGTCACAGCACCAAAAATGTCGTGGTTTGGACTGCGCTGAAAGACAAACAAGTACTGCACCCACGACGTTCTCTCTTTTCCCCCACCGGAGAGAGAGAAGGGAGAGCAAAAGCCCAATTATCATGAAAATTTATGGCTTTCAGATAACATAACATAATTGAGAGAAAGATATGTATGTGCTCCAGAGAATGGTCAGACAGGCTGAATAACTTAAGTTGCAAAATAGATTTATTACTACAAACTACGAAGAATACTACCACACTGGGGAGGGGAACAAAGATAGGGAAAAATTTACAAGGAGAAGAAAAATAAAAACGGACATTTTAAGACACCTCTTATCCTTTCTGGGACCCGTCTCTTTCCCAGGTCCTCCCTCTCCACCCCTCCATGTCTTCCCGCATACAAAGGGGGGCAGGAATGAAAGTCTAACATCGATCAAACTACTCATTACGGTTATTGTCCAGCATCATAGGAGAAGWGTTCTTACAGCTCCAAGCTGTGGGAGTTTTTTTTCCCCAAGAAACAGTCAGTGTATAACTGCTGGTGACAGTATTTTCTTTACCTCATAGGAGAAAGGAAAAAATGTTCTTCAAGGCCAAACTGCATTGTTTCGGTGGCGTAAGACCACTATCACAAATCTCCTGGCAGAACACAGCTTCTTCTAAGCATCCACTTACTTCAGACATAGGGCGGGGGCATCTCCTCCTCCCCACAGAACACATTTTCTTCTTAGCATCAACTCGCTTCAAACATCATGGAGGGGGGCTAAGCCTCTTCCCCCTTTTTGGCTCCTGATCAATTCAGTCCAGTCCTCAAAGGCCAGGGTTTTTTGTTTTTTTTTTTTCTCAGAGCAAGGTCACTCTCCTTTTTTCTATACAGGTCTCTCATTGATGAAATAGTCCTTTTGAGAACGACTTATTTTCTCCATGCTTGAGAATCATAGCAACAGCATAGCAATCCATCCCATCTTCTCCTCACTGTGATCTTGGGTCTCYATTTTTTCTTCTTACATCTCCTCACCCTCCTGCTCTGTTTTTCCCCAGTGCGTGATACTAAAACTAAATACTAACAACCTAAAACTACATGGCGGCCGCCCCTATCTTGTTTTGAATTCTTCTTAAGTACAAGACMATATGTCATCACAGAGGTGTAACTAGCCTGTACAATTGGCCCAGACCTGATGGTCAGCCTGTCTGTCATCCTCAGAGCCATAATGGAYTGGCTCTRAAACACAGAGGGYAGGGCTCCTTTTGCTGGAGAAGAAGGACAAAGCTTCTAGAATTTCCTCACAGGAGCCATCTTTGTGGTTTCTTGCTCCCTTTCCCCCACCACCAAAAATTGGACTGAGTAAAACCATGACACCCCAGTACTGCCAAGTCCACCACTGAACTATGTCCCTGAGTGCCACATCTAAATGTATTTTAAACATTTCCTGAGATGGTGACTCCACCACCTCCTTGGACAACCTGTTCCAGGGCTTGTCAACCCCTTTGGTAAAGAAAATTTCTCTAGTGTCTAATCTAGATGTCCCTGCTGCAAYTTGAGGCCATATCCTCTTGTCCCTTTCATTTGTTACCAGGGAGAAGAGRCYGAMCCCACCTGGCTGCACMCTGCTTTCAGGCAGTTGTGGAGAGTGATGAGGTCTTTCCTGAGCCTTCTTTCCTCCAGGCCAAACACCCCCAGCTCCCTCAGCTGCTCCTCACAGCACTTGTGCTCCAGACCCTTCCCCAGCTCTGTTGCCCTTCTCTGGACACGCTCCAGCCCCTCAATGTCTTTCCAGCACTGACGGGCCCAGAACTGAGCACAGGATTTGAGGTGTGGCCTCCCCAGTGCTGAGTACAGGGGGACGGTCACTGCCCTGGTCCTGCTGGCCACACCATTCTGATCCAGGCCAGGATGCCATTGGTCTTCTTGGCCACCTGGGCACACACTGGATCATGTTCAGCTGATGTTGTTCAGCACCTCCCGGTCCTTCCCAGCCCCTGCCCCCAGCSTGTAGTGCTGCTTGTTGTGACCCAAGTGCAGGTCTCAGCACTTTTCCCTCACACAATTTGCCCTGGTCTTTTGATCCAGCCTGCCCAGATCCATCTGCAGAGCATTCCTGCCCTCCAGCAGATCAACACTCCCATCCAGCTTGGTGTCACCTCCAAACTGACTGAGGGGACTCTTGATCCCCTCGTCCATATCACAAGTGGACAAAAGTAGAAACACTTTCATTCAGCAGCTTGTTTCATGAAGCTTTTTGTTTGAAAGGTCTAAAGATGCTCTTGATATCCTGGGAAACATTTCAAGATATTAAACAGAACTGGCTCCAGTATTGAGTCCTAGGGAAGACCACTTGTGATCCATCCTTCTCTTCTTTGACTCTGTTACACCCTCTATTTATCATACACTTATATGAATGGTGGTTTTTAACAATTATATGTTAATAATTATCAGGTGGTCTTATTGATGTGGGCTATTGTTGACCAACCCTAGCGGAGTGGCATAAAGTTAAAATACTATTGGGCTGCCAGGGGARGATGCTTGCTGAAAAAGAACAGGTTTGCTAAAGAAAAGCACATTGTAACATCTGACAGAGATCTGTGGAAAACATTAATACACATCCATTTTACTATAAGATTCTTATTTCAAAATATGCACTGTTCAGAGGAACATTAGTACAGATGGAGAAGAAAGGTTAAAAAAGAGTGAGATATTTACTGTAGGAAAGCCTGGGGTATTTATTGCAGTGCTGTAGACACAGCCTCCTTCCTGATAATACTGCTCTTGCTCTAAATGTATTTTTTCATGTAGTGGTTGTTGAAAAAAAAACAGAGACTCTTTTATTTAGCAGCTCATTCCATGGAGCTTTTTGTTCTGAAGGTCTAAGGATGCTGTTGATGTCCTGGGCAGCATTTTCTCAGCTTCAGAGGAAATGTCTCTAATGTAAAAGGCTGGGTACGAGTTGTTCCAGAGACTGCAACAGCTGCTGTGATGGCTYACACAGGCACAGCACTGTCACTTTAATTGTCCTGGAAACTTCTTAATTGGTAATGCCAACCAAACTCAAATRTGTTAGATCTCCCTGAATTATCATTACAGAACATTCTGGCATCAAAGAAGTTGATTGCAACAAGTGAGAATGGGATCAAAAACTACGCTTTGTGCATCTACGCTCTAATAGATTTTTTTTTGCCTTTGTGTAAAGTAATTTCTCTTAAATCTCATTTAAGCACATAAATATTGTGGATTTAATGCAGATTAATGAACATTTGATTAATTTTTGTATAATTCAATTTCTTCCCAGCTGCTAATGGGAGGAGGGAATCGTGTTTGTRTGCATAGACTCTGCTCAGCATATGGTCCATAGCTAGCAGCAGATCACATCACCCARCTGTTGTATCCTCCAGGACTGTTCCAGCAGATTCTTCAGAATCTTCAGAGCCAATTTTCCATRAAGCTCACCCATAAAGGGCTGAAAAACCTGTCCACTTGCAAGGTACCAAACAGTATGGTAGAAAGATTAAATAAAATCTTTGTAATGTAACAYACAAGTACTTGCATGTAAACCCTCTGTTTATTCTGGTGGGAATGTGAAGAAACTCTGTTGTTTCAGTAGCACCTTTTTTTGTTTTTCTCTGATTAGGGCTGGCAGGAAAAATTGTGTGTTCTGTGCTAGATTCAGGACTTGAAAAACAGGGTCCTTAGTCCACTRTGAGCACAGGAATAAACTATTCTCTGCCTCCCCACCTTGTCCAGTGTAATCAAGTTTTGACCTCTGTGAGAGACGAGAGCACAGGTCAGTTTTCCAGTGTCATCTCTTTTTCCATGTTCATGACAGCAGCTACCACTAACCAGCATGGCTGTTTCTCTCCTGCCTGCCCACAGCAGCTGTTAAACTAAGTGAAGACAGGACACAGTTACTCCTGCATTGCTGCCTGGTTATTGCATCATGAYCAGGCAGTAACACAAGTCGCTACARATCACCACTAAAAAGTGGTGACTCAAATTCATRTTTCTTTTCCCAGTATYTTCCTTCCAAGATCTAGCATATGAYATTGTATGTCATTTTTAAGTTCAGCAAAACAAGTTTGCCCTTCTTATTTATAACACTTTTAATGGTCACCAGGGGCTGGGTAAATCTTCTGGCATCCCATGTTCTGCAGCTGCCTATTATGACTAACACAAGTTTGGTAYGGCTCTTGCTGGCTTCCTTTGTGCATTACTTTGTTTAAATTGGAGAGTTATGTTACTTCTTATTGGCATATGTTTACATCTTCAGAACACCATACGCTGTCTGAGACTAATCCAATTTATTCCTTGTTGACAGGAATATAGGAGGGACTGTCACTTCCTAGGCTCAGTATGAAATGTGATTTCATGCTGACTCTCCCCTAAAAATGAAAAGCCAACCAAGTGTTACAGAATGGAGATATTTTAAAGATCATGACAGCTGGGAAAGTTTTGCATTTTGTTCAGCCTTTTCCAGACTYTGATGGTTTTGTTGTTTTACAATCTTAGTACAGCCTTGTTGCTTTATGAGTCTTGTTGGATTTAACTTTCTAGGATCAAAAATTTGCAAGCTTGGAGAGCCCATATGCTTCAGTAATTGTTTCAATTGAATTTAATTGAATGTTGTGACACTAAGTAGACTTTTTGTTGATCAAAAGTTAGGTCGGGTTCTAAGYGGAAATTTAACTCAAAATCTTCCCCCTTATCACCGGAATATGCTTGTCTACCTGCTAGATATAATGACACCCTTGCTAAGAAGGGGACTTTCAAGATGAACATCTCTTGCATGTCCTTGCTTCCTTCTGGAGTTCAAAGCTCTTCTGTGGGACAAACCTGCATGCAGAGGCTGAAAGCTGTGCTGGAGCTGCCTAGGCAGGAACTCGTGTGGGGAGTGGGGTCTCAGGTTGTTGTCAGTACCGGTGCAGTTCATCTGTGCAGATACATCCAGTGCGGGTACCTCTATCAGAGCTGGTCATTCTCTGCTCTCTGCATTGTCAGTGTGGACACACASACTACTCTGGGAGCTTCCTAAGGGAGTGAGCTGCCCTGGAGATCTGATGGGAATAAGGTGCTTCTGCCTTGCATCTGATTTGCAGAGGAGCTTTGGTGGGATATGGGTGCTCTCCTACTAAATGCCATGAAATTATACTTAAGCATAGAGGGAGCATATTCTGCTCTGCAGAATAGAAAATGAAATGGCTCCAGAAGCCTTATAAATTTATTTATTCTAATTTCTTTACAGTCTAAGGTGCAGAGATCACTTTGCTGGGCTTAGTTGGACTGTGCTTTATGTTCATATGGATTTAAATTATGGTACATGTACRCTGTCAGTAGACTTGCTTTGTGGTTTTGTGCAGAGCTTTGCTTTTCTGTTTGTCCAAAATGCATACATGATAAGTTGTGCCTGAAAATGTTGCCTCGAGTAATGAATTTGTACTGTCTGGGAGGAAAYCAATGCACAGATGATTCACAGGGTAGCTGAGCCTGGCAGGCATCTCAGGAGATTGCCTAGTCTGATCTTTTGCTGAAAACATGTTTCCCAGGACCATGTCCAGTCCCGACACAACCTTTTTGGGCAACCCGTGCCATCTTCTGTTTACCATCTTCAAGGCAAAAAAAAAAAAAAAAAAAAAAAAGCTTTCTTAGGTGCAGTGTCCTGTATTTCAGTTTGTGCCTATTGCCTCCTGTTCTCTCAGTGGTCACTACTGAGAAAACATCTCCGTCTTCATCACATCCTCTCACTGGATGCACACTGATGGTACCCCTAAGCATCTCCTTCTGCAGGCTGAACACTCCCTCTCTATACACAAACCCTGTCCACGATGTCCTTGTCCACCAAGATCTTAAGGTGCTTTTCTGCCAAGTTGCTTTCCAATCAGTACCAGTGTCTGGAGTCATTCCTCCCCAGGTACAGAACTTTTTCTTCCTTTTGCCTCTCCSTTTGTTGAACTTCACAAGATTCCCACTTTCCCATTTCTCCAGASTGTCAAGGTCCCTCTGARTGGCAGCACAACCACTCCTCCCAATTTCCCATTTGCAAACTCATTGAGGTTGGGCTCTGTGCCTTCGTCCAKGTCATTAATGAAGCTGTTAAAGAGCGTTGGCCACAGTATTGGTCCCTGGGGTACACAGATGGTTACCAGCATCCACCTGGAATTCATGCTGTGATCACAACYCTGGAGAGCAGCAGTCCAGCTAGTTTCCAATCCACTTCACAGTCCACTTGTGTTGTCCATAAGCCATCAGTTTGTCTGCAAGGATGTTATGGAAGGCAGCGCTGAATGCCTTGCTGAGGTTGAGAAAAACCACTTCCATTGTGCTCACCTCTTTCTCTCAACCAGACATCTCCTTCCAGGTGTAAACACATGGGCACTGCTGCGTATACTTCGTTATGTAGGTGATGTTCCTCCTTCCTTTTCAAATGTACACCTCCTGGAGATTAGGTAAGAGAAATAGGTAGGAACAGATCCAATTTGTCTCCAAAAAAACAGAGGACAACTGAGTTCTAATTGCAACTGTGGGGGTGGCTTTTAAGTTCTGCATTTCTTTTAATTTCCTGGATGTTGGAAGAGATACAAGAAAGCTCAAATGTTTTCTTCTGTTCATATTAACAAGATAGCTGMAGTTCTGTATAAGGAGTTTTAAGTAGAGAATTAGAACAGATTGCTTCTCCCCCTCTGTTTTCAGTCCAAGAGCAGAAATTAGAAGAAAGCTCACAAAAAAAGCAGTTTGGTTGGGTTTCTGTGACAGCATTGAGAATTTATAAAACCAGAGGTGTTTAGGAGAGAATTTGCAGCTTTTGAATACTTCTTTTCAATATCTGAGCTCAGCCTAAATTATCTTTCTGTTTTCTCCTAATACCTAAGTATAGGCGAGAGAGATTATTTTCCACCAGGAATTCCTTGTTAGGATAGAAAAGGATGTAATGGTTCCTTTTATTTTCTAGCATCTTACAGGACTGTAAAATCACATCTAAATTGAGAAAATAGCTCTCAAAGAGGAAATTTGTGCTACTGCCAATTTTTAATCCACCAGTGCAACAAGCCAACAAAAGCTTTGCATAAAAATTCTTTTCATATTTGCATTTATTGAATTGAGTATATCCAACCACTGACATACCAGATCCTTTCCTAGAAACCTTTATGAAAGGAAATCAATTTAATTGTATTAGAACAAGGCTGGATTTATTTGCAATCTGAAGAGTTTGGGTAACTGGAGACTAATTTTTCTTTAAACAGTTAATTTCTGATATTCCATTTTGCACATGGTTGGAGAGAGTGTATTAGAGTGCTTTGGACCTTAGAGACCGACAATTTTCAACACACTACAGTATGAAAAGTATACCCATTGGAMTATAAAATCATTCTCTGTGTGGAAGCATACTTGGCCCATAATTTGTAGAAATACCAGTATGTTACTATGTGTTAGTGAAGTTTAAAAATTACTTTTATATTACCCCAATCATTTCAGGAATATTTCTTGCTTTCAAAGCGCAAATTTGAATTACAGAGCTTTGAAAGAATGATTGTACTGGTCTTGACAATGGCCTAACAAAGGCTCAGAGACAAAAAGTCTGATTCCATTGACCTTTATAAACATTTCAGATTGTGACACAGCCAGAGTGGTTGTTKTTGTTACAGAAGATCATAGTTCACCAGCTCCCCTCTGACTGTGCATACACAATGTGTACAAGGAAATTGTGGCCTTCCATTGTCTTCAGGCTAAAGCCAGTCCTGCATATTGTTCTAGAATGATCAAAACTGTTTGGTAYATCAAAGTCTCAAAATTACAATTATGTGAAATGTATAATCTACTTTCATTTACTGAAAATTGCCAAAGGTCTAAATAATTGCCAAAGGTCTCTTAAAAATTGACCAAATCCAATTATGTACCCTAAATCTAAAGTCACCCCATAGCAGATTCTACTTCAATGAATATATAGAGTTTTTTTTTCCTGTAACAGTGTTTGAAAATTAGGTGGGGATTTGATCAGCATCATTAAATATAGTGCATCCCTCCATGCAAAGGGTTTGTGGATTAAATCAAACCTGTATTTTGAAGAAATGGTGAAATTAGGATTTAAATAGTTTGATCCACCACAAAGGGAAGATTTTGTAATAAAAGACTTGGAAAAACTAATGGAAGAGGACTAAGCTGAGGATACTGTTTTTATAAGCCCTGGGCTTTTCCTGATATGTACTTAGAACTGATGGAGTACAAGATGGAAGTAAAAACATTTAAGTAGCTCAAGATGTGACAGGTGGATTAGCAAAAMCATGAGACTAGATAAACACACATTATAAAGAAATTTTCAGCATTGAGTACAATAGGGACAGTCTCACATAACATCATATAGAGTCCAAAACTTGTCACTTCCAAAGCCCTGGAATCAAGTTTGTCTGGGAATTGCCCCAATTTGTGCTTCCAGAGTACCTTGTCCCTGTGGTAGGCGCTGTTGAATGTCAGGAGTATTTTTTAAACAATGTTTTTAGTAAGGAGAACACCAAATGTAATTCAGCAGAAATTTGCAAATTGTGTACAGGACACTGAGAGAATTCAATCTGCGGCAGCCAGCTGCTTGCATTGCCGTGATGTTGGTTATAGGCTCTGGTCATCTCAGTTCCCTTTTGGCATACCCAGGCACATCCCAGTCCCTGGGAAATGTGAAATAGATCCTCCTTTTGCCAGAAGCCCCTAAGCCAGGAGGTGAATGGAAGTCCATTGCCTGTTGGATGGAGAAAGCCTGTGACACAAAACAGAGCAGTTCTGGCCTCATGCCATGGACAGTGATGGCACCAGATCCCTGCAAGACACACCAGACCACAGCAGGRCAGTTCACCTTTCCTGGGAAAAGCTCAAAGAGAGAAGGTGGTTCTTACTGCTCTGGTACCATTCAGGCTGCTGAACCATGCAGRGAAAGGGAATGGATTGATGAGCACGTGGTCTGAAAGTGTGTCTCTTGACTATTCACTTTCCCTGGAGACTTCAGGGGTTGCATTTGAGAAAGCATTGCTTAATTAGCTCATCAGACTCTTTGAACATGGAAGCAATTGTGTTTTAATTCACTTTTCATAATATGCTTTGTTTTTATGAACCTTGTGTGGAGCATTCACTAGGTAAATAAATTATATTTTCACTTTTTCCTCTTCTTTCCACGCTTGGCTCATTTAATATTCACTTGGCTTGTATCTTAGAAGAAAAAAGTCACAAACCGGAAAGACCAGAACTCTTTAAATTAAACAAATCCATTATTCTGAAGCTGAAAATTTAGTTTAGTCTCAGCAAAATAACAAGCATATGCAGTCTTTGGAGTAAATTTTATTTATATATTTARAAGCTTATTTAACTGTTATTGCCTGGCTGCCTTAGTGTCTGAAGGTTGCCTAAAGATTTWAGATTAACTCAACAATAAAGCAGTCAAGAATCTACAGTTGGACTTAAGTGGAATTCAAGGTACATCTCCAGGGATCAGTAAAACAGTGTGCAGAGCTGCCTCAGCTAATGGTGATTGAGATGGTTTGGTTATTGAAGGAAAGGCAGAAACAAAGGCACAGCCATCTCATTGTATGATGGAGCTCTCTAGTAGCAGCAGCAGTGTTTGACAGGTTAGACTGTGTCCTGGTGAACAGCTCTTCCCAACAGGGAGCCTTGGGGAGCTGAAGTGCCTTGACCAAACCATCTGTCACTGTTAGCACAACTCTCTYATAGCTGAAGTCACTGCCCCTCTGGGATTTACCTTTGCACCTAAAGTTAGATGCTTCTTATTCTCTACCCTGCTGTTCTGCTGGTGCCGTACCTTCAGCCATTCAGGACCCATGCCCAGAGGTCAAAAGCCTTTCCTGCAGCATGTGGAAGCTTTGGGGGCCTCGAGGRCCTGCCCTGTGGGACAAGTATCCAATACTCTGTTGGTTTTGACTCTGCATGCAGGCTTTGTATCTCATTCACCCTGGTATTATTTCAGTTTTATGGGATACGAGTCCATGCAGCCCTTTACTGATAGGGAGAGGGATTTAGAGCCTTTAGACTGCCTYACCCCACGCTGTAGGGGATGCCTATACAAGTGCTACTAAATTCTCTCCAGGAATAAGTTCAGCTATTGCAGGTCTTCTAGTGACATCCAGCCTCTGTGGATAAACCACACAGGAGATTCTGCTCATTAGCCTTTAGCTACAGTCCAACCTTTAGCACACTGCAAGATCCTTTGCTGCCCATTTTGGAACTAGAGCTTCAACCAACRAATCCAACATTTGAAAGAAGTATTTTCGACCCTCAGCTACTGTAGAAATCTATGCTATCCTGAGGGTTCAGTCAATGTTGTACCAGACTATTAAATATCCACTGTGTGAGAGACAGTCTCAGGTTCAGAGTACTCACTTGGCAAATCTGACAAATAATTTGACTATTTTGTACACAAAGTGGTAGACCTGCAAGAGTAGAAAGAGAAAATATCCTTGCAGAGTTTCTCAAGGTCCCCAGGGAAAGTGACAGGCAGTAAGCAGACCCAGCTTGGAACACAGCACTAGGAATCAGATTTGAATTTGAGACTAATGCTACACCCAGGGTCCTCCATCTCTTCATTGCCCTACAGGGTCTGTGCCTCCAAATGCATAAAAAATTACCCAAACCCAATCAAAGAACTAATTACAGGTTGAACAAAATACATAATTAAAATCAAATTGTTTTGTACTTTTTTTTTTTTAAATGGCATCTGAGTTTTTAGAATTTCCACCTTCCAGKTCATTTACTCAAACCATCAGTTGCTTCAGATTTGTTAGTGCTTTGTGTCCGCTGTTACTGCTGGGTGACAACCCAGGGAAGGCTGGTAGTAGGCTGTGAGTTTGTTCTTGTGATGCATAGGAGAAAAGCTAAGATTCTGCTCTGGGATACATTGGGCTAGAGGGATGGAGGGACAGAACAGGGTATTGCCTTCAGTTGATTATGTGTCCAGTTTTGCCCTGGGGTCTCAGGTGTTGCCTCTCAAATATTCTGAGCTGTGGATGGGCCTTCATTGTTCTTCTTTCTTCAGTGACCACATGATGGATGGGGAGTGCCAGGAGATAAGTCATATGGTAGATGTTCTCTTTATTTTGATATGTTCCAACACATGCAGAAAAAGACAGCCCAGGGTGAAAAGGTTCCTATAACTATGAACACTTATATTGTCATAATGATTATGTCCCTTTAAGAATCCTGTACTGGGAGTGATGTTAAGAAATTAAGATTGCAAGGTTAAACACTGGGAAATTAGGGAATTTTAGAATAAAAGTTATTTGAGCAATCTGCACCGATCTTCTCTGTTTACACATTAAGATGCAGTATTTACTTATATTAAATGAAGAGAAGCTGAACAAAATAAAATTTTACATCCTATGATTTCAACTCACAATTTATTTYGTGTGTATTCACAAAACCATGAAGACCAGAAATTCCCTCCTGTGGTGCAGTGTCTGGCACAGTTTACCAGTGAGTGGAGCCATGTGCCTTAGAGGTTGGAGGTGGGAATCTGCTGTTGACCTYCCTGCAGGAGGAGCCTGGCCCTGGAAGGAGAGGAGCCCCAGGTGTCACACCAGGTTTTACACCAGGACCCCAGTGCAGGGAGCTGGGTGCCCGAGTTGTGCTCCAGCTGTGGTAGAGAACGTGTATTTCATTCAAATGTCCCTGGTTTTGGGCAGCCACGGCAGAATGGCCTGTGGTGGGTGCTGGGGTGACCACAGAGGCCTTGCTCTGGCAACATCCCTTACTGAAATAGCAAATCTGGAACTTTGGGGAATTTAGCTGTTAAATTCTGCCAGAGTGGATGGTGATTTTTTTTCAGATGCCCCTGTCTCTTTCAACTGTGGGAATTTTTTTAGTCACAGCACAGGGTAACCCCCTTTCCAAACATCAKGGGTGTGCTGCAGCATAGAAGACTGCTAAAGGTGCAATGTGAAACATTTTAGTATGGAAGGAGAGGGGAGTTYCTCAGCCTCCTTTTGAGCATCAAGCATTGGCTGGAAGTTTCCAAAGAAAATCAACCAAGGACAGAAAGATTCAAGGGTGAAAAAAAGTTGGACAGTTGGACAAAAYCATCAGCAACTGAAGACCTTGAAAYAGCAAATCTCAGGGTATTTTTAACTGCACCTGTTGCTATCTGTGCTGCCTCTCAAAACAAGGGCCTGTTTCATACCCCCTGTGTTTCTGACAAGTTCTGTATGAGGTGTTTTTGGACCAGTTTTGCAGTCAGAGGGAAATGCGGCTGCCTCTGAGATATTTGCAGCATTGGRGAACAACAGATCAGGGAAGGAAGATGGATACATTCATCAAGTCTGTCTTTAGAGTAAATTTTAAGTAGGCAGAAGTTAAATATGTAATTGGAATGTAGTCAGGATTCCACCCCCCCTGTGTAAAACTAATGGTGAGAGAGACTTGCATTTCTCTTTCCACATTTTGTTCAAAATTATTAAAACATATWAGAGAAAATAATTAAAACTTGTAAAAATCTTTATAGTAAGAAAAGGAAATCTCATAGCAGCTGTAGCTGAGACAATACTTTTATCTTACCATATTTCTGAGATAATTAAGCTAAATTGATCAGACTGTATATATGTCTCCAGGCAAATACTTAATCATGTACTTGTGTTGTTGTAGCTGTAAAGGTTGTTCTTTATGGTAATTTGCCAATGATGAGTATAAAGCAATACTTCTAATGTTCATCTTCCTCCAGTGCTCTGCTGAGTGTGCTGAACTGCAGATAGCACACTGTGGTGTATTAATTGTGTGAAGGGATTTGTGGCCACTGTTCTCATTGGAGCTTGTGGAGATAATGTGCATTCATAAATCCTGCAAGCTTCCAGATGCCAGCATGCTTGCTAAATAGCAGACTTGGATAGAAAATATTGAGAGACACACATTTTTTCTTCCCAATTTGCTTCAGGATTGAGGTTCCCTGGAGAAACTTYCAGTCTGAGCTGAAAATGCTTTGGTGAGTATAAGCAAATAAGAAAGGATGGATGGCAGGTGGTTTCTGTGTATGGTTAAAACCCCAGTATATCAAACCCTCTCCAAAGAAAAGCTAAAATACCAACCTGACACTCCATCCCAAATGTATTCTTTGTGAGGAAGAGCAATGGGGATAGTCAGATTTCCATGGCAGCCAAGCCAGCAGCTGCCAGGAGATTACAGCAGATCTCCCATTATCTGCTTCCAGTTTTGCATTACCCTCAAGGTGGATGAATTTCCCCTAATGTTCAGTCTGACCTTGCTAAACTACAATCTGTTTGCTTTACTCTTTTAGGCGTTTGCCACTAACAAAAATTGTTTGCCCATCCTCTTTGCAACTGCCTTTTCAAAGGTGGCTGTTAGACCCCTCTGAGCCTCCCCTTTACCAGAAAAAGCAAGCCCAAAGTCCTCAACTTTCTCTGTAACTCGTAAGTTCTGGCTGCTTGATCACCTTGCTTGCAGTTTTCCAATATCCCCACCTAACAGGGGCGCCCAAAACTGTGAAACAACTCCGGTTTTTCTGCAGAGGATTTATTGACACCCTGGATTCCAGTATGAGTTCTCAGGCATCACAAATGCCACAAAATTTTTAGTTGATTGTGATATAGAAGCATTCTGTGCATGTGCATACTGATTGTGCATCAGGCAGATACTGCTCAGGGCCTTCTAGGTGGATGGTGCTGAAGCAAAGTCTCAGCAGATGCCTCTAGAACATCCTGGAGAATGGGAATGGAGCCTGATTAAACAAAATGCATTGGTTGTAGATTACTGACATACATGAGCTGGCTGCATTACTGTGAAACCCACTGATGAGCAAAAGTTTTAAKACTGCTTTTTCTTCAAAAAGGCAGACCAACATATTTCTTTCATTCAAGCACCAAATAATAKTTTTATAGCAATACTTTTAAAAGTCTTTAGGTTTTGTACGACCAAGCCTGCCTATCTTCTTAAATGTATAGTTTCTTTATGGTGTATGTTATAACAAAAAAAATGTGATCCAGAGTTGTCTTTGGAAAGAATATAATTCTGATGCAATTTCAAAGAGGGCTGAAAATACTTGTTTCAAATGTATGTGTTAATTAGAATTTCTATATCACTCATCCTTGAACATTAAAACCTTTGGACCCCTGAAATGATTTGCTAGAATTTGGACAGATGTGGTAAGAAGAAGAAGGTATTTTCATTATTTGATTCCAAGGCCAAAAGCTTCATTGTTGCTGAAAATGCACTTTTCTTGGCACAAATAAAGACATTTTCTTTTAAAAAAAAATAGGATTTTTTTGGCACTCTAGCTGGCAGCTCTGAGAAACTTCGCAACACCTGAGGAAAAAAAMTGAAATGGGAAAGGAAAACTGAGGTTCTGACACCACGTCTGGCCTTTGCTTATGGGTTTTATTTGGAGGATGCTGAACTTCTCCCCCAGCTATGTTGCACACTCCATGTGCTATTCATTCCAAACCTTGTGGTTAAGGCCAGATGTGACCAGGGGTAGCTCTATACTATTCCAGCAGCCCACCTGCATATATCCATCTCTCCACCTGCCAGATACAAACTGTGGGATACAAAATCCCAGTCATGCACTATTCCATGTGGTTCACGAGCTCTGGRCAGTTCTGTCATCTCTGTGGCATAAGATTCTTTCCCTGAGATGCAAACTGTGACAGTGTGTATATGTGCACTGCAGAAAAATGAGTGGAATCCATTTCAAGTAAAGCTGGAAGTCTGAGAGTTGGCTGGATCTGAAGCTCTTTATGTGAGCTCCCTTTTGCTGTGATGGGACAGAGGTTGGAGGGTGACASCTTTGGAGGGTGAATCCCTCTCCCCATTTTGCCTGGCTGCTCCTGACTGACTCATGAGGAGCATCACCAGCACTCTAAGGATCATGGCTGGATGACACRGCTCAAGTTACAGAATCACAGAATCATCAAGGGTGGAAGAGACCTTCAAGATCATTTGGTCCAACCATCAACACAGCRCCACCATGATCATGCCTAAGCCACATCCAGACACCCCTTGGACACCTCCCCTCCTCCACCCCACCACCTCCCTGAGCAAGTTATTCCAATGCCTTATCACTCCTACAWGGATTTTTTTTTTCTAATATCTATTATCTAATCTAAATCTGAACCTGATTTTAAAAATATTTTCTATTTTCAAATCTCAGCTTAGGTCCACTGGACCTCACTTCTGGGGTTTGTATTGAAATAGCATTCTCTTACAATTCYGTGCCTGGTAAAAAGTCATAGCTCTTCCTTTTTCACAAAGTTTTCACAAAGTGGTCTGGCTCATTCTTTTATTCTTCCCACATCCCAGCACAGGCTCAGTTTTGACAGGTTAGAAACTGGAGCCAAACAATTGTGGGTAAGAATCAATAGAAATCTTAGTTGAGATCACAATCATAAAACTGTATCACTAGGAAATAAAAACAGGATGTAGACATGAAAATTAATGTTTGTGAAATATGTGCCAAAAATTAATTTATTAGGCAAGTAATGCTGGTTCCTGATAATTTGTTTATATCATGCAGCATTCCTTCACTTATAGTTCTGATATATCACTTATTTCTTTAGGACTATTCCAGCAAGTACAAGACCACATTAAGTCCTAACAGGACCTCTGGGACACAAAACACTCTCTAAATACTTTGTGTTCATTTGCCTTTAAAAGCATAAAATAAATCATGAACTAATCATGTTCTTTATTGAATCTTGCCTGTAAACCATATAAATTTTTTGAGTTCTGTTTCCTTATCATACCAATCTTTTCCAGCAATTTTTTTCTAATAGTACAGATGCAGCATAAAAAATCAAGCACCACAACTGTATTTCTAAAATGCAGTAAAAAAAATCCTTAGAATGTTAAACCTGTAAGCAATCATTGTCTCTTTTAATACCTATGTATATCTGCAATAGGAAAAGTCACTCAGTTAGAGAATATTAATAAGAGAAGAAAAAAATCCTCACTATCATTCACACATATGGAGAATCAATTTTTTTTTGACCGATGATGTCACCTTCCTAGAACAAAGTACTGAGGAGGGCCAAGGAATCATGAATTAACTCATCTTGTAGTCTTGCTAATTTTTCATTTTTCTGGTTTGTAAGATTWGTAATTCTTTTTACAGTACATGTACCTGAAGCAGATGCAAAAGCACATTTTAGGGAAGAAAACTGTCAAAACTGTCTCAGAATTTCACAGGTTTCAGGTGGAAGTGTTCAAGCAAACATGCCTGTCTCAGTTTTCCATGCAGCAGCATTCCCAGGTGAGTGTGTTGCTCTGCACAAGCCCCAGTGAGTCAAGGAGTAGGACTGAGGATGTGAAGGTGTAACATGCTGTTCAGTGAGGATACCGTGCAATGATGTAAAAGGTGTGGGGTCTCAAGAAGGTGACACTATTATTAAAAAACAAATGCCCAGCCCATCCTGCATGCAGTCTTTACTCCTAAAACTACCAGCRAAAACATCATAAAGTCATGCAACAAAAACTGTGTGTGGCCCAATGGAATCAGAAAGAAAGCTAGGAAAGGGAAAAGACTGGAAGAGATTACCCAAAACAGGGAATGGAGCACTCATAAAACGTGGCCGTTCAAATGTAAGCAGAGAGCTACAGGCTACAGAAGAAATATGTAGRTTATGCCTTGAAAAGAGGTGTAACAAAAAGCTCAAAAGCAGGAATACAGTCAGGAAATTAGCAGGACCACTTGATGACCAACACATCAAAAGGACATTTACACTTGAGGAAGCCAGAGTAGCAAAGATAAGTGGATTTTTTACATCAGTCTTAACACAGAARACCTTGAGCAGATTCTTTGCAAATAGGTGAACAGAGCTAGATCGGGTTGAAATGAAGAGTCAGGGTCTAAATGACAAAACAMCATCCTATCAACTAGTAAGATTGGGGTGACATTGATTTGGGAGTGCTGAAGAGCTTCTACGCCAAATTAGGGAGCTGAGGGCCAAGGTGTGTGAGTTGTCATTATAAATAGCTGCTGTTCTAGACACCTTTTGGAAGTCCAGTGGAACTTCTGCCACAAAAGGGGTCTAAAAAAAGGCACAATCAGCCAGTGACTTTCAGCCCTGGTAAGGTGGCAAACTGTAATGCAGAACAGGATCATTGAACTAATGGGTTAGTGCYATCTTTAAGGAGAAACTCAACAGAGCCTCTGTGAAGAGAACTCCCAGTGCTGGGAGGGTGGCAGAGGAAGCAGGTGGATAAAGGGTCCGTTCCTATTTGGATATAGCAAGTGTGGACTTGCAAAAAGCTTATGATAAAGTTCCACACTAAAGGTTGTGAAAGAAGTTATGTTGCTATGGGACTGGAAATAGGTTCTTTTTTGGACTGAAAGCTGGTTGAAGGATTGGAAACAAACCATAACTGCTAATGGTAACTTTCCAAATTCTAAATATCAAGATTTTTCAAAATGGAAAGTATTTCTTTACAAGTTAGGAAAAAATTTCTTCATGGCAAGGGTTGTCAAGCYCTGGAAAAAGCTGCCTAGGGAAGTGGTGGAGTCACTATCCCCGGAGGTATTTARAAGACATGTAAATGTGGCACTTGGGAACATGGTTTAGTGGTGGACTTGGCAGTGCTGGGGTAATGGCTGGATGCAATAATCTTGAATGTTTTATCCAACTTAAATGATTTTATGATTCTAAGTGAGTAGTCATTTTTTTTATTCCTTAGTTGTCCCAGGAGGTTGCAGAGTTGTTAACCAGAGCAGATTCAAATAGGAATGAAGCAGATTTACAGACAACAGGTTCAAAGCAAGTGCTAAAAGAGAAAGACATGCATTTACACTTTGACATCCCTCATCTAGATTAGAAATTGATAGGAGATGATGGGGAAGTAGAAAGGACCATAGAAAGTGGCCAGGTGTCAGTACTCTTGAAGTGGCTTCACTGATTGCTATTGCTGTGGTCAGTTCTTTTTCCCTAGAAAAGTTAGAATTCTGAAGAAGAAATATAGTTTGCTAAAAATACCTGTGTTTTTAATCTCCCCCCAAAACTGAGGGCTATGAAGATGGGAGTTTATTTTTTTAGTGAAGGGAGGGATGCCAATCACACATATAAATGAACAAAGCAAAAATGGGGGAAATCTGGGGTAAATCTAACTACTCCTCTGGTACGAGTTTGACACCTGAAGCCCTCAATGAAAATGGCAATGTGGAGTTCGTGCTGGCATCATAAAACATCATCTGGGATTACTGGTAGCATATCGCCAGCTGAGTAAAATATCCTTCAGTCTTTTGTCTTGAGCAAGACTCAAGAGCAAGACTCTACCATGACTTTGTCTTGACAAGAAAGTGAAATCCAACTGAAGGGGACGTTTGGTTTTATCCCGCTATGTCCCCTCCTTTCCTGTCATGACTTCATCTCTGCTGTATTCTGTGAAGCCTGTGCTTTTGTCCATCCTGGTACCYCTCTATCCCAGGCACCCCTTGGGGCAGATTGCTTCCAGGCAGCTTGTGGAAGTACCTGTGGAGTTCAGGCTTGTGAGTGGAAAACTCACATATTGCCTAAGTGTACGCCAGAGAATCTGCTTTTGCCACCTGGAACTCTGCTGCTGGCAGTGATCCAGCAGCTCCTGCCTTAGCAACCTGTTTGACCCCCTCTCCCTCCTTCCATCCTACCCACCCAGTGGGCATTCTTCAAGGCATCRTTTGTCTTCATCTGTACAAATCCCAAAGCTGACCTGGCACTCACCTCCCACTAACTTACCTGCTGAGTGTTTTAAATTTCGTGGTTGGCACTTGCTTCTGGTACGTTCAAAAATCGTGCCTTAAAACACGTTTTGAAGTTAAAGCTGTTCCTCTGATTTGTTGTTCCTGAAGGATTTCTCCTGTTCCAGGTGTTCTCTGATGTCTACTGGAAGAGGGATTAACACCTGGACTAATGGCTGGGTGATGCCCCTTGATGAAATGGTGTTGAGAACCAGATGTTATTTGCACTTTTGATGCGGTATGTGCAGCACTAATATATGAAAGTTGTTCACAGAGACACTTCCCAGTCCTCCCAACTCAGCATGGATTGTGTCATTCAGCTCTGCTGGAAWCCTCTAACCAGAGGTATTAAATGATTTTCCTCTAGAGAAAAATGCAGGCACCAGTGACTTGATCTAAGTTCTTCCACTGTGTCTCTGTGTCTGTTTCTGAGTGTGAATTGTTACACAAATATATTTGCTGGGCAAAGTGGGGTCAGATGGTTCTACAACAGACAAGTGTGCTTTTGAATATGCTAAATGTCTTTGTATGTTATAATTTTTTTTCTTTTCATATCTTCATCTGAGGGTTATTATATTGATAATAGAAAACMTTAGAAAACATTTTATGGCTTTTATGTGTCCAGGGTGCCTTAATGATGGAGAAGAGGAACGAAAATGGAATGAARGCATTCTGTCAAAATTAGGTGCTTAGTTGCTATAAACCTTCATACACTGTTGGGAGACCTGGTAAAAATTCTTAGAAAACCAGTAGGAACTTAGAAAATGTTGGAATGTGTTTAGGAGAGACTCCTCTGGTCCAGAAGGCTCCTAAAATCTTGACAGAACAGAAAACTGTTTGACAGCTCCTATTTTGGAAGCTGAGAGAGCTGGAGGTGGCTTGCTGGATTAGAATGTGCAGTAACAGCATTAATGCAGAGCCTGGGTTATTTTCACAGCAACAGAGGCCATTTGTAAAATCACATTATCATCATCGGCATGAAGACAACTTAGAGGGRCTTCAAATATCTCTGAAAAACACCCCACCATTAATTCATCTTCAAAAGGAGTTTCTCCACTGCTGACATAAAGGAATAGAGTCTGTCTTTGGGATGGAAATTGTGATGAAGAACCTTCTGGGACCATGTCTTCACGAGGGTTTTATGAGACCCTGCTGATTCTTATAGATGCTCCAGAAATACTGACTGAAGAAGATCTCTTCACCTGGTTTGGTTTTGTATCATTTCTCACAGAGAACTCACAGCAACTGAGACTCAGGGGCCATGACAAGACCCTGAGGATTCCAACTCTGTTCTTTGATATCTGGAGGCACTCTGACTTTGTGTTGCTCAGGTACTTRTGACAAGTGTGTAGAGCTGATCTTGCCAGGCACTGAACGTTCTGGAAGGAGTCAGAAATGAGTGGTTGTGATTACTCCAACAATGTGGAATAAGCACAGAACTAGTTCTTYTGGCAAAATTACTCAACTGTTTAAACCCACAATCAGACCTCTTTCTGGACTCAGTGTACACTCCTTTGGGCATTACCCACCCCTGCCAAGATCTTACAAGAAGGATCTTAAAAGTGCCCGTAAAATAATTTGCTTTTGCTGGTGCAGCATATTGGAGACATATTGTAAGAGATGGGGGCAGGACTTGGGGAGTCAGGACAGCAAGATGAAAGGGATGTGAATTCTAGATCCTCCTAAACTTATGGGGAAAGTGAATTGAGAAGTATTCTCAAGAGAAATCAGGTTGCTGGGCAGTAACTGCCTTAGTGGACCATCTTCCACAGCCCATGAGGAGCCCATGAGGAATTAACTTATCATTAGGGCACTCAGCGGAGGGGCAGGTCCCAGGGACATGGGCCAGGTTTTCCTGATTGCTCTTTACAGCCCATGCACCTTGTTTGAAGAGAAGGGGCTAAAGCACTATCCTAAACCTCATTCTTTATCCTCCTGGGTGTCTAGGAAGAGCAAGACTAGTATTCTGTGTAGCTTTCATGTGGTACATGAGACCACCAGCAGTAGCAATTCCCATGGTACRTTCTTCATTATCAAAGCGATAATTAACTCCAGCTAGGAGAATCACCTCTCTGAGAGCAGCATGCCCAGGTATGTGCCAAGCCCCGGGATGATCAGCATCCAGCAGCTTCCCTTACATCTTCCAGTGGTAGAAGTGCTGCCCAAATGGGCCTTTCCCAGCCCTTTCTCCCCTCCTCTGCCAAGGGGGGAACACCATGTCCAATGTCAGCATTGTGTCAACCCCCCTCAAACTGCCACACACCTCACTTGGACTCCTCTCAATCTGCTGCCTCAGAGGTTTAATAAAGGCAATGAGAGCTGTCTGCCCCAGGCCATCCCTGTAAGTCAGCAAAGAGTGCTCTGATCTTGTAAATCACATTGTGAATTGCCTATATATCTCTCMGATTTTGTTAGTTTATTTGTTTCAGTTTTCCTCTGCAGCTCTCAGCTGGTGCCGGACGAGGGAGACTGGATCAGACCAGCCCAACCACGGATTTCAGCCAGCATAGCAAATCTGAAACAATTTATCCTTTTATTTTCTTTTTTATTTATTTTTTTTTTTCTCTCAAGTACAGCAGCAGCAAGTTTGCTTTTGAGCCAGCACCTCACAGTCCCTTGTGACCATCACAGATACAAAAAACATGTGATGTTGCTTGGTAACACTAAAATGTAAGTACTGTACATGTCCCAGRGACTGCACTGCATTTAATCAAAAGTTACAAATACTATATAAACACACCAAATTCAGGGCCATCTGCTAATAATTCAACAGAGCAAGGGTAATAATGCTGCTCATAAATTTAAAACACTCTACAATATTGAAAAGGAATTGCTGACAACATAGCACTTAYCATACAATCTGTAAAAATGGGGGAAAATATGATTCTCTGGCCACTGATAAATCAAAGACATGAAACCTACGGAGTAAACCCAAGAAACAGTGAAGGAAATTTGTCAGAATCAAAGAAAACAGCATCCAGATTAACCCAGGCAAGATCCAGACTCAAGCTATAGCCACAGATCAAAACATTCCTCTGTATATAAACATTCTGCCATGGGGCCTGATCAACATCTCACATTAGTAATATTATATTCCCYGAGCAGGGCTTTCAAGGCACACATCAGCACAAAAGATGTGAAGTTCAAAGCCAACAATAAGAAAACAATTAGAAACAGAAATCTTCTACTCAAGRACTCCATCAAGAATGGCAAGATCCCTGAAGTAGCAAAAAAGAGCACTCARAGAGTCAGGGAAGAGACAAAATAATCTGCAAAAACTAGAATAACAATATGCTCCTGTACAATATTTTATATGCTCATAGTGGGAAACAAAMTTCTACTTCGGGAGCTCATTTTCTCTCTCCACGTTTCCTTTGTTTCCCAGATTTCTGCCGTAGCTTTTAGAGAAAACATGCCATGGTAACTGTGATGGAGCTAATCACAAATTGTTAAAATAAACATTGTCTTTAAAATAAAACAATGCAATGTTTGTGCTGCTGGATCATGTTCATTCCTCYTTCTGTTTTCTGACAACTGCTCCAWGTAAAGGGCTTTACCTGCCCCATCCAAGATCTGCCAGCATTACTGCTCTTGCTCCGGTTACTTCAAGCAACTCTGGAATTAGCTTGTCTTTTCCAATATTTACTCTTCCTGTGATTTTTTTTTTTTTTGTTTCCTTGGCAAATGTAATCTCGTTGAATTGACACTGAAGCACTACCACAGACAGATGTTTGCTCAGGAGTTTTCTGTGCAGTAATAACCATCCTGGGAGAACCATGAGGCCACTGAGGATGGCTTAACCACAAGMAAGATTTTCTTCCCAGGGGAGTACCCAGAGACTGCTTGCAGTGGGACAGGTTTACTCCATCCAAGCAGTGGCCTTGAGCTCCCACCTCCTCACAATTTTGTTGAAATGGAGCATCCACAGCATTTCTTTCGGTTGCGGAAGGCAATTAAATGGGAATGTTTATTTTGGGATGATCAATCATCCCCAAAATTCCATGTCATTCCTATCAGCACCTCAGTGTGCTGGGTCATATGAATGTTGGGGAACTTTGGCAAGATACAATAGCAGATTTTTACTGTTCAAAACTATTTCTTCAGAAATATTGAACAAAAGGAAACCAGGTAGTGGAGAAGGTATCTATGCCAGAGGAGTGAGCCCCCCATGGTGATTTCCCTGGGTGAACGCTGTCCATCACTGATGGCCASTGTACCCCTCTCCAGTGCTCAACAGCCTGAGAGAGAAGGAAAGAAGGGGTGTGGGAGGGCCACATTGCCCCTCATTTCACACCATAAGCTTTTCCTTACTTTCATTTGACAAAACATGGATCTCCCCAGAGTAGGCTGTCGGCATGAGCTTGTTTGGGGAGAGAGTTATAGAGAGATTGCCTTGGGCTAAAATCAACCATCCCCTCTTGATTTGCTCAAACCTTTGGCAGCCCCTAGGAACATAAACCAAGTAACTTTGTAACTGTGCCTTATTAAAAACAAATCATATAGAACAAAAAGAGCAAGTTTCAAAAGTGATAGGAGTGGTGATGTGTTCCAGAACTGGTCYTGAGCGGCAGGTGGTTAACGGGAACCTTCCGAGGAGCTGTGCTCGGAAAGGTGCCCCAGGGATGGTCTCTGTAGTCATGTCTGTTAGTTGTAATTTCTCCAGCAATTCTCTGAGGCTGTGAAATAAATATAGGCTCCAATAAAATAGATGGTGCTTGTATTTAATTATTACTGTGCTCAGAAAGAGCTCGCACTGTGTCAAGAGGGCCATAAGGTGAACAAAGAAAGTGAAATGTAACCTAAAGAATATTATGCAGCTATGAATTTCAATYGATTAAATGGATGAAGAGAGGAAAAAAATCAATGCAGGTTTTCCACTCTGGGATATGACTGTGAGTACTCTACTCTTAAATCCTCCAAAGACACGTGGCTAAGAAATTCACATGTGAATATTTTCATTTTTCACTGACTGCCCTCAAAACAAAGCCCATCAGTGAACTCCATCACAATGCAAGATTTTTGCAGAGACCCTAGGTCCCAGAAAATCAGTCTGCTACAATTTCCAAGTGCAAAGGACAGATCCTGGCTGCAGATTCTGGGATAACTCCCAGGGTAAGGATGGTTGAGATAGTGGTTTCTGTATAGTCACTGTGTGCTTCACCCGATCTCTGAAATAATGTCCTATGAAAGGAGCAGTGAATTTGGGCAGTTGTGAATGAAGTGTGTTTAGAGAATCTAAACCAATAGGATCCCCTCAATGACACAAATGTTTAGATAAACCCTGGTCCRTTAAATGTTATTTCTGCTAAGAGGACAAAATTATCCCACCAAGAGGTTTTACTGTTGAATCATTCTGTTTACTTATTGAGACTAATGAAGCTCTGCTTCTTGAACAAAGGGAAATCAAATAGCAATTAGACATTAGATTCATTTGCTCTTATTTTCAAATGTCTGTCAGTCATGTCTCAGCCCTCATCTCTAGAGGTCTCCCTTTCAGCTTGCCCTGAGCTTTATTCTTCCTTCCACCTTTTTCACATTGACCTATACCTTCAGGGAAAATGGACAGTGATACTTCTTCATTAACATGTCACTTTGGTTTAGAGAGTTGTGCCACAGGATCCACGGTTATTTCAGATATTTGTGTTCACAATGCCGCAAAGCTGTTCYTTGCCAGTTTCGTGTGTGGACCTCAGCAGCCTGTAGCCCATCCACAACACTGATTTACTAGAAATGGCTGAATAACTATAACAAATTAGCCATAAAATTCATCATCAGTCAAGGTGCAAGGACATTACCCAGGAAGAAGAACAGCAGCAATTACAGAAGTAAAAAACTGCATCACAAATGACAGCATTGCTTGAGTAAGTAAAACCAGTGAAATATTCAGAAAGTCTCCTCAAGATGAGCCCAGTTCCAAGCCCCACTACCCACAGGCTTCTGAACCATAGTTTCAAGTAGGATGAAGAGTCAAGCATTGCAGATGGTACTCAGCTTTTTTATACCATTGTATAAAACAAATCTATAAAAAATAGGACAGTGCTGATTTTGTTGGTTTCCACTTTACAACTTTGATCAAACACATTAAATTTTAAAATTATTTTCATGATTCTCTAATCATTTTGCCCCTGACATTTACTTCTCTTTCAATCTGTGTTGGCATCACAGTAGATGATAAAATTGTCCATCCTCTTTTTCACTGTGCCCTGTCTTTTTTATTAAAGAGAAATTAAATTCTGCAAGGAAACACATGTTCTTCTAACAATTATCTTTAGATGCTCTGCCTTGTTAGATGTTTTTGCTTGGAAAAACAAATTATYTAGAAAAGGCCCAATCTGGGTGTTGTGGGGTTTTAATCGAACACCTTGAATAAACTGCTATGAGCAGCAGTGCCCCAGCCACTGCAAGGGGGAGCAGCAGGGCTTGCAGCCAGGAGAACACGGATGTGAGAGGGACTACCCGGGCCTGGTGACACACTAGGTGGCTCATGGGKAGCCACTGCAGACTGCCCGGGGCTCTAACGCTTTATTCCGTCTGTAGCAGATGAAATGTAAAATTCGCTTTTGCAAGGAAGCCCTTACAACTCAGGTCTGGTTTATCCATTTGACGCTAAGCTGCTTTGAAGGGTAGTGCCTCATTGCTATGTGGAGCAGAGAAGGTCAGTGTGAAGGTCGTGCCTGGTTTGCAAAGCTGTGTGATGGGTTCACTGGGGCCCACCGGTGACAGAAGCTCACAGTTGTCACTGAAGCATCGGTGTGACATGTACCAAGGGCATGGCCATCCCTGTGGGTGTGCTGGGCCAGCCGTGCTCACATACAGCTGGAAATTTAAAAGCAGGTCATGCCCAAGGCAAGGTKCATCCCTGCAACAGAAGAACATCAGAAAGAGCTTTGAATTTTTGATTAACAAAGATGAAGCTGTTGGCCATGAAGCTTGTAGTGTGCAAGCYTTCTCCAAACATTAAGAGCTTGCAYCTTTTCCACATTCCCACTGAGCTTCTCACAAATGCTGGCATCTGTGCCTCTGTGTATGCCTGTGCAGCAGGCAGGAGAATGTGCTAGAGACTGTGCTTGGAACAGTGCCATAAATATTTGTGAAGRAATGCTCAGTTAGAGGATAGTAGAGGCCCAGCAAATGGAGACAGGAGAATAAAACTTGGGAAAAGATGTACTATGGAAAACAGGGYTGTTCACATGAAGATAAAATGGTTTGGAGACAAAAGCATGAAGACAAGAGGAAGTTGGAAGACACAAGGATGTGAGTCTGCTGTGGGAAAAAATGGGGAGCTGGGGAAGGGCATGCCTGGCTATAGCTGTCCTAGGAAATTAAATGGTCCGGGGAACATCCCTGAGCACAGTAATTTACCTGTGTGTATTAGCCCTTGCTATTTATCAGGAGTAGTTTTCAAACAGCTACAGTTTTGGAGGCTAAGAGATTGACCTTTAGGTCACTCTGGGTCACCTGGCCCTGTCTTCACCGTCCAGTACAGAGACAATCCTTTAAAGTATGTTTTTTAGACCATGTGCCATCTCAAGGGGTTCTGGGTGYGACTGAAGTGCCTGCAGAGTCATAAGGGGTTGCCTGCCTCATTAGACAGGCAATGTGGGCTCTAGTCGTGCTGCTCACGTGATGTGGTGCCTTTGCAGAATGTTGTCTGGTTGTGTGCAATAGATGTTTCATTAAAATAATGCCACAGTGGCTCAGGATTTGTCCAAAGCCCTGCTCCAAAGGATTTAAATCTCTCTGTTTAGATTAGGTTGAAGAAGTTAGGTTGGAAAACAGAAGGATAAAGGCTGCAAGAGTCTGGATCATATAATCGAAGTCCAATGTGAAGGTTTGTTCAGAGAAATGAGAGGAGCCTCAGAAGAACTCAGAGCCATCAAAGCATACGCAGAGGAAAAATCATATATGCTGAAGGCTCACGGAGGTGAGAACAAGAATGTAAATCTCACTGGAGACCCTGGAGATGGGCAGCTTCAACCATGCCATGTTGGCAAACACAGTARTTTAGGGTGTCAGGAAAGACCTGGAAGAGGCATTGGGGAGCAGGTGTGTAAGAGTTTATAAATACAGGGAAGGGATAGGGAAGGGTGTTTTCTGCATGTGCTATGTGAGAGGTCAGCAGAGGGAATTTGAGGAAGGATGAGAAGATGATGTTGAAGAGGGGAGACTTTCACTGTAACAGCACTGACCTGAAACAGCAGCTACTGCAGAAACTATTCCTTCCTTCCTGCCTTCCTGCCTTCCTTCTTCCTTCCAGCCTGCCTGCCTTTCTTCCTCCCTTCCTGCCTTCCTCCCTCTCTCCAAACTGGAACACGGCAGGTTTAAGGCACGCAAATGGGGAGCAGGTAGAAAGAGATGCTTAAGCTACCTGGCCCAGAGGCATCACCASGCATTTATTCAGACCAGGGTCTATTTTGGGCTTGGCTCCCTTCTTGGCACAGTCCTGAGCTTCTCCTGCGGCTCTGCCAAACCGTGAGCTGAGTCTCCTTTTTTTTTCTGACGGAACTGCCACATGTTGTTCTTCATTCACAAGCTGTTTTTTAGAGTCATTTTAACAGCAAATAGCCAAAGGAAACAGTATTTTATTGGATAACAAGACAGCTCAGAAATAGTGAAATGGAGGTGAGAAATACATTATCAGGAATTAAATTAATCATTAAAGAAAGACTTTTGAGAGCAGATTGGGTCATGCCTTTGTGCTATTTTTATKACTCCTACTAATGCATTGTCAGGTCCTGGCATAGCACTGTGTCTGGAGCTTCAGCCTGTAGTGCTGACTGCAAAATAAGCACTGACTTTGGAGTGATTTTCTCATTTTGTAAATCATCTTTCCCTAAAGAAAATCAATGAAAAAGTGACCCAGACCGTCAGGTTCACTCTCTCCAGTGGTGCTGCAAAGCCTGGAATGCCAAGGACTGGCTGTGCCTGGTGCTTGCTGCTCCCACCACGCGTTTGAACACTGATTAAATGGAGCAGGAACAAAGCCACCTCCCCCARGCTCCAAGCAGGGTGTGCAGGTGCAGGCTCCTCTCTCAGAGAGGCACCCGCCGTGCTGCCAGGTTTGAACAAGCCACAGCCACTCAGCTGCTGAGRCCTCTATTTCCAGCACTGRRCTCTCCAGCAGCCCAGCCTGAAACACAGACATTGTTCCTCTTTTTTAACTCATGCCATCGGCATTCTCCAAAGTGGTTCCATATCTCCTGCCAGTCTGCATTGCTCCCAAACCTCCAGATGTTCCTCTGGTGCCTCCTCACAATGGCAGCTTTTCCTGCATTAGTAGCCATGGAGCAGAYGGGTTGTGCTCTGAGCCCAGGGGCTGCTCCTACTCTGGCACTTGGGACATGTCCAGTGCTGGCTCTGAGCTGTGTCCAGCGGCTGGTTGGGGTGAGTTAGCTGTTCTGCTCCAAAATGATGCTGGGATTGTGCTAAYGACTTAAAGGGGTGGGCAGCCTGAGCGTGTTCCCAGGCACTCAGACACAAGCTGGGCTGTCTGGCCAAGTGGAAGTGATGGCTGTGCAATGTCCTCCCTGAGTAACGGGGTAATTTCTGTAGGGAAATTACCTGTGAATTTCTGTAGGGCTCAGGCTCTGTGTCTCTCAGAGCAGACCAGWCCCAGGTTTCTTAGTCCTGGCCATCCTGAAGTTTCATCCATCATGAAACTGAGAGTATCTCAATGAAAGTAGGAACGGGCAGAAGGAGAGAGAACTTTGACACCCTACAGGTTATTCCTACCTACAGACCTTGTTTTGTAAAGGGAAAAGTATTGGCTTGATGAATGGAATCCATTTTTKGGGAGGTTGTGTGAATGGATGGATAGATARRGGGATGGATCAATGAATGGATGAAGAGCAGGAAGAAGACAAACTGAAAAAGAACAGTTACAAAATATCTAAAGGCTGTGAATACAAACAAAAAGAAAGATGAGGATAAGGGAAAGATTGTCTTTCTAGGACCATCTTTTCATTTAGCCCCCACAAGGCATACAGCAACACTTTCTGGCTGTAGGGATCCTACCTGACAACCCTCTTCCAACCACAGACATAAGGTAATTTCCATTTATGAACATGTTAATGAGGGTTAAACACAAGGAACTGCTCTTAAAGTCATGGGAGACATTTCACATATAACAGCAATTCTTTTTAGCCTAAAACTTATGTTTCCTACTCTTAAAGGCACTTAAATCTTCACTGGGGCAGATGCAGACAAGTRCTGTTGTAAACAGGCCACTATGAACACGAATCAAGGGAACCAAAATCAAGGGCACACTATCACCTTCACATGTTTTGTGGGAAAGATTAACATAAAATACAGCGAGTACTTTACAATGTGCTCGGCACAGGTCAAACATATTGGTAACATGCTTTGTTACCAATTGACCTTGGCTAGACTGTTACTTTTTTAGAAGGTTTCAAACCCCAATGAACAGAAGAACTGCAAAGACAGATTGAAAAATTTTAGCCTCTAATTTCTCCTACAAGTTTCTCTGGTAGAAATTCAAAGTTCACATTTTTGCCTGTGGACACGATGATGTATGTGAGGATTCCTGTGACATATGCTGTAGTTCATTAAGAGAGTGATAAAACTTAAATCTTTTTTGGGGTCATAAAAAGCTGTTTCTCACCTGAATCATCGTTACAGATGTTTGTGAATGTTTCCATCTGAATTGTACTTGAAGTATAAAACGTTATTAAATCAAAATAATTTTCAACCACACTTGACATAAGTRTACCAAAATATCTATCTTACTATGTCACAACTTTCATCCATGTATTTCCTTCACCTCTCTTTCTTCTCTTTTTATTTCTATTATTAATTATTATACCACATAAAATCTAAGAAGGTAGAAACAAATGTTTTGATTTCTTAGGACATTGTTTGCTTACCTCCAGTTTTCCCAAAGCAGAAGGAACACACATTCCTTGTCTTCTGTCTTGTGGCTCTTCGCTTTGAATGACCACGTTGCGTTTACCAGTTGTTGTAAGGAATCATGTCCCACCCTTTTCTCTTTCGTGGTGCTTATGTAAATAATTTAATTGGTGATAMCAGGAGTATTCCAACAGAAAACTCCCCCAGGTGAAAGAGAAGGTATCAGCTTCCACGCTGGCGCTAGGGCTGGATGCAATAGCAGGCAGTCAGCCACTGCTCCTGTGTCAGATGTAGTTCTTTGCATAGCAGGAGCAGTCAGGGCAGGAGTATGACCAGATACCTGCAGGTGAAGCCCCTTTTTTATATGTCAAGCCCTGGATGTTTTTTCTCCTTGCTGTGGCACACAGGACCACATCCACATCTTCAAGTGCATGCAAACATGCTGCACTCCCATCATGCATACTCCTCTGCAAAGATATCAGGACTGGCATTACTGATTGGATGTCCAGGGCAGAGCTACTGTGCCATAATGCTGTGCAGTGAGGTGCTGTGTTCAGTGCAAAAGACTAGAATGTGAGAAAAAAAAAGACATTGGCTGAACCTCCCTCTATTCATTCACAAGCCTGCCTGGCAAGAAAACATTGACAGTCTGATAAAACCTACGATGTAATCTCGACATTTGTCTATGTGCACAAGAGACAGCAAAAAGATCCAGGATGTTTTTTGTCTCACAGAAGGTGAAGATCTTRCATTTTGTCTTTTGTTCTGGGAGATGCTGATCCTGTCTCTGCCTTGGTCCTGAAATAGTAAAGACTTTACTGATGTTTAGGATCAGCCAGGTCCTCTTTTAAACTCCAGGAGGCAGTTGCTGTTCTCATGCTTCTGCATCCTCAAATGAATTTCTTTGTTTTCATGAACAGGATTCGCAAGTGCCATCGTGCCGGGTGGTGGCATGTGTCTGGGCATGCAGTGTAGCAGCCACAGTGGAGCTGAACAGGCAGTTTGGCAGTGGAACAGGATACTTAGGACTGTGTGCARCAGGCATCCCTGRAAGAATGGGAACGAACCTCACACTGGGGGAGTGGGAAAGTATTCAACTGCTGGGAAACCAGCTGAGTTTAACAAATGAAAAGTATTTCTTCCTTTGGATAGCACAGGCTGCCAGCTTTTCACAGTAGCTGCCTGACAATCAAGTCCTGCATCCAATATCAGGCAGACTGAGTATTTTCCAGTTTCTTGACTTTTACCCCAGCCTTTAACTGTGCTCATTAGAGCCCTCACGGGCTTCTCTGGCTTCTGCCTCGTGTTCCCCTTCGACYTGAGAGTTGGATGTATTTCCAAACTACTGCCACAGACAGCTGATGAAAGCTGAGCCTCTCTCAGACCAGCATCACTAATAGCTTCCATTTCTTACAGGTGCTGTAGTAGGAGGTTCTTAACTCTTGCATTAATTGCAGAATCTTCTCTCAAGTTGTCTTAAAGGTCTCAGCACTCCTGAACTGTTCTGAAGTTAAAAATTTGCACTTTAAAAGCTCATGCAGATTGATGCTTTTGGACAATATGTCAAAAGCATAAACCCATATTTTTTCCTACATCTTTTCCATGCATTTTCCTTCAGTGTAGTGCTTCAACTATCTCCTCATACAATCTTCTGTAGATTAACATTGGAATGAAAACTTGTGTAACATCTTTTCTAGCACAGAAAAAAGCAACTTGCTTACATTGGTGCTTGACATATCAATGTGTSTATCATCCATAGAAAATGTCAATAGTTGGGATAAGCAATTTCGTAAGAGGGAATGAAATTAAAGAGAACAGATGTAATTGTAGCTAGTTTCCATTTGCTGGGAGAATATGCTATTGAAAGTTGTTGTAGATTAAAAAAYATCTTAAAATTATGAACACTAACAGGCAGCAGATCACTTGGTATGTATGTGTGAACAAGTGACTGTCCAAAAATGAAATTTTGAGTACTGCAGCAGAAACTTATTACTTGCTAGCTGTGATTGGGATGATCTGTTTGCAAACTTTGATGAGAAAAGAGTTAAGGAAAAGCAGCACAACCTGGATATTCTGTTTAATAAAGAGTCGTGAGAGCCGGTAGGAGGGTGGTCACATGGGGGTACACATCGATGTTTAGTTGGGAAAAGTGGGGCTTGGAGTTCTGGAGAGAAGAGCTGGTCCCAAAAGAGAAGGGTYCCAGTCAAGATGTGATCTTGGAAAGAAGAGTGTTGGAGGGAAGCTCCTGTAAGTGGGGGAAGATCCTGGAGATCAGGAAGATGAGCGGAGGAAAGTGCCAGGGTGTCCTTGGCCACTGACACCCAAGGCCAGTGGCAGTGGCACAGCAGGATCTGACCTGGCTTTCTGCTGAGCATCCCAGGGCAGCCACAACCTGCCTGTGGGAGGGACACAGAAGCCGGGGGAGAAGGAGGGAAATGAGTGTAAGGTATAATGACAGAGGGCAGGAGCTTGAAATCTGACTCTTTAATAAACTCCAGTACCCAGATCCACCATGTGTTGTTATTTACTACATCTCACTTCYGAGAAAGTTGTCATTAAATCTTGAGCAGAGCAGAGAGGACTCCATYGATGAGTAATGCAAAGAGGTTTTGTTTAAACAGGCATCTGTGGAATAGGAAGGGAAGAATGTCTGACTGGACATTTTCTTTTATAAATAAATTTTGGGTTGGTTTTTTTTTTTTT
>NW_026623325.1:700676-751962 GCF_030028575.1 Malurus melanocephalus | reverse complement strand
TTATTTGACTGCACAAAATATGCAAAGTGGGATGAGCATACTTGGAATAAGTTTTTGCTATGCTATTAAAAATATGTTGGCAGGGGAAGGGACACTTAAAACTACTTTTTGAAAGTGTACAGATTTTGTTTTCTATATCTGAAAGCATTCTTATCCCAAAAGAGTTCTGTCAGATTCTGAAGCAAATGGTATAGCAGGAAAATAAAGGCAAGGTAAAACCCAATATTCCTGTGTCAAACAAACTGTGAAATGCAGTTTCCTCCTGACAGGTGAGAGAAAGCAAGCTCCTCCCACAAAAGGAAGCACTCCTCTTTTTTTCTGACCAGCTTTACAAAGTGCATCTAGAGTTTGAAAAAGATTATGACTCATTATTTTTGCATGAACAGGATTTAGGAAAACTCTGTAAGAAGATATGTAAAACCATGTAAGAAGATACTTCATGCCTCAGAAAACCTGGAAATGTGGGAAGGGACATGACTGGGATAACTAATCACAGCAAGGAGGAAGGATACTGCCAATGRCACAGTCGTGGCTGGCATTATGAATGGCACTTGAATTTCCCAGGTATGCACATTTCTTAACTTAATGCTCCAGAATATTATTCCCAAGGTGGATTGATAGACCTGTATATACACTAAAACAAAGAGGCTGGGGGAAAAAAAGGGTTACCCAAAATAAAGATCTTGTTGCTGGCTTTTATGTGTGACTTAGTCTTATCATTCCCGATTTTCAGTTGGTGAGGYTCATCCATTCTCCACATGCTGGAAGCCCTGAGATAGCCCTGGAAAACTCCAGTGTCATGAGCTTAGGAATGTTTCCATTTCAGTCGATAATATCTCCTCTCTCCTCCTCCGTCATTTCTCACAGCAAGGCTTCTGTCAGRCACAAACAGCACTGCTTCTCAGATAACCCAACCTCATAGACAGAGGTGATCTGTCTTTGTTTTTCAATCTTGCTCAAATAACTTCATAGAATTTGAATGACTAATTTACCCTGTGCTTGGACAAGGACAGGAAATATCAGGGGACTGCAAATAAGTAGACAGATTTCGCAAAGTCAACCTTCATGTAGTCTAGTTTTCTCTGTTTAAATTWATGTCCTAGACCTCCTTCTCTTGCTCCCTCCACCCGGTGTTCCCAGCCTCAGACTGTTTTGGCACAGCTGCATGCCAGCACAAGCCCAGTGTGTTGTGCTTCACCTTAAAACACTGTTTATATGCTACCAATGTGGTGCACAGGCTCTGTACCAGCTCTCTGGTTTCCCCTGTGCCAGGGAGCCCTGGCACCWCTGCCAAACTCTCGGGCACTTGGGAAATGCAAATTGCTCACATGGGGGAGATCCAGCAAATCTGCTGCTACTCAKAGATGCTTTAATAAGCTGGATAAATGGCTGATTAAAGCCTTGCCCAGCCCTGCTGGAGGCTGAGCTTGTTACTCTGCTTAGATGGTGCTTTGGCTGAARCAAAGCACCTCCTGCAGCTCCACGGGAAACCCGGTGTGATCCGCCCTGTGAAGGTGTCACATCCTGAAATGTCAGCAGGGAAAGGAGCAGTGATTTTTCTGGCACTACAAAGATGGTTCTGCATGTACTGCCTCGTATCACAGCAGGACTGGGCAGCTCTGATAGACAGAGCTGGTGGGAAAAGCTATTTTCTCCTGGAGCTCACAAGGCCAGAGAATGCTGATGTCACTCCAGTCAGCTTGGTCGTGCCAGCTCCTCAGATAAAAATCAGCTTCTTGACTGTGGGCTTTGAATAGCCCTTGTAAAGCACCACAAGATTTAAGAAGATTAAGGTGCTTCATAGCTTTCACTTGCTWGAAGAGCTTTTGGAGCAGGGCACTCTCTCTCCCTTAAGTTGTTCAGCATTTACTGGGGTATAAATCTTCCCAGCAAGGAAATGCATGGAGTGTCCTTCTTGGCAGGGCAGCTCAATCCCTTCATTCCCCAGCCYGTATGGATMTCARGGGTTGGSCCGACCCAGGTGTAGCACTTTGAACTTGGCTTTGTTMTATCTCAGGAGGTTCTCATGGACCCACTTCTTGAGCTTATCCACGTCCCTCTGGATGGCATCCCGTCCTTCAGGTGTGTCATCCATGCCACTCAGCTTGGTGTTGTCTGAAAACTTGCTTGATCCCACTGTCTGTGTCACTGATAAAGACACTAAACAGTCTGGATCCAGTACAGACCCCTGAGGGACACCACTTGTCACCCATTTCCACCTGGAAATAGAGCTGTTGACCACTACTGTCTGGATGTGACCACACACCCGACTTGTGGTGACAAAGAGAGGGTTTTGCTCTGTGCAAAGACTTGCTTCTTGGAGGCTGTTCCCATGCCCCATGGTTGATGACTTGGGGCCAGGCCAGAATTGGGCATGCTCTCCCACTGTCTCATTGCTGTCTCTGAGGATGCTGTGGGTGAGAGGCGATGGACAGAATGTCTGCTGCTGGCACAGAGGCTCATCCTTCACAGGGAGCTCTGGCTGGGGGAGATACTTCACATGCAGATTTTAATTACAGCTGGTAACATGTCCTGCCGACCAGCCACGATGTTTGTGCCCAGCACGCTGTGGGAAATCCCAGTTCTAAAACATTAGAGTGGTTTCTACCAGGATATAGYTCTGCTTTAATACTCAAAAGGGTAGATTTGGTGGTTTATTAATAGTGAAGCAAAGTATGTCACATATTTACATAGGCAGGTGCAGTTCTCTCAAGGTTTAGAACCATTCTAAACTGTGAGAGAAAGTTGTTGCCTGAAGTGACAGCAATGTCAGAGTGCAAACTTTGATTTTAAAGATTGCTGGAGGTAGACTGATTCTGAGCATAGTCTGGCTGCTCCTTAGTAAAAGCAGTGGATGCTCCTTCTGAGAAAGATAGCAAGCAAATTCATGACAGCTGATGTTTCCCCTCTGACATTTCTCTCCTAGGCAAAGCAAATTGAATTAGAAACAAAATCCCAACACAACATCCTCCCTGTCCCTGTGGTGTGTGGCTGAATGTGTTGTAGCAGATGTCTCTGATGCCTGCTAAGAGCACAAGGACAGGATTATTTTCAACAGAGGTGAGTCCTTAGTCAGAAAAAGAGAGCACAACACAGTGGCTATGGGCATCATGAGATGGCCAGAGCCACAAACAGACTGGAAAAAGGCAGACATCACTCCCATCTACAGGAAGGGCAGGGAGGAGGCTGCAKGCTGGTCAGACTTGCTGCAGCTCCTGGGAAGATTAGGGAGCAAATATCCTGGAAACCATATTCATTGCCTGAAGGAATAGAAGGTGATGGATGTACCAAGACCAAATGGTGTTTGGCCAAACTGGTTGCTTTTTATGGTGAAAACTCTGTGGTCAAGAGGGAGTTGCTGGAGATTTCAGACAGCTCTCAGCAGCCCTGAGACATRGAGTGGCAGAGCCCTCATAAAATTCCATAAAGACAAATGGAAAGTAGCTRGAAGGGAATAACCCTCTATCACAGTGCAGGCTGGGCATCCACTGGCTGGAAAGCACCTTTGCAGAGGAGTACCTGGGGATYCTGGGGTCAAAAAATGGAACATGAGCCAGCATTGTGCCTTTGCAGCCAGTAAATCCAACAGCACCTTGGGYTGAATTAGGCAAAGCATTGCCARCAGGTCAAGAGAGGTGATCCCTCTTCCAGCAAAGAAGAAAAAATCGTTTCAAGATTTTAACAGGAGGATACTACATAAGATGGTTTCTGTGTCCCGTCAGTTGGAATGCTTATGGTTTCACTAGTAATATTGCCTGTCTCCATCTTCTCAGCAATGCAAATTGTTAGGGGTTTTTCGCGTGGCAAATGCTGCCACCAGAAAGCAGAGTTTAACACTGTGCTATATGGAGCATGCTACATGGAGCTGTCAATCCTGCTTTGTTTTTAAGGCAATTCCCATTTCTTGAAAAAYAGCCTTTATTTACTTTCCTCTCTCCGCCTGAGTGGGGTGGCTCCCATGGAGTTTTACATGGTGTTTGTTGTCACTAAAGGACAAAAAAGACAAAAATGGAGTAACAGAAAAGGAAGGACAATTTCTGCTTTGTATTTGGCTCAGTCTCTTGTTTCCTCAGCAGCTGGGATAACTAACTTGTGAAGGAAAGATACATGCACCCAGTCCATTGGCCTCACACGCCTGACACAACCAAATCATCAGATTTGCCCTTGAATTCAAAGAGTGACTTTGAAAACAGACTTTGGAAATGCGGATCTAGCTCTGCTGCAGCCTGAAAAATCCCATATTGCAGGGACATTTTGTCCTGATGTCAAGTCAGCTTAACACCAGCATGAGAGTGTGAATGCAGCCACAAAGGCTGTTTTCACACCGGGGTGTGCTCCCAGAATGTACCGGAGAGCCGGGGAGCAGCCCTGCCCTGCAACCCTCCCTCTCTGCTGCTGCAGCAACACTTCTGCACTGCTGGGACCCGTGCCAGCATGCTCTCAGCTGTCACCACCCTGCCTCCTGTCCTCGGCTCCAAAATTAAATTGACAAATCACCAAAAACTGAACATGTGCAAGCTGACTTGCAAAATGGAAATAATTAAATGTCTGTATGAACRAGCGCATTAACTCCGTGATGTTCAGGGGTGTCTAAGGATCTCTCTGCTGAACATRCAAATTTCCTGGGGATCTTTGTGCTGGGTGCTGTGCTGCAAGGCTCTAATCCCTCTGGCTGAACAGCAGCTTGAGCATGGCTGGACTCTGGACCACCAGGTRACCTGATGCATCCTTTTGAACAACAGCTAAACACAGTCTGCTTCTTATTGCACCCTGGCCAAAGCAGAAGGGACAATCAGCTTTCAAGAAGGGCGGATTTCCCAAAGCTGAAAATATTTATGAGAAAAATTTACTGTACAGAAAAATAATGCAGACAAAAGTGGGCAATATTTGGAAGTTAAAACCATGTTGCCATGTGTCCTAAAATCATTATGCCGTGAGCACATTAGAAACCTATAGAAGCAGGTTAAAAAATCATGTGGTATAGAAAATAGGAGAAAGAAAATAAACACAGAAGGAAGGAAGTTGATCTACCTAATTTAGACACCTGACTGTTGGCAAAKAACAGTAAAACATTTATGGAATCAACCTATTTCTCACTGCTGACTGGGGGAGACACACAGGCACCTTCTTCAGGAAGGTTTGACCATTCCCTACAAATCAGAGGCCCCAGCTGGGCACTCAGCTGGCTCTCACAACTGGAAAAACATTCAGTGGTTAAACAGGGAGGTTRCAGAAGTGAGGATATAAAGAGCAAGGAAAACAACAAGAGAAGCAGAAGAGACCAGTAAGGAACCGGTGTCAGAGAGGATAACATGGAGGATGCACTCCCCCCCCYGCCACCTCTCCTGCCCTCACAGAACCCTCCAGACACCCCACAGTGCACCTGCTTCACACCAAACAGGTGAGCCCAGCTTTCCTGTAAGGTGGGGGGTTGTTTACCACTTCTCACAGCTCATACAGTGCCCAGCACGCCAGGGTGCAGCACACATTAGGGGTACAAATTGGATACAAGGGTACATACAGGGTTACTACCCATAGCCTCATCCCTATCCTTACCCTAACCAGAAACCCTAACAAAATCAATTTTTTTCCACACTTTAGGACAAGGCAGCAATTCCAATGGCAGACAAAGCTTCACACTATGTGCACCCAATAACCCTAACACTTGCAGAAGCCTAGAAGGCTCATGGCAGCACAGCACAGCCACCCTAGGACCTTCAGAACTCCAGGACCCTCACAGGGCARCAAGACACRCTCCAAAAAGGTAGGGCTGTCATCTGTGGGCTAGAGAGTGACAGGYATGGGYCAGGGACTGTGGGGCATRCRGCAGGATTTAGGGGTAAAGGGTACRGTTTAGGGRTCCAGGATTAGGRGTTCAGGAGCYRGAATTAGGGATCCGGGAATRGGGTTAGGGTTAGTGGTCCTGTCATCCCTCTTAAACTTAAAAATGCTTTGGGGACCACCTCAGTGCAGTGCTAGATACCTGGAATACAAGATCAGTATCAACTCAGACAGGATGCACCCRGTTAATAAACTCCTCTGGGCTGCATTTAGGTGGTATTTAACACCATGTAGTGATAAAGAATTATTTACCATTCAGCATTAACTGAAAGGCACATTAAATAGTAACTGACAACAAATTAAAAATTACTAGTCAGTATGCAGCTTCTATCTAAAAGATTGGCACTTTTAGAGGTGCATTGGCACTGGTAGAGCAGATGTCACCCTTGAGCAAATCTTGGACACTGAGACAGGTTCCAGCACACAGCCAAAAGGATGAGGCTGGAGCAGTTTTTACAAGGGTGAGATAGATAACCAGAGAGCTTTGCTAACACCACATACCTCTTGCACAAAATGATGGAATACCCACCTCCTCCCTGCAGTTTCCAAGCATACAGTAAGGAACATAGAAACAACAGGGAAAACCACACAGGCAAAATAGTTTCTGTTCCAAGTCATCRGCCCTATCAATCCCCCAGGAGCTGTCCCCTTACTTAGCAAAACAAAGGTGTAAGACATTATTACACTTTTCAGGATTTTAATGGATCCGAAAGGATTCATGACGATTTGAGTCTTCTTAATTCTACTTGTGTTTGTTAACACGCATTAGGCTGTGCTGGAAGTGCCATATTAGCTAAAGGGGCCGAAGTTCTGTATTTTGGCGAGTGTTCTTTCCTGGATGACCCTGATACTGACTTCTTTCCAAAAATTTGTTACATCCTCCATTATTTCTTAACTGCTTTTGTGTAGGTGTGCATTTTCCACATGTTTRTATATTTGGGTCCTGTTTTTTGCTTTGCATCCATTTTTAGAAAGCAAATATAATGATTAATCCAAACATTTCCATATTCTCAAGAGAGACATTTTAATAGTGATTTGAACAAATTTCTCAGAGAAAGAGCAGACTTGAGGCTGCTTTATGTTAAAGCTTTTGAAAACAGTATTTTACCTTCTTTTCAGTATCAGAAATCTAGTCTTTAAAAGAAGGAGAGCTACAAAATGTTTATGGGGAGTAGAAAAGTACTTCAGTGTATTGTTCAAATGTCACCTGTTTCCATTACACACATTGTAAGGAATCCGTGCAGGCTCTGCAGTAGCTGTGGTCTATGTCCTGCGGTGCCACATCCCAGTAGGATGTCCCACAGGCACAAATGCTCCAGAGTGCACGTGAGTTATCAGGATGTTCTCTAGAGAAAGGACAGCATGGCTTGTAAACTACACGTACTTGAAAAAGGTATATTTCACATTTCCTCAGCAGGCAGTCTGATAGCAGACTGTTAACTGAATGAAAAGCAGAAAGAATCTTTAAAGAACATGAACTCCAGTTTGGAATGGACCTCAGGTCTTGCTACATGAACTGGAATAGGTAAGAAACAGCTAATGATGGGAACAGAATTTTCTAGACCCTGCCAATACAATACTGCCTGTGATTGGCATGACCCTGCATAATGTGACAGGCTGTGATTGGCAAACAAAGTCCATAGACACTGCCAAAAAAAAGGCTAAGGTTAGGGTTCTGCCTAGGGTTAGGGTTGAGACATCTAAAGGGCTTAGACATCCAGGAGCACTGGTGATGGAAAGGGCTTGCGGTGGCCATTATAGCAGKGCYYACACAYTGACTCTCCCCCAACTCTGTGAAARGTAAAACCGTGGTACTGAGCTCGGGTAATTAACCAGGGCTGGGGTTAGGGTTCCACCTARGGTTAGGGTTCAGAGATCTAAAGAGCCTGGAGCTCCAGGCACACTGGCCCTGCCAATGTCCTGCCGAGGCCATTCCGGTMCCCCATCTTTCTTTCTGGGATGACCCTAGCGCTGATTTCAGTTAATTAACTAGCAGTAGGGTTATGGTTTGCCATCTGGTTCCCCCACAGGGCTGGTTACCTTGGCTCTAACAACAAGGTGCCCTGCTGCTTACGCTTAGGCTCTATGACTTCCTTCTGATTTAGCATGTTACATTAGGTTAGGAGCAGATTATTACATCTTTATTCTTGATTAGAAATGCCATTCTCCACACATGTCCTTACAGGGTTGCCTGAAATAAATTTTTTTAATATGAGTTTCATTAAACATATTATTTCTGCTTGTTGAAACTGCAATGAAATGWGAGGATGTTTTTATCTCCTGACTGAATCAGGCACCAGCCTTGGAAGGTCCATGTACTATTTGATTTTGCATTTCCATATTATTGGTKACTCTTCTTTGGCTTTGGGAAAAAGGTGCCAATCCTGATTTCTGTATCTGCTTTGCTTCTGCTGGGGTCTGTGAGCTGGAAGCACACAGTTCCTGGAGAAGGGGCTGCTGGCTATGTGTTCACCATATCATCCTCTGTCTCATGATACAGACCAAAGCCTCTTGACTTCTGTMGTGTTTTACAATCTCATTCTAAGTCCTGCCTCTTGGGGTGTCAACAATGGCAGGCCAGTGACAGACACTGGGGCTTTTTTTCCCTTTCACTTTTTCTTTCAGTCTGTCAGTATTGTGATGATAGGTTATTTTAAAAACACAGTTGTGGCAAACAGTAAATTTGCCAGAAAGTATGACCACACCTCATCCTGTAATTAAGCATAAAGTTAATTCACTAGAGGACTCCACTTGGACAAATATTTTCTTGGTTGTGACTTCTGTAATCAGAGGACAAGGTGCCACCATGCCTCCTGTATCCCAGAGCACATCGCATTCCCCCAAAATATGCAGTCTGTGTTTAGTGACCTCCTGCAGCCTGAGGGGTTTGAGCCCTGCCCACAGACAGCTGACTGTGAAGTGTAAGGAAGGAAGCCTTGGGAGTGATGTCCTTGCTATTGGTTAGGAGTGGAGGAACTGCCCTGGTGRCCTTCAACTCCTCAGTGCAGAAGTCATGGGAAGTGGGAACCTAATTGCTGGTCTTGGCTTTAAAGAGGTTTTCTCCTAATTACAGAAATGCCAGGACTGCTTTATTTAATTCTTGTTGGTAGCTTGGGGCCAGGCAGCAGCTTTGGCTCTCACAGCCTGCTTTGTACCTCCTGTACTTTATTCCTTTGGTTCCTCAGCACTGCCCCACACAACTGAGCTGCCTGCAGGAAGCTGCAGGGGATGCAGGGCAACGACCAAGAAGCTGCCACACGATGCCCTGCTCAGCCAGGGTGGRTGGGGAAAGCCRGCAGAGCCACACTTCCTTAGYACCCTTTTCAGAGAGAAACTTCTCTCCATTCACCTGRCAATGTTTAATGGGCAAAGCAACAGCACCCATGTGAAAAATAGCTGGGATCACAGCAGGATAAGCACAGCTGGCTGCAGTGAGTCACTCCTCACACCTGTGTGACACTGCTCACTTTCATGGAGAGCATTCACAGTGGAACTGAGCTGGTGTGTCTTTATTTCTTCTCTGGGTGTAATCAGCCATAGCCACTGGAGTGAGTGCAGCAAATCCTCTGGCTCAAATGAGCCACTGCTTGGGGCTGGTGATGACCAGCAGTATCAGCTGATGCAACTTTTTCTATGGAAACTGACTGTACCTCCTCAATTCCCCAACCTGTTCCAAAAATAATCAAGAAAATATAAAACCTAAATTGCTTGAGTGGCAGAAAAAGCTACAAGCACACTTTCCTCCCAAAARTAAGAAATACCTGACATCTTTGGCACATCCACAGCTGCCACCACTGAAAGAGAGGGCTTTAAASCAAACACCTGAGGCAAAACTCTCAYACAGAACTCACCTAAGCAAGTGGCATAAAGCTCTAAGGAACCTGCCCAAAAGAAACAAAATTCCAGCTCTAATAACTGCATAAACTTTACCTAAGYGATTTAAAAAATCTTCCCTTTCCTTGTTTCATGAACATGATTTGTTAAAAAACTCACTGATMCAGTAATTGCTAAAAGATAACCTATTATATTTTTTGTCTAATATAAACTGGCACACAGAAACAGACTGGAGGCGATGAAGTCACACACAGTTGGTCACAAACGTAAACAAAGGACAACTCAGGCATCCAGAAAAACCCTCCACCCAGAGTCCACAGGAATGGGTGCTTGCCAAAATGCCACACAGTAAAAGAGCTGCTTTCTYCTGTTCTACAACATGATCAGGAGAGCACCGTATGGCAGGAGCAGAGATTTTGTCCCAGGCCACACATTTTTTGTGTGCTGGATAAGCATAAGCTGCTTTCAGTAAAAACAAATGCCAAGGTAGGAGTGTTCTCACCATAAAACAGCCAAGGAAGAAGCCATGCCCCCATTTTGGTTATGATTTTTAGGTTTATTAAATCAAACAGGGTGCTACTGTGGGCTTGCTTTGTTCCCACAGTGCCCTCACCATGTGCACGTCGTTAAAACTTACAAAGCAAAGATAAAGTCTGATGGCAAAGAGTCTTTCATGTAACCATATCCCTGGAAATGCCTTTCTCAGATCAAAGTCCTGCCTTGACCTGCTGGGGTGAATAATGAGGGGCAGGGGAGTATTTTTCACTCAGCAGCTGGAGCTGGAGCTGCATCCCAGAGGGATGCCCAGAGGCACCAGTCTATAAAAGGGATGGGAGAGGCAGCCTGGCCTTGAGCTCATGGGGCTGGGGACAGTGACCACATCTGCAGGATCTCCTCAGCCCACTCCCCAGACAGCGACACCACTGCAGGAATGGGAAGGGAATGTTAATTTTTAGACAGGAGCTGAGTTGCAGACCAAAGCAAGAGGGCAGTGAGGAGGCGACAYACATGGTGTATCCTGACAAGTGATRCATTTRTGTGTGATACACACTTGGAGCAGTGACCTGGGGTCCCAGCACCACTGCTGAGTGGGAATCAACCACCCAGACAGCTGGTAGCGAGCAGTGACACACTCCTGGCATGGGAGAGACAGGTACCTAAACCCAAACTTCCAATTTAATGTTTGAAGATCTGAATACACGACCCAGAAAATCTCCTTTTGAGCTGCCTGTTACTAAGCATCCCAGAAAACCAATTTAAGTACTGTTGATATGAATTGAGAAATTAGTGTGAAATTAAGGGTCTAATTGTTGTCAGCCAGGTTATGAAAATCTAAGTTTCCTGGTCAAATTTATCAGGAAAAATTCTTCTTTTCAGCCTTTGTGAGATTTCTTTCCTAGTGTGGCTACATCTGAACCATGCAATGTATTTCATTTTAATCTGTGAGACCATTTGCAACAGGGGGCTAAATGCTGCTTCCTATTAATATGAAACTGAAATGCTAGGAGCATTTTAAAAATAAATGTTATGAATAGGAGAAGAGAAAACAGGGAATAGGGGAGAGAGAGGAAACATGACATTTTTAACAAAGCAAAAATGGAGATGTATATTATATTGTACTGTATTTCTTATTAATGGGACAAATCAAGTGAAATGCAGATCTGCTTTCCAAGGAGCCCACTGTGTGAGTCTAGGAGTCCTTAAAAGTGTATGCATTTCTCATCCCCTGACATCCTGGAGGTTAGGGGATYGGTTGATTTACAGCCACTGACTCAAGCTGCAATTCTCTTTCATGGGTTTTATCTCAGTGATATGGGTAGCACTACATTCAGCGTGGCCATAAATCTTGTGGGGGTAATGCAGTCACAAGTGGTGATGCTTTGTCATTATGGGGTGCATCCCTTCCTCATTGGGGCTGGCACGGTGCCCACACAGCCCTGTGCCTGCACTCCCCACCCTCGCTCGTAGGGTAAAGCGAAGAGTCCTGGGTAGGGACCCTGGGACCTTCTGGAGCAGGGAGGGCACAGCTGTGCTCACAACAGGGATAGCTTTTCGTGAAGAAATGCTTGATTGCAATATTGTTCTCACTTAGTACGAGAAATGTAGGTCCTTAGATGCAAGAGATATCCTGAGCTTGGCTCTTCAGCTGCCCCAGTAAAGCAGGAGAAAATAATTTTATCCTGGGGGATCTGGCTGAGGTAYACATTTTTAAGGGAGATTAAGTGAATTAAAAGTCTTTTTACCTTTAGGAAAAAGCTGCAACATGTTCCTTACCGTACAAACATACATATCTACCCCCRTGCCCAATTGTTCCAGTGCCCCGTCAGAAAAATCCCTCTCTAGAATAATGACAGAGCAAATGACTATGGCCAAAAGAGGGATCCCATCCAGAGAACATATCCTGGTGATATGTCCAGGACTCCATGAGGTCTGCCCACCTTTCATGCTTAATTTCACATGAAAGACACTCAGCTGTGACAGCAGTGGGGGGCAGGGGGGGCAGTGATGTGTTCAAACAACTTTGCATGAAAGGGTGGTGTAAAATGGGCCAAAGCACCAAAGGCTCAGTCTGATGAAGGTGTCTCATCCTTCACAATCCAAAACACACACCTCATGCCGCTTGCCCTGCTGGGATGGGGGTGGTGCTGCAGGCCCCCATACAACACACCCACATGAAGCAGAGAGGAGTTTGCTTTTGGGAGATGCTTCATTCCCTCCAGTGCTAGATGGTTAGCTTGGAAATTCATATTGACATGAATTCTATTAAGATTAATAATAAATTAATTGTCTTAAAGTTACCTTCACTAAATAGGAAGCTAACTTTTTATCAGTTCACATTAGATGACACAAATGTCTCTTAATGGGTTTAGCTCAGATAAAAACAATGCACRCCCTTAAGAGTTAAAATTTACAGTAAGTTGAGAATGAGGGGTTCCAAGAAAACAATCACTGCAAAAGTTTTAAGCATGGTCACACAAAAGAACTGAGCCATAAACAGACCATCAGACTTTCCCACTTGAGGTTGGWTTGGGTTAGAAACTTTTTAAGGGATAGTCTTTCTTGTTGTCTTTGAAAGAAAAAAAAAGGAAAAACCAACACACAACAAAYTTCTTCTCTTTGATGAGATGTGAGATTACATTCCTTTTAACTTCACATTTTATGATACACTGTCACAGCAAAGGGGTGATGAATCTCCTGTGTACAAACTATTTCCAGCTGTTGATAAAAGCCCAATGACTGGCGGCTTGCCYTGGCCAAATGCTGCGGGCAGCCTCTGCAGCCAGATTTAGAGGAAAGGAGCTGCTGCCTTTGTCCAGCTCAGGAGGCCTGTTTTACTGATGGGCTTTGCTGGGTCATGTGGAGAACTGACTGAATTTAACCTAACCACCAGCTCTCTGGAGTTGGGGTTAGCTTAATTTTTACGTCCTGAGAATTCACACATTTCTTCAAACATTCTCCCTTCATGCCATTCTTTGAAATCGTAAGCACATCCAAAGTTATGCCCTGCRCCACGCTTTCCTGGTGGCTCCTGGTCCCAGAGGTCACAGAGGAGGTGGGTTTTGCAGCTGCTCATTTGATGCAACCGATGGAGAAGGAGAAGCAGGATGACTTTCATTGATCCCCCATTGCACAGGGCTGTGTGAAGGAGCTGTGATGGACACAGCAGAGCAGTGACAGTGCTGTGGACAATGGGCTGTGTTGACTGGCTGGATTTCCACGCACTGAAGTGGAGAGAAACAGCATATTGCTGACACCCTACCAAAACTTGCCCCTCTGTTTCCTCTCAGGACAGGGCGGTGCTGGGAAATGTCCTGACTGTTTTGCTGGGATGGAGCTTCTCAGGCTGGAAGGGCATCCACATCCACAGGGACAGGACGAGAAGTCCTGATGCACTGGAAGGCACTGGTGGCAGTCTGGGCTGGATGTGCAGGGTCGGTGTCTGATGGCACAGGCAGGGAGCAGTGGAGTTGGCTGCCTGGGGAGGCATTGCTTGTGCATTGCTGGAAGTACAGAACTAAACAGGTCAGAGGAATATACTGGGAGCAGTGGTTGCTCTCCCAGGGCAAGTGGGATGAACTAGCAGGAGGCAGAGACTTACAGATACCTAGAAAATCTCTGTGAAATACCTCATGGGGTCCAGAAAACAGTGTTTCTAGGATCACTAATATATCTTTCTTCTCCACTGGTGTCACTGCAGCTGTGCGTAATACATCTACTTCAGTAAAAAAAAATAAATGTTTGATTTTATTAAGAATTGCAGAACTGGAAAGATGATATAAGATGTAAGGTGTTGTAGTGTCTTCAATTTAACTCTTCCCTTAAATTGTACCAGATCACATTTATGCTGGTAACAGGGGAAAAGAAAAAGCACCAAATTATTTATTGTTCTTTGAGTCTCTCTGCCAACAGTGACACCATGATTCTTTTCCACATTTTTGGAATGATACTTTCCTTATATCTTGTTCTGAAGTTGCACCAGTCACAGCTGTGCAGGATTCACAGATATCTACATGCAAGTCACATGCATTTCAATGACTCAAGGCTCATCTCCAAAGGACTAACTGCTGACTGGAGAGATTTAAGGTAATAGAAGTCTGAAATTCTGCAAAATTTATCAGGAGCTTGAGCAAGACTAACACATAGCACAGCCATAAAACAATTCCTCCCATCACTTGGAAATCAAAGCAGGCTGAAATTTCTACACTAATTCTTTCCGTACTTTTGAACAGCAATCATATTTTCAAAGCACCATTTTCCTGCAGTTCACTGACGTGTGTGCGTGCCTGTTGGCTGTGTCCTGACCACCCTCTGGTGAGCTTGACATCTCCATTGTTGGATGATGGAGATCTTTCACTTCCCTGTTTTGATAAATGGTTTCTGACTGAGGAACTCTGAAGTCATTGAATCACGAATGCATYCCCTGGGGCCTCTTCTAAAGAGCAGTGGCAGAGTGGAGAGTCCAAAGTGCATCTAAGTGATTGCTGCTTGCTGAAATTTATTCAGAGCTCTCTGGTCTGGAGAAGAAGTTCAATATGTCACTGAACAAGATGTTCAGTTCTTACTGAGCTTGTGGCCAGGTCAGTAATAATTTTAAAACTCTGTCATACTGTATATAACCTTATCGAGTCAACCTGCCACGGCAGGTGTGCTGTGCTTATTGCACCCTGGTATCAGAGTGCTCTGGCTGAGAAAATAATTACCAGGAGAGCCTCAGAGTGCAGGGCAGGATATATTGGAAGAGACATTCTCTTTYATTAGACCCACAGCCAGAAATTATGGAAAGAAATGTGGATAGATCACCCTTTTCATGGAGCTGAAATGGGGCTGGGGCCTTCCCATCTTTCCTCTGATGACACCTTCTGCTCTCGCAGCTACTTCTTTTTTCTGTCTGACAGACCGGTACAGTCAGACTGCACCCAGAACAGTTACTCAGGGCCTGTATTGGGCAGGGTCTTGCTGGATCTGTCAGCCAATGATGCAGAATTTGTTCCAGAGTGTCCCACGAGTCTGGGGTAAAACCCTGCCATGCATCCACACACTCCTGGGTGGGGAGCAGCCAAGTGTGGGCTTTAGGATGGCTGCCCCATCCTGCCTGTCCCTGGGGAAGCTGGCTCCTGTCTGTAGACATGGCCTCCATGAGCCATCCCACCAAGCACCCACATCCATAAGAGCTTGCARTGAGAGTAATTGATGGGTATATTTCAGTAACCARRTTGKGCAAATTATTCCTTTAAGAATTCCYCTTTTTGTCAGTTCTCAGGGTGTTYAGTTTTMSTCTCCCAGCTTTTCCTTAGATTTTATCTGCAGTTTTTCTTACTGATTCAGATAGGATGAGCTATTGGGACATCAGCATTCAGGTAAATGTAGTAATAAAATACATCATTATAGTGCAGTGTAGTGTAGTGCGTTTACACTGCCATGCTAAGCAGATGCCAGTAAATAGTAGATGCCACTTCAGCCACAGCTTGTCCCTGCCAGCACAGTTATGTAGGAAAGTCTTGCCCCAGACTGATGCAGCTGAGACAGTARTGACAATTCATACACAGCCTGTGCAGGCAGGGTGTGCTTTGGCAAGGATAAATTATTTTATCTGGGCAGAAGGAGCAGCAAAGACAGGAGAGAGTCTACACCCACCTGCTGTAGGTCCAGCATGAACACTGCCAGCAGTGCATGGGCAGGGTGCTCTTGACATTGCCCTGGCCAGGAAGTGATCCCCCTTTGGATGGTGGTGCTTACAGCACCACGAAGTCAYAGTTCTTTGAGAAATACTGCCTCTGGTGCAGTGATGGGGAAATGCCCATTGGACGGTGCAAGAATCCGTTGCCTGGCAAGCAGCATTTATCCCACTGTTTGGGAAGCTCCAGCATGGCACAGACTCCTCTGGGAGCAACAGAAATTACTGGAAGGACCTTGTTTCCTATGTAAATGAAATGCACATGAAATTTCAAAAGTGTGTGCATATCTGATGGCAATGCTTTTATTTGCTGCAGTGGGTATTGCATGCCTAGCAGTTTCCTGTTATTATTCCCTTAGAGGCAGAAGTTCTGTCCATCAGTGTTTTAGGCAAAAAAAAAAAAAAAGAAAAAGATTGGTTTCCTATTTCTTTATCCAACTTCTCTCTTTGAGCGTCTGTTTACCAAATGTACCTTTCTTGTTCTGCACTGCAAAGTGGCTCAAAAACTGGGTAGAAAGTTTGATAGATTRCACCCAGAGCTCTAATTTCAGGGGAAAAAAAATTGAATAAAGACTTGAAGGTGTGGGCTGCTCCTAGCTAGAACAGTGTTYAGGAGAGATATGCCCAAAATCTGATGATGCCTGTATCTGGGAAAGGAAGGWTGGCTCTAGTGAAGCTGTGGGAGTTGTGCAAGATGGGTTGTCTTTCCCACATGGGTTTTGTAACCATAGCACGATGCTTTGCCTCATTTTCCCATCTTTACATCAGACCTTACTGGGTGGGACTTAACATCAAACACCCATTGCCCGGATACTGCAGGACTTTGTTCATAATTTCTGGCAAAGCACCTGGAGCAGCAAGTGTTCCAGGCATGCATAGACATCTCKTGATGTCAGATGACGTTTTTGGCAGAGAACATGAACTGCACCACTCTTGGTACAGCCCCTAGTGCACATTAAGTCCTCCTGCTTCCCCTTCCACTTYGTTGCAGCCAGGCATGCCAAGACTCAGTGCAATTCTTTATGGACTGCCAAAGAAACAAATTATTATGCACTACAAAATGAAACTGGCATTTTAAATCTAAAACACATGACATCATCATTACATGTGGAACCAGTACCATCAAATCACATGCCACCTCATAAATATTCAGGCTGCTGGGGCAAAAGAAATGAGTGGTGGATTGCTGGCCAGCAATGCTCCCCGGGGTGTACTGCTTCATAAAAGATTTTTAAGCAATATGGGGAGGGTACACACAGTCAATTTTGGATAACCCACAAAGAGCTGAATCTACAGTGCTTGCAAATTTGCTTGGCAGGCTGGAAGAGGGACCCTTTTGCATAAGAGCACTGGGACGGGTGTGGACATCCATCACAAGTGCCATAGGAGGGGACAAAGGGTGAGTAGCTATTAGCAGGAAGAGAAGTCATGTGGCTCAATATCCCCCAGGAGTGCATTGCTGCTCAGCATCACCCTACTGACCTGATGGTACATGTGGAAGCGTGTGAAAACACCTGTTTGCTACCACTTCCCATGAGCATCCTTCAGAACATGGAGGAATTGTCCCAAAAAGTACCACTTGTGGTACTTGCTGGAACAGGATGGGGCTTCATGCTTGCCTTGCCAAAGCCTCAGAAAAACTGATGCACAAGCTGGAAATTGTGGTTTGGTTTTGTTGAATCAGCTCCTAGTGAAACCTCTTTTCAGAGCAGCTTCCASATATTTTAAAACTAACCTGAATAAACTTAGCATTTGATTAAAACACGATTCACCGATTTTTCATGGAGGTTTTTGGGCAGCATTTGAAAAAAAAAAATAATTTGCAGAGAAAGAACTCATCCAGAATTCAAAATAGCTTGGTACATTAGAAATGTAATCCTCCCATTATCTCCCYACACAACCTTTGTGAGAAACTCTATTTAAATCCCATTTACATATTTCTAAGAATAGAYTATTCTGCTCTTAGTATCCATCCATCCTGAATTTATTATGGGTTCAACAAATATTTGCCTTTTTTTCTGAATGCAAAAATGACTTGAATTCAGACAAATCTTATAGCATGACTGGAAGCCAAGCTTACAGAAGATTTGGACAGCATACTTATTATAAAGCACTTGAAAATTGCTCCTAAGGGCCATGACAGGGCTCTTCCAGCATTTCTGTTATAACCTGTATGCTGGAAGCAATATGCTGCAGGAATAACTGCTCCCTGGTTTTTATACCTTACTTGTGGAGGACTGCTCCCTCAAACTCCAAGAATACAAATAGAAAGAGCAGAGTGCTTCGGTAGAAAGGATGAGTTAGGGGGCTTTTTTTTTGCCCCTGGAAGGTCTCCATTGATCTGCTACTGCAAGCTGTGGAAGGAAATGGCTCCCCTAGTTGTTCCAAAGAGAGGTGGGGAGAACGTGTGTGCCCACTGTGAAAGGCAGRGGGACCAGCTGGGGACCTCAGTGCAGGGACCTGGCAGAGCTGTCACAGCTATGGCACTCCCACGTGGGTTTTGTCTCCAAAGGGGAAGGCAGAAAAGCTTTCCAATGAACAAAGCTGCACAGCCTCTGCAGCTCAACACCCTCACGCCAGGTAGGTGGTGTGTTCCCAACAGCTTGGGTGTCAGATGGAAGTGGAGACAGGAAACGTTTGAGCTAAAATTTAATGTCAGAGAAAATGTTTGATTTCATCATGAATGACCTTGCTGGAAGTTTGCAGACACTTCTGCTGTACCTCTGTGATGTTATGAGATAAGGAGCGGTGGTGTCTGATTCTGCAGTGGTGGGCAGGAGACTCCTGTATKAAACCCTGTATCTGCTTAGACAGGACCTTCCTGTGGGTTGAGGGACATGCTTATCTGTGGAGTTAAATTCCTCTGTGGGGCTGCAGAGGAAGCTGTGGTGSGGACAATCCTCCTGTCATGGCCCACTAAACAGGTTCCCCTGGGGCTAATTGCCAGAAAGAGCTGCAGGACATAGCAGAAGATCCCTCAGCCAGAAACACTGGGAGCATGAAGGTGACTGTGGTGGCCAAGAGGGGACTGATGGTGGCCCTGGGCTGGGATGTGCACGGCCATGGCCAGGAGAATGGCTGTTTTCATCTCACTTCTTATAAACAGCAGATTTCCARCTGCAAGGATTATCTGGAAAACGTGACCTGCAGAGGGTCAAACCCCAGAAGGCAGGAACAAGAACCTGCTATTCATAAGTTTTAYGACACTTGGAGCCAGCCCATGGCTGGGCAGCAGATCCGTGCTGTTTGGACAGCTGGGGCTGGGAGCAGGGCATAGGGCAGCCTGCACCACCCCTGGCCCTGGGGGTATTTCTGCCCCACCCCTTCAGGCTCTCCTCCTTTCTAGAAGTGCATGTTCAGGAGCAATTAGTAAAAATAAAGCGATTAAAGTGCGCAGCAACTAATTACAAGCAATGACCTCACTAGAAGTCATAGCAAGACAAAAATTACAGCTCTTCTCAAATCTATTTTACTTTTCAATTTACATTCAGTTGGCTTWAAAGTGCGGGAAGCGTCTCTGTCATTTTCCCATCTCCTGATACCTTTTTTTATTTTTTMATGAAAATCTTTTCGCCTTTTCTGCAGCTGTACCACAAACCTCTGAAGGGGGAGAATGATTGTAAATACAAAGAGGCAATAGAATGCTGTGAAGAGATGGAGAGAGCTGTGTGAATGCACAAACTGGGGTAGGGGAAGCAAAATAACAGAGACTTCAATCTCTGCTTTGCTTTCATTTATATTGAGCTACAGCTTTATTTGTGGCAAGGGACAGTAAGTGCTTTACAAGCAGAGATGCAATAATTTTTAAATTGACAGTGCCCTTGTGAGTACTCTCTTGTGTTTCTAATAAATCTATTTAGTAGAAATCAGGAGAAAAGAGGTGACTATTTTATAAGAAGAATTTTTGCTATTCTCCCAGACTTCTGGCTTTATCCTTTTCCTTGCAAAGCAAAGGGTAGAATTGCTGTCTTTTCCCCTCTCTGCTGGTAGGGCAGAAACTGAAACTGAAGTGGCATGTAAAGAAAAATATTAAATAGAACAGAATAATACATATTAAATTGCTATCACCTTTAACAAGCACAGGGAGGACTGCAGAGGTTAATAAGGACATATTTTTGAGTGTCTGCTTATCCTGAGTTCTTCTCATAGTCAGTGCAAACGTTGATTAACTCAAGTGGAAGGAGCATGGCCTTTTATGATTGCACATGATTGAGAAGCAGCAACCAGAGAAATGTAAGAAACAATACGATGAATCCTACACCACAGTGGTTCTGYTCACCTGCTTTTTTGTTTCCCTCTCTCATGAGCACTTTCCAGCATTTGTTTCTTCAGCCACATCTTGCCTAGGAATGAATATAAGGCCATACAAGCAAACTTGCTTTCCTGCAGTTTAGATYTCAACTTTCTCCTCTTCCCTGCCTGTGTGCTGGGAGGCTGCTCAGTCCAGGTCATCTGTGAGTGTTCGATTTATGGGGGCTTCCCAAATGTCACCTCCTTGTTGAGATGCTGGAGCTGATGAGCCACRGCTTCACCAGGGCTAAACTGCTGTAACCAAATGCTAAGAACACCTTAGCCCATGTCTGCTTAGGGGAAAGAAGGATATTTGGTGAGAGGACCAGTGCCCCAGAAGTCTTGTTCCKATGTGACAGCTCTGGGTGAAGCCTCCTGCTGCATCCTACTGAGGCACGTGTCTTGTTGGGGAAGGGGACCATGCATGTGAGTGTGGGTGACATCCACAGGTGTCACAGTGCTCCTGTTGGCAGCTCMCACCAGGAGCTGGCTAACCCTGCCCTCAGCTGACCCAGGGSTGGGGTGAGGGACAAGGGGCAGGGRTGATGACCTGGAAAAAWCTCCCACTTGCAACAAGGGTAGTGAGGCTGGCACAGCGCTGGGGAAACATCTCTGCATTATTGCTGGTGCTGAGAGTGCCCACTGAAGGGTGGTGTCTGCACAGTGTCACTGGAGAAGCTGGCAATTCCTTATCCATGTATAAACATCATCACTGTGCAAAGGGACACCATCAGTCTCCCYCTCATGCAGGCACAGCCTCTGCTCGGTCAGGGTGTTTATTTCCAGGGAAACAGAGGGTGTCTCTGTGAAAATCAAGGTACAGAGTGAGGCTGTGGCTTTGTGCTCTGGCTGAGTCAATGCAGCCTGTGACAAGAGGGACAGTCTGGCCTCCTGGCCCCACTGCAGTGTGTCCCTTGCTGTGAGAGAGGGGAACASGGAGGAGCAGAGCAGGAAGGACTGTTGGGCTATTAACAGGTTTTATACTTTGSCATACTTGGTAACACAGCATGATGGGTGCTGGTAGAAATAAAGTCCACTTCTGTCTGCGGCAAAATTTACTGCAATACTTGTAATATTTTCATTTGGCAGTGACGACATCACATATACTTAGGACGGAAAATGTGCTTTTTCCCCCCAAATTATTCCATTACATACTGGTTCATGGACTGCCTGACCAATTAATATCAGTGGGAAAAGGCTGCAGGTTTCACTTACAAACTCCTTATTTTTCCAGGAGGCTACTAGGTTCTTAAAATAATACACAAGTCTCTAGAAGTAKGTGTGATGTTGAATTGTCACTGCTTGAAGGGACCCATCTACCTCTATCAAAGATGTAATTKACTCATACCTGCTTCAAGATCTGTTTTAAATCACAGAATAATTTGGGTGGGAAGGAACCTTTAAAGGCCAGCTAGTCCAATCCACCTGCCACGAGCAGGGACATATTCAGGTAGATCAGGTTGCTCAGAGCCCCATCCAACCTCACCTTCAAAGTTTCCAGGGACAGGGCATCTATAAGCTCTCTGGTGCGTTTTTCACACCAGGTTTTCTTGCCRAGTGTGACACATGCACGCAGTGAGCCCTTTTTTGGACATCCCTGCCTGAAATACAGGGAACTTGCCTTTTTGTTTTGAGGCAGAACAATTTAAARACATGTTAGTTTGAGGTGAGATCCTAATGAAATCTTGATCTTGSGGATGGGTCATGTAAGTTAGCCATCAACAGAGACTTGCCTCTCCTGTTCCTGGAGATTAATRTACTAACAGGCAGAATTCTTCTGAATTACAGAATGTTTATTAGCTGGTTTTGCTTGTTTTCCTTTAATAAAAAGKGGTTTAAAAGTAAAATATTTTGGTCTAGGGGTGCATTGCCACTGATTCCAGTGTGACAAATGGAGTACCTGGGGTTTAAWAGCTTCATCAGTTGTTTTCCAGGTGCAAAGTCTTCTCAAAAGTGATTATGCCAACACACAACTGACAAGATTTCCATTCTTTCATCAYCAAGGGATATATCTGCTTATCACCTCCATGTCTCAGGACACCAGACTAATTTTGCATGGTAGAAGTGGATGTTTCATGCTGGGACACATACAAGACAAACCTCAAAATGAGACCTAGCAATGCGTGATTCATCCCAAAACATCTCMTCAGTGAAATGAATGATGAGGAACTCCTGGTACAAAAGAATTCTGTTAGTGGTGGCATGCTGCCTAGAAAGAACAGTTTCCAAAACAGTTGTGAACTTAAAACACCAGAGTACTGATGTTCCTTACAGAYGTTAAATTAATTACAAATATGATAGTCCTTGCTTCTTCTCCTGATTTAACTTCAACACTGACCTTCATTTAAGAATAGGGGACCAACTGTACAAASGGATGAATATTTGAATTCAGAATGAACTACTCAAGGAAGAGCCATGATTTTGAAATCYTGTCATTTGGTTAATGCTGCAGAAAATTATGAATTAATATCYTAAGTTAAAGATTAATTAATCACCAAGAAAAATTAATCAAAAGAAATTTAAGCTTTTATGCTAATTTTCCAAGTCTCAATTGGGTTGTGATATTGCAAAATCAGTATGTTGCTTAGCTCCAGAGCTGGATGAAGCCTCTTGAGGAATGGCATGAGCTTTTTTGAAGCTGGCTGCTTTGAATGTTTTACAACTTTCAGATTCAATTATCTGTATTTTTGGTAGCCAAGGAGCAGTCACACTTCAAACTGTGATTATTTGTCTGAATTGAAAGCTTTTGTATTCTACTGGTTTGGGTCACTAGGTATCTTGGATTGCTGCAAAAGGTGAGTGTCACAGTCCATTATTAYCCGAAGGGGCTTGCGGTCCCTTAGCTCAGCTTGTCAGCTGGCACATGGCAATGGGCTGGATATTCAGAGCTCAGTGCTCTCTGCTCAGGAGAATGGTTTCTTCACCCACCCATGGTCAGATGTTAGCTAGGGAGGATCATTTTTATTGTGCTCTACGAAATTTATGCCATTTTCTTATGTCCTATGACTCTTGCTCCTTTTGCTTCTGCATAGGGCTGCTTAGTAGACCTTTCAGTCTGCATTTCTCTCTGAATTTGCCTCTGAARGGTGTACAGGCAAGTAGCCTGCTGTCAGAAAAGACAAATCACTGCAAAGTCGATGAATAAGAAATGAGAGTCAAACCGATTGATTGAATTTATCCTGCTCATCACAGTGGCAGCTACTTTTGGGTCAGACTTTAGATGTGACTCATGTTGTACTTGCAAAATACCTGCCTAGAAAACCTTTTGATCGGGCATCTCAAGTAATTGGCAGGATTTCTGTTAATGCTCTATGCTGTGAGTGCCAGCTAACCTTTACAAACACAGTTCAGGGCAGGTAAAGAGGAAAAAGAGAATTTGGACTAATTTTGCCAAAGCTGAAATACATGATAGGAGCTGACACAAGTCCACTCAYCAGAGAGCAGCTCCTCATGTTCCTCCTTGCCAGAACACCTTGTGCTAGACAAACAGCCTTGCATGAGGTGGGGGGCATTTTGACACTTAACAAATGGCTGATTAACATGAGCTACATACCTAGTTAATCATGAGCCTCAAATTAAATGACTGAGGGACTGATTCGGGTCAGGAGCTGTGAAGCTAAATGAAGGTTATTTGGGTTATGGGTGCTGATCTGCAGTGGAAACTGTTCATCACCGGAGGCTGGAAATCATCCTGGTGTGTGAGATCCAAGCACATCACTTTGCCGGTTAGAACAGCTTTTCCAGGCAAACATAAATAAAATTTCAAGATGTAATGATGAGGAGGCTGCAAGGAGACATCACTGGTGGCCAGCAAACTGAGCTGCTGTGTCTGTATCCCTGGAGCAATGCTGACTCGGTTGCATAAAGATCTGGTGCCCTGACCTTCAGTAATCTTCATCACCCTATTTTACAATCTCAGCCGGCATTTTGCAGCTCCTTCAGCTGAATGAGGCAATTGTGAGGGGCAGCCTGCTGGCAGCACACCCAAGGGGCACTGTGCCATGGCAGGGTGCAGGGCATGGCCAGCTAGYCCAGCCCTCGCACCCTGCCCAGGCAGGTTCTTCTTTTGCTGGTGTCTGAATTTAATAAGGGAAAGCAGGAAAATAAAATGTCTGGTCTGATATTTGGTAATCTGTTGGCCATGCAGAAAATGATGAGGAGTTGAAAACACATCAATATGCAGATCTTACCACAGTGTGACTGTATGGTTGGAAAACGATTTCTGTTTTCCATAATCATTTCTCTCAAGTGTCCTCAGCCTTCCAACATCTCAGTTGTTTAGGAATCATAACATGTGAGTTGCTTGGGTAACCAAAATCTGCCTGACCCCCTATATCCAGCTGCCTCGGAGACTCCATGTTTCAGAATGTGGATCAGTCCTGGAAAGAATTGTTGGCCAAATGTGACATGGCTTCCTTGTCACCGGCTCTGACAAGGCATTCACAGTAAGCTGAGAGCCATGTACACAGACCACCTCTGCATGAGGAGATTGAATCGAGCTATTGGAATACACTTTGGTTGTGGGGTTTGAGTCTCTTGGCAATATTTGCTATCATTCCACTATCTAAARTGACACAGGTCTCTGCTGTGTCCTTGGGGGCTGAACTGAGTCCATCAGTGAGSTGTGTACTGTGGAAGGAATTGTGCTCTGGAGGGGAGCAGGAGACAACTTAGCAGAGCTCCTACCATGAGATCTGAGATCACTGCACCTTCCCTCTGTAAGTTTCATTACAGCTCAGACAAACCTGCAGGACCCACTCTGSGGTGCTGCCCAGTCCCTCTGCTTGCAGTGGTTTCAGTGCATGTGGWATTTTGTCTGTTCTCTTTGAGAGCTCCTCTGGACTTAGCCTGGACCTAGAGTTCTTTGTCCTGCAACTATTGTGTGCCTGACCTCTGTGCCATCCTCGACACACTTGTCTGTTTTGACATCAGCCTCATTTGAGAAAYGGGGACAGAGATCCTGTATCATCACAAGACACTGAAAAATCTCCCACAAGGTAGGAAACTGAGAGCAGGGAAATGCTGGAGATTAAAGTTTGACCTAAGTCACTGGACCTTTCTTAGATTCGGCCCTGTGCTCAGAAATGAGACTTCYGAAAACTCGGTAGGAAAAGGCATTAATCATTAGCTCCACTGAAGTTTCTAGGAGCTTTATTAAAAATTTCATTGGAACCAAGGACATATCCAGCAAGATCAGTAATAACCAGTGCCTCTGCATAAAATTGATCCTAAAGCAGTGTTAGATACATCATATACAGCAATCGCRTGATTTTCTTAGTTTACTTTGGATTTTAAAAGCACAGCTGGATTTGTGGAGAAAACCCTGCAGTGCCTACATAGAGCCACACAATGCTAGGTGGCACTGCTGATGCTGTAGCACATCCATGTTAACACAGCTAATCTTATAATGTCTRTCCCCTTGTGCTTCACACACCATGCCAGACTCTTGTCTTATTATTTCAGCTCAAAATCACTGCCATTTCATTGCTGATAGGTTGAATGATCAAATAAATTTGGCAGGTAGTGGATAGCATTTTTTCCTGACAGATTCAAAACTAGTTGCATGTGTCCTTTCCCCATAATGTGTGGGCTGTTTTACAAATGAAAAGCAAGTAGATGAACTTCTTCCCAGGAACTCTTTTTTTTTTTTTTTAAAAAAAAAATGTAATATTTTCTATCATGAACAGTTAGACTATAAGGTACAATGAATAGAACACTTAATCTTGGGAAGAGAGGGCTTGATCAGCTCTCCTAGTGCTGAACTGCACTCTCATGGTTTTCAGGACATCTCTTCTTGGTTTTTTTATGCAGGTTTTGAGCTCTAAATTCCAATTCGGTGATTGTATGGTGGAGAGTTTCAGCATGTCCTTTGAAGGCACTTCACAAGAGCTCTTCTYCTCTCTCTGATTTTCAGAATTGATATCATTCTGCTCCTTCTTAATTAATCTGACCGGTTGTGCTGTACTACTGCTTTTGCAGTAAGGGCTATAASCACTACTAGAAGTGTGATGAATCATTTATCTTTTCCTGGAAACGTACTCGAATCTTCCAGAGAATTGTCTTCARTCCATCTTCTCCCTTCCTGTCCAAAAACCTGCATATGTTTCTGCTGTGCTCTTCGGCTGGAAAGTGTTRCTGAGCTCAGGACTGACTTGGTCTGAGCAGTTCTAACTGCTTGTAACACTCAGAGTTGTTATAACACAGTGTTCTTTTGAAAAATAATTGTTTTCCCTGCTTTGTCTCAGAAGACATGCAGCGATACCAGGAAAAGTGTGAGCTCCTTTGCCCYGGGTGTTTGTCCTGCAGGAGCATTTCAGCCAGGCGGGCTGAGGGCCCGTGGCAGCAGGTATTGTCTGAGCATGGCACAGATGGTCCCAGTCCAAAGCACTTCCAGGCTAATTGCCGTGTCTCTGTGCTCATTAGCGAGTGGGCACTTTTCCCAGCCCGTGGTGCGGGGCTGTCCGTGTGCCCGGCCAGCTGATCCACACAATCCCAGCACACTTCCCTGCTTTCGTGATGCTGGACTCGAGCCACCAAGCTCCGGGGCTGTGTTCACAGCTCCTCCATTGGCCCGGGGTTGTCTCCAGCACATGAACCTGCGAAGCTGCCACACAGAGCTTCTCCATTGCTGACTTCTTCCCACTTCTCCTCCTGGGACTCAGGCGGCCACAAGGATGGACTCTGCTGCACTTGTTTGCCCTGTTATCAACAGCAAGAGACACTTGAGGGCTTATCCRACAGCATGCAGATAAACCAGGGAAATGTTCTCTCCTGSTACTTCCCCAAAAACATTCMTGTTTCTKTAAGTGGTGGTAGCATTGCACAATAACTGAACATGTACTTACCAAAAAAGGCACTTCTTTGCCCATTTGAGGAGAATTGTTTGCCAAGACTCACTTGCCCTCCTTTTGTGGCTTCCTCTTGCAAAGATGGCTGTCTTGTTTGTCTCCTGTTTTTCACACTTCTAATTTGCTTTCTCTGAAAAATATCTGCAAGTAGTTAAATGGTGCTAATATATATCCACCAAGGGATGCCGTAAAATTTTTAAATGGTGATTGGGTGTTTGGCAGGCAGAAGGTGAATTGCTCTGTCTTTCCATGATCTCACACATCGCACAAGGGTGAAAAAGGAATTTTCTAAACTGCAAAGTCCCAGTGCTGCTGTCATTCAGCAAATATTTGAGCCACACATTGAACAGCTCCTATTTTTACTGGAAGTATTTCACKACAGCAAAGGGGAGTTGAAAATCAGAACACCATCCTGTTTCTCAGCCCCAGAGGTGAAATTCTCCAGGTCAGGGTCAAGCAGCTCAGGAGGATGCTATGGTTGGGGAAGCTTGAACTGCTGTGCTGAGTGGATGAAATTCACCCCCAAATACAGGACTTTATTAGGATATGAATAGCACCAAGATCTTGAGTCTTCCCTTTTTACTGACCCATGTTCCACCCTGCAGGGACAGAAACTATTATTCTTCAGGGCCTTCACTCTGAAAAATCCCATAAATAATACGTAGAAGTAAATAGCCTCTGTGTGTGTGCTGGACCAGAAAGATCCTGCCACACCATTGTGCCCTTGCTGTCACCTGCACTACTGACTATCATAAGCTCTCTAGCCTCCCCAGGACTAATAAACAGGAAAACAGGATACATGGCTAACTTTCTTGTTCTTTCCATTTATAGCTGCTTCTGTGAAGAGTGTTGATCCTCCTTTTTYACTTGTTCTGAAATACACCAGCAACGAGTGAGGACCGAGTGCATTTCAGTGGCTGTGGCTGGAACAGCTTTATGTTTATGCTGAGCACGTGTTTATGTTAATAATAAGGACACATAAAACTCATTCCTGCAGAMAACCACATCCAAATTAATCCCTTGCATAAAAAGGCAAGGGAATTACTCATCATGCATAGGCCACCACCTGATTAGAGGGACGGAGCACCTCTTCTATGAGGAAAGGCTGAGAGAATTGGGGTTGTTTTGCCTGGAGAGAGAAGGTATCGGGGATACCTCATTGCAGCCTCCCAGTACCTAAAGGGGGCCTTCAAGAAAGATGGAGAGAGACTATTTACAAGAGTATGTACTGACAGGACAAGAGGAAATGGCTTAAAACTGAAAGAGAATAGGTTTAGATATTTAGATATTAGGAAGAAATTCATYGCTGTGAGGGTGGTGAGGCTCAGGTTACCCAGACAAGTTGAGGATGATGCATCCCTGGAAGTGTTCAAGGCTGGGTTGGATGAGGCTCTGAGCCACCTGGTGWAGTGGAAAGTGTCCCTGCCCATGGCAGGGTGGTTGGAACTGGATGATCTTCAAGGTCCCTTCCAACCCTAACCRTTCTATGATTCTATGAGGGGATTAAGGATGCATGTATAATGGGCAGACAGTAGGGCATGTTGCCATTGAAGGCTGTGTGGGGATGCTGAATCCCTGCATCCCACCCTGACCCTGTGCAGGCCCTGCTGGAGCTCCTCAGGTGTGGTTTTGCTGCACAGAGAACAGCCTGTCCCAAGACCCTCTGTGCAGGGTTTGCATCCAGGATCATGCTGTGAGTGACAGGCCAGCCCAGCTGAGAGGGAGAGCTTTCAGCTCTCTCCCACCAAGGGAGAGCTTTCAGCTGCTTCCAAAAAGCTCTGTTCCAGGCCAATATGCTACACCTTTATTGTCCCCATGGAGATACACCTGCTTCAGCAGTTTCTGGCACTGTACTGAGCAGCAGCTTGGACTGGGGAAGCTTTCTGAGAAACCTCTGCTTCTCTGCTTGCTGCAGTGGGGAAGGGGGGAGAAGAGGGAACATCACATCGCAGGTGAATTCCTGAGGCTTGCCTGAAAGTGATTCCTCCAAAGGAAGGAAAAAAAAAAATTTTTTTTTTTTTAAAAAAAAAAAAAAAAAAAAAAAAAAGACGTTTTCTGGTATGTAACAGCCCAAGTTACCGGTATCTCATATTGTGGGTTGCTTCATCCACTCTAAATATAATTTCATTCTGCAATCTGTCCTGACATATTTCTCTCAGATTATCTCATTTTGCTGTGTACAAATGCATCTGTGGCTTTACCTAAAATTAAAAAGTAAATATGATAAAAAACAGTTATTTGTGCCAAAGCAACCAGAAAGTAAAGATTTTCTTTAGTGTCTAAGCACAAAATTCTCAAAGTATCTTTGATACTAGAAAGCCAGTTTATTCAAATTAAAAATTAAATGTGGGTCACGATTCATCAAAAGACATTTTTAACTTCCAGCTCATGACTGTCTCTATAGATGTCTAGTGAAATACATCAGGATGTGAGGAAAGCCTTCTGAAAACTTGCATCATTTGGGAATGAGTGCCTGTTGTGCCCTTGCTGCTTAAGCCTAAGAAAAAGGGAAAGGTGGATCACAGCTTTTAGCTTTGGAAGTCGGTCACTGCGTAGATGTCTTTGGAAGGTAGGGTACAGAAAGCCTTGGAAGACGGGATGCACCGTGGCAGTGGCCAGCAGCTATAGTAGTCCCACACTACACAATCTGTAGTATCACCAACACTCTCTGCCAAACCCCCACGCTGCAGTGTTTCCAAGGAGACATTCAACCATGTTAGTGTCTTGTAGGAGTTCGAAACCTGCTCCRTATGACACATTATTGCATGTTTCCATTAATAGAGCTTTGAGAAACTACTGATTTCTGGTCWAGCTTCTCTCAGGTCAGAGGCCAATAGCTACCCTTGCACATAAATGGGAGTTTTGGGGTTCACATATGAAAAAAAAGTGGAAAGTGGAGAAGAGAACTTGGAAATACTTTGAGGTTAGAGAGGGAACTTGTAGAGAAATTTCTGAGCCAACTCCTTGTTTGCAAGGGGCAGGAATGACAGACTGTCAGAAAAATCAGGGAAACAAACGGAAAAAATTGAAATGTTTTATGTCTTGTAATACTTTAGTTATCACGTGTTGTGGAGGAAAATGGATAAAAAAMCTGAATTTTGCTATTTAAAATTCACTTTTTTTCTTTCTCTACAGGGACATCATCACATTGAATAGTCATGAGCACAGAATATATAAGGGACATGCTCAGGGCAGACTAGAAAGGCTCCTCTCCTGGACCCATGGGGAGAGACGAGTGGAGCAGCATTGCTCACCGTCAATGCTCTGGGATGCTCATTTGTTTTCCCATCTATTCTTACCCTCCGAAAAATGAGACTGTGTCAATAACAGTTTCACTAGTAAGGCAGTAATGAAATCCTTACTTTGGCTTGGATTTTGACCCTGGACCCCTATAAAATACCAATGAGCTCTCAGAATTCATCTTATCCATTGTCACATTACCTCCATGGGGACCAGACTGGCACACAAGTGATAGCTAAATTTTGCAGCCAGAGCTTTTTAATTTTACAACTTCCTAATTAGAAGGATAATTAAAATTTTTTTGAGACAAGGTCAGAGAAACATCTATCAGGGACAGTCTGGATGTCTTGCAGCCTGTCTCAGCGTGGGGTTTGGACTGTGTGATGTCCCAAGGTGCTTTACAGCCCTCTGCTTTCACACCTTCTGGTTTGAGCGGTGGGGCGGCTGCAGACGCTCAGCTCCAGATACAGTGCCGGCCTCACCAGCTGTGCTGTGCGAGGCCTTTGCTGACAGGGAACACGGGAGCCTCTCCAGGTGTGAGAATGTTAAAAGCAAATATAATCTCGCATTTTAAGCAGCAGAGCCGACTCTCTTCCCATCCTTGCCAGAACCACTCATGTGTCACCTCACTGACATTAATTTTGCTCTCACTTCATGCTGGAGAGCAGGACTGAGTTATATGATGACTGAAAAARGTTACTGTCTTTAGTAAAGCCTTTGTGCTGCACACTTCTGCTTCCCAGCCTCTGTTGTGAGAGGYTCTCATGTGAAATGCTGTCACTCTCCAAGGAGTGATGTGGGTCATTCCTGATGAATTTTCTTACTGGATAAGTGGAAAGGGGGAAACAGCAGACGTGGCTCTCTCAGCTGTAAGGGGTGTATTTAACACTGCATTGCACAACAGATTGGTTGGCAAGGTCAGAAAGCATGGCATAGAATRGCCAAGGAAATGCTGAAAGGGGTTGAAAAATTGCTTAAGGACAGAGAAAAGGCAAAGTCATTAACAAGGAAAAGTTTAAACAAGTTATCTGTATTATTGGATGCCTTTACTTTTTTGGTGCCAGTTCTCTTGAGGAAGATATTTGAAAAACAGTGAAAGAGGCTGAAGCTCCATAGCTTGGGAGGATGGCAAAGGACGCAAGTGCAGAGTTGAGGTGCCTTCTAGCATTGTCCTTTTTGCCCTAAAGAACTGRGTACCAGTTTACATCAGATTCAGATTGAACCCAAAAAGCAGAAGTTGATAAGCAGAGGAGTCTGCTTCTGTGGGAACCCAGGCTCCTGCTTGCACACAGAGCAGAACTGAGTTTTACCCCTTTGCTCTCACATCATCTCCCCAAGGTCCCCTATAGTCTGAAGGAAAGATTGAAATCCTGGGATGTTTTCAACGGTGGGTGGTTTCAATTCACCAAACAGATAAATCTTTTTTCCAGTGATGCCCAAGAGCTCATCTTTGCCACCTGCATGGCCAGGCCAATCAGCGCTGAAGTGCTGGAACGTGGGGAGACCCTGCAGAATGACCCTACRTAGCTACAGCTCCTCTGCTTTGGAAGAGTTTTTGAAAATTTGGTTATAACGGGTCACTTTGAACATACCTGAGCTGCAGCCCTCTTTGAGAAGTTCTGAGACMTTCCTGACTTGAGGCAAAAAGATGAAAATGTAGGTTCTTGACACCACTTTCAGATTAATTTCTGCATTAAATGATTAGGAAACATGGCTGCAATGGCATTGCTTTTGGAAACTTAGTGCTTTTTTTTTTTCCTGTTTCTTCCTGGTTTTCAGATTTAACACATTTTCTTTTTTCAGCTATATGCTAATTAACATCAAACTGTAATGAGATAGAATATTTAAAAAATAACTTAAATGAGCCAAGAGTTATAAAAATAACAAATCCTGTTGGTAGCATCCAAAAGACTTTCTATCATGCTGACTGATTAGAAGACTCACTTAATTGTCTGTATGGAAATTTTATGTCACCAATTCCTGGCATTCAGAAATTTTTTTATTTTAAAATTAACAGGCTCACATCACTTTTATTTGCTTTTTGACTGATTTTGTAACCTCTACACTGCAGGCTCCTTTGTTTTGAGATATGGATTTTTTTCTGAAAAGACAAGGAAAAGGAGCTTTTTTTCTTTCTGAAAGGCAAGCCAAGATTCCCTGATATTCACTGGGTTTCAAGAACTGTGTCATTTAAATATTGGAGTTTCTGGGCATGCCAGAAAGACTGTTAGGGACTGCAGGAGTAATTTATTTTCAATATGAAGAAAATACACCGATTTTGGTTTCAAAAGCTCTCTTTTTCAGTGTTAAGACATTTCTACCAGATATTGGACTGACTGGTGCTATTGGGCTTTCACTAGGCTGGTAGTGCAAGGTGAACAGAGACTGGTTGGAAAAGCAAGCCATACAACATGTTTTTTTAAGGGTTGCATCCTGAAGGATTTAAATTCTTCATTCCTAAAATGACTGGAAAGAGTCTGATTCAGGTAGACCTGTCCCTGCCTGTAATGCACACCAGGATGATGCCCCATTTCTTTAGGGCCAAAGGGTGTTTCCACCTCCATCCCACTCCCCATCTCAGCTGAACACTTCCTCCCAGCCAGGGCTGGACTCTCTCAGCCACTATCCCCGTGGGGCCAAGGGGTGGATCCCAGGGAGAGCTGGACTCCTCTGGGAAGGTGACACCACAGAGTGTCAGCAGCTCTCCATCATGGGAGCAGGACTGCATTGCAGCACTGGYTCCTGGGGCTGAGGACTGAAGCTCTGCATGGCTGATGCCTTTGGGGAAAGGGATGTCAGGAGCACTGACGCTGCAGCACACATTTGGGAGACCAGCTCTGCTTGAGGTCCTGCTAATTGCAACCAAAACCTCGGGTATTAAGTAGAACTGGAAGACAACTGGTTTGTCTCCCAGCTTTTTCCCTACAGCTGAAGACACGTGGTAACTCATGGTGAGGAGTGCTTTACAGAGGCAGTCCCAATAGCAGTTAAATTGGCCACAGCCAAGTTTTCTTTAAAAGTGCATCATCCCCATTTCAGAGGGTTTACTTAAGGCAGGATCAGACTTGAGCAGACAGGCAGTGTCTGAAGACTCAGGAGGCACAGAAAAGTGACACAGGAGGGAYAGAGCTGCGTCATCATTCCTAGAATCAAACATGGCTGTGGCYAGAGCTGAGCTTTGTGTACAACAGTGCTGTTTAAAAACTGTGCTCAGGCCAGACTCTCCTTGATTAGGAGCAGCCTAATATGGACACCATAAATCAGCTGGAAAACTCTGGGCCAAACTTCATGCTTGCCCTGATTCAGACGGCCCCATTTAATGTCACAAATGTGATTTGYGCAAACGGAGCCCAGAGCAGAATTTGGCCTTTCATGTTTGTTTAGTTTAAGAAATTTGGACAGTAAAAGCCCACTTATTTTCTGGCTTGCAGGGTGGGTATCAGAGCACTCAAACAGTRGGAAGCCCAAACAGATGGTTACATGAATCACAGCGAGGCAGGTCTGATTATCTTGATATTTTCCATGAGATAAAGCAGCGGGATGAGGTGCCATATGGTGGAATATGGCAGAGGGACTCTCAGCAGCTGGGTAGGATGTGAGCACTTTCCAAGGCAAGTGGAAGAGTGATCAGAGGGTCGGACAAGGTTTTCCTTGCCTGGTTTTCTGGGAGAGCCAGAGATGCTGGGCCATTGGACCAGCAGTGTCCTGAGAGAAGGATGGGAGAATAAAACCAGACAGGCTGGTCAGTGCAAAAGCACCACAGCATGGAGGGGAATAGAGAGGAGAAAGGTAAATGTGTGAGGATGAAGAAAAAAGAGGGAAAGAAGCTTTGCATGGAGGAGGAGGGATGCCAGTGGCTCTTTTGGGGCTGAGTGTCTACAGAAAGGGCAAAGGGAACAGGAGAGCAGCACTACTGATGTTCTCTGTCTCCAGAGGCTGCTGTTGTTTCGCTGAACCTCACAGTTATTCCTTACAGGCTACCCTAGAAGAGAAACAGCCTATGGTTTGCCACTCAGTCTTATCCTGAYGACAGCAGCAAAAATGGAATTGCATAAAAGGAGTGGATTTCCCCAGACATCTAAAAAAWGTGAACTTGTGCACAGTCCTTTGGACTCACTTCACTTTCATGAGCTGTTGGCTGGGGCTGCTGGTCCAAGGCTTTCTGTTTTGCTTGTAGAAAATCTATCTGCAGAATGCCCCATTTAAAAAAAAAATGCTACCTAAAAGCAAGGAAATTTACTCTTCTGAGGTAATCAAAGGATACAGTGKGTTTATTTTTCTGAGCCCAAATGACAGGAACTCTCTGGCAGACGGTGCCTAGGGGCCGTGCAGGTGCACCAAGGCAGTGGGTGCCTTTCACACAGAAGAGCATCAAGAAGATGCCACAGTGCCACAGGACCTACCAGAAATAGCTCTCCACATCAGTAGTAAATACAGAGCACAATGCTAAAAACGTACTCAGTAGGTCAAAAAGATTTTAGCTGCAATTCCTTGGTTAACCAAGGGAGCAAGGGGCTGACCTCCAGGGTGTGGGTACCCAAGTGTGGTGGTAGGGACACAACATGCAGAGAGATGTGCAGTCCAGTATCTCAGCTTGACCACTGTTTCCCAGTGARGATGATTTTGGGTTTCGTTTTTGTTTTTTTTGCAGAGGCTGGCAGGAAAAGCTAGCATGTTTAAATTGGGGAAGCGTTGTAGATGTTGTTTGGGTCTGGTCAGGGAAATGAGGAATGAGATTTCTTTTGTTTGGGTTCTGTGGTTTGCTTGAAGCTGGCTGCATGTTTAGCAAACCTCAGAAAGAAGGTYAGGTACACCAGTGAGCAAGTGGAAAACTACTGGGGAGGAAGTGTGTGAGCRCTGTCTGGAAGACACCACATGGGCTGGCTGGACCACAGGCTGGGTGTACCAAAGCTCACTCCTTGGGGTGCTGGCTCTGGCTGCGGTCACAAAACCCATGGGACACAGCATGTGAGCCCTGGTGACGCTGCATCAGGGGCCTTCCACCTCCAGACCCTCTGGAGCCAGCCCAGTCTGGCAGGACAAACTGGAAAGGCAGCATTGGAGACCACTTTAAGGGGCAAAGTATCAATAACCTGAGCTTTGTAAGGTAACAGCAGAGTAGGTAACTCTTGCTGGAAGTTAAATGGGACAAAGTTTCCAACCAACGTGCCTAACCAATGTGCCTAATTACACATTACTCATCCAGCATGCAGCTAGTTACTCTGGTTTATTAACACTAACTGATGTCCAGCAGTACAATTCCAGAGTGAAGCCATAATTRCCATCTTTTTTATAACTGTAGGCATGTCAAAAGGCTACTGGGAGTACATTTGCAGACAGTACAAGGACAATTTTTAATATTTTCAGAGTGGAGTTACACACCACTGCTTTATTCTAAGATATTTCTGTCAARTCATTACCCCACAGAAGGGCTGATTGTCTCATGCACACTGAAATAGCAAATGTCTCTTTTTTTCTGTCAGAAGATCAAATGGACAGATTGCACAAGAGAGGAACTGGACCCTTTGCATGGAGAAGTGGCTGTGTGCAGTAAGTGATAGCCATTTGAGTCAGCAGACACCTTCATCAAGAAACACAGGGTATATTTGCAGGGATATAAAAGTGTCAGTGTGTGGGTAGCCTCTATCCAGAGGCAGGTAATAAGAGAGGACCAAGGGAATGGAAATGGTRAGGGACAACCTTGTTGTGCTCCCAAGGTGGGGCTCGTTTTATGATACATGATGTGAAAAGTACGAATGATTAACTGTGGATGTAAAAAAAAGCAGGATTTGGGGTGAGAAAAGGGAATTTATTTCAGATTTAGTGTCTGAGGCACTTCACAGAATGGCTCTGGTAATTTGCTAGCCAGATCAACATATGATTTCTTACTTAGGAAATGTTCATCTCTGCTTGATGCGCCAACGCAGGGATGGAGACAAGAAAAAGGACTGGTTTGCCTTATCTGGCCTCTTTTGAAAGTGTCTTCACTTCCAGCAGTTTATAGCTTCCATCTTGTCATCATAATTCAGAAACATCTCCAGACARACCCTGACTTCAGAGGCCAAGCCACAAAATCCCATGCCAGCAGTGAACTGGTATGCAGCAGAGCTGTGAACCGGTGGCCGATTCTCTGCTGCTGCCATCACCAGCAAAGGCTCAGTGAGAGGCAGCATTATCCCCCAGGTATCCTCTGAGCTCAGGGACAGGCATTTGAGGGATTTTGGCACACTCCCAGGTGATGGGGTCTTCATGCAAACCAGCTGCCTGGATGTGCTGCACAAAGCTGAGCTCTGGGCAGCAGGACTGAAATGATTTCCTGGAAAGTGATGTGGACTCGCTACTTCCCTGGAGCTGCTCTGCTGTGCCACGAGTAAATGGCAATTGCCCAGTTTCAAAGCAGAGGTCATGGTCATTACTGCCAGGGATCCTTTCTGGCCACAAACAATGCAGTGAATAACAACATCCATCCAGCCTGTGAGTCCTGCATGAAAAGCACAGAGTCCCAGGTTTGATTTTCAAGATGCTCACCCTTGCTTGGGGACTGTAGCAGCAATTTCCCCGTCAGACTGCTCTCCTGCTTGTACCAGCTCAGGTCCTGGACTCACCTGTCCCTTGSAAATAAAGTTGTGTGGATTTATGAAGATCATATAGTTTGGATTTTATGACTGCAGACCTCTCCTGTCTCTCCAGCTGAAGGAGGGCAGGAYACAAGTTCTCTTCCCAGCTGGAAGCAGAGATCACCTGTTTGGCTCCTGTTGCAGCTGCCTGYGGAGAGGTTGAGCAGGAGGAACATGCAAGGGCTTGCTGAGAGAGTGGGGTGAGGGCTTGCACACTGGGGCAGTGCTGCCCCACAGGCAGCCAGAGCCTTGGCTGAAAACTGTAAGAGGAAACCAGAGCAGGCAGTGGACAGAAAAATAATGGATCCACCCAGGGTGGATGTCTGTGCACATGAATGTGTGTACAYGTGAGGGGCTGAGGAATGTGTAGAGCTAGAAACACAGAGAAGCAAACCCTCCAGAACAAGCAGGAAACATTATAGTGCCTTTGATTTACCTTAAAGGAGATCTTCCCATTATGTCTTGGGGGAAAGAAACATGTTGTTATTGTTATACAGTGATCAAGATAAAAAAATGTTGATCTGCCACTCTTTTGATCCAGAAAGCCTGAGCTGGTATAGCGTGACACTGAGTTTTGACAGATGAAGAGAGAGAAGATGAGAAATGCACAAACACACTGTGCTAAGGAGCAGTCACACCTAGAAAGGACAAGGGAAGCATTCCTGTCTTTTCTGATGGTGGGAAGTGCGATGCTCACTACAGACAGGCACAGAGACGTCATTTGCAATCACCTTGGCCCTGAATGACAACAATCATAAACAACTGGAAAATATGTATTTCTTTAGGCCTACAGACAATTACTGTCTATTTTCCACACAATTACAGCCTATTTTAATTTGCATATTCATTCAAAATCCTTTCATACACAATTTAACAGATAAAAAAGAAAYTCTTCCTCAAAATTCTTTGTTTTTACATAAGAAGCTAAACTGTCAATAATAATAACCTTCTCCAAAGCCAGTTTAAGTGGTAGAAAACTTGTGGAAGAGCATGGAATTTGGGGGTTTTTTTGTGTTTTTTTGGTGGGTTTTTTGAGCCTGATTGTTCCAGTCACTTCCCCTACCCTGGGCATTGCCCCTTCATTTTCAGCTGAGCACCACTGYTGCCCATTCAGCTGCTTCTACCATGTGAGCTTAACTCATTTCTCCAAGTGCTATGATTTCAGAACAGAAAATAGTTTYGAGTGAATTTAGAGGCTGACTTAGCAGTTTTCCTGAGGATAATTTAATTTAGAGACAGCAYCTGAATTCCCCATCCCTGAGGTATTGGAAAATCACATCACTCTCACAGGTGACTCACTGCACGTCTCAGCCAAGCCCAAAGTCTGCCTGTCCAGGCACGTGGCATGGTGATCAGTGTGACATTTGGCTTCTTTGAAAGTGTAGCAGACTCAGCTGAAAATATTTCTGGGCCAAATGTGCCAAAATGCTGAACTGCAGATATCTGCTGACCTTGCCCTCAGGACAACTGACATGAAATACTGGTTTRGGACTTGTCTGTAGTAAGAATCTCACAATGAGGAAGAGAAACAAACTGTTTCTGTCCTGACTGGTACAATTACTGCTGCAGTGCTCTACACTGTGGGTCTCACCTCTGCTTGTCAAGTGGATGCAACAAACTTTAAATCAAGTAACATTATCTCTGACATTTTGGCTATTATAGTACCAGACCAGAAGATTTATGTTTTGCTCAGCATAAAAGTAGTTGCAACTGAGGAGAGCTCTCCTCTGCTGAGGAGAAAGTCACAAGTGGAATTTGATGTCATTAAAAAAAATTTCTTTCTCCTTAAATCAAACCCTGTTCATTATGGTGATTTAATTCAATCTATCTCTTGTCCTTACCACCTGCTGCTCAGAGATGCCTACTCAGCTTTTGGATAGCAAAATAAATTTCCCTAGCAAGTCCCRCCAGCATTTTCATGCTATCAAGGCAAAAATAGGGACTCTGTTTGAAGAAATTCAACTTCAGACATATCAGAAATATGAGCGACCCCTTCCAAACAACCAGTTCATTTCTACATTATATACTGAATATAYATCTTTTATTTCCTCAAGGAAACATACATGTGAGACTTCCAAAGGTAAAAGGCATATACATATGTACACCCTCAGGCTCACAGATATATGAAACTGCAGTGTATTAACCTGTCCCTGTCAGTTCCCTATAATGTATATATGAGCTTATTTTGAAGCCTGCTCTCCTTGCAGTCAGTAATAACCTATGCAGAAGTAGGTGAGTACACCCACAGTAATCAAAAACTCTGCAGAGAAAAAAATTATTGAGTAGAGACAATATATTTAAACTTCAGCAGCCTCCATGCTTATGCACTCTGCATTTTCAGAGACATTTATACACCTAAGGAAGGACCAGAAAGGTATAAAATTCAAGGTTGAAAATAGAATTGTCAGATTTGGACTAGTCTTTTCCAATTTGTAAACATCCAAATGTTTCCTGTTTGTCATCCTTTTTTTTTTTTTTTCTTTTTACTGGGGATATGTGATAATAATTTAAAAAATGGAAGTAAATAGAAAAATTGAGAGAAACCAGTCCATCAAATCTCTCCCAAATCTCTCACACACTCCCCCTCCTCACACCCCATGCATTGTGTTTTCAAATTGGCCAAGACTTGGTTTACTAAGCTAAAAGTATGGCTCTCTGCTAAATTCTGATGAGTGATGGTGTGGTGGTAAACCAGCTGTGTGTATAGAAAGTTCTTGAAACCATTACTGTGTTGGCATCATTCGTGGATTTTACGAGTATTAGGTCTGCAATGCAAGTTATGAGAGAAATCTTTTTTGGTTTGGAAAGTAATAAACATCTGGGGGAAAGGATGACCTTCTCACTGAGAACTAATGACAAAATAAACAAACAGCCTAAACCACATGGAAAAATAACATAGCTYCCTTGCATGTGTGCTCTACATTATAGGAAGTGTAAATGCATAAAARATGATTGGTCAGGTATGAAACAAACGTGTGTGTGTCCCTCTCTTCCCTCCACATTAATACAACATTAGGATTGAAAATAAAATCATGAAACATCAAGAGGGCAGTGGAATTAAGTGCAATAAGCCACATGTGTTTCTAAATAAAAGATCTTGCCAAACAGTCTTGATTATATTTTATGATGGAGTTTWACTATTACTGGACAAAAGCAATGACGTAAAGGAGATATTGTGGGATTTTAGGAAAGCAAATGATAGGGTATCTCACACCAAAGAATAATAATCAAACTGGCCTGGAAATGAACATTGTCACATGGATTGAAAACTGGCTGGAGAGCTACAAACACAGAGCTATGAAGCATAACAAGATATTTAGTGGAGAAGCCTCATGACCGACCGGCCTTCAATTCATTTTGCAGAAGAGCAGGGTATAACAGCCAGGATCAGTGGCAGCCAACCTGCAGATCAGGGCAATGTACAGCCCAGAACAAAGTGTCTGGCACACAGCCTGCTTTCTGCTGCCAGCTATCCTCAGAGTCCTCCAGACACAGGCAGCATGTGAGCACCRCTGAGAACAAATGACTAATGCTAGCAGATATTCAGAAAGATGAATAAATAACAAGCAGGGGTGAAGCAAGGGAAAACTGGCTACACCTGGGAAAGTATTCCTTGCTGTAGGTAACTGTAGAAAGCAAATGGGGAGAAGTGATATTGTGGCACGAAAATTTTAACTTTGAGATCAGGCAAACACAGAGCTCTTGGAGGTTTTTGGATACCATCATCCTTGTCATTCCTTATGTAGGGCAGCTAAGACACCAGTGACTTTGTATTAGCCACAACTGTTTTATTGAGCTGCACTTCATTTGTAATTTTACATTTATTGCCATCCTGTGAAATTTTCTAGAGTGTTGTAGCAGTATTTTGCACCAATATCTCTATGGACTCACTCATAAATGAACATTACAACTTTACTGGTGAGCATCATATGAAAATGCTCACCTCAGCTGACATAATGCTCCAGTTTACAGGGACTGTGTAAAATTACAGTGCTTTATGCAGAGAGCTGAGTGGCTTGGCAGCCAAGAAATCTCCTGGTTCAGATTAAATCCCACTTGARAACAGCAACAACTAGTAGACAAAATGATACTCACTCCACATTGATCAATATACAGATCAAAAGGAAAATCAGTTTCATAATGGAAATCCTTCCATAATGTCATTTAGATRTTAATTTAGCAGCAGGGTAATACCCTAACATGGTATTTATGTTACTGGCAGACTTTATAGTATTCAAAGCTTTGAGTAAAAGAAAGAGGTCTCAGTGATGACTGTTAACTCTTTGGTGTGACTCTGAAAGAGCAAACCACTTGTTATCCTCATGGCCATGCTCACAGCTAATTACCTAATGCCCTTATGACAATTACCCTTCAATCCATATATGCCCATTAGGCAATAAAGCAGCCAAAGTTTAAGACTAACAAGTCAAACTCACCTTGTTTCCTGCAGTCTCTAAGACATGGAGCTTGCAGAAATACYTTTTTGGGTTGGGATAGGCAGCAGCTGAAGGCAGAGCTGAAAACACTCATCCTCTTCACTGAGTACCATTCGGTCTACAGCGGGAAACGGAGGGTGGCCATCTAAAAGCAGAGGGCACGGATGCAAGGGGAGAAAAGTATGGAGCATGCTGGTGTTGTGGGATGGCCAGGGCTGGCTGGTGGGATGAAATACCACCAGCAGCTCTCTGTTTTCAGASGGTGTGAAAGGAGGCAGCTGCAATATTCTGGAATATCTCTGTCATTTCACAGGTTCATGAGCCTGCAAATGACCTCAATCTGCTGGACAGTGTGAGGGGCTRTGGTTTAAGAGACCGGTTTTTATGTCACAACTCAAAGAGYTGACATTAATCTTCCAGGTCCAGAYTTAGGAGGCACAGTGGYAGCTCCTAKGCCCTGTGAGCCACCAYATCACTTAGCAAARCACCCACCACATTTCCCCRAGTCYTGCAAGGCTGKAGCACAGCTCTGCATCTGYRCCTYGGCCTCCTCCCACTGGCCCAGCTCTGGGAAGGGSTCTCAGACGAAAAGCATCTTTCAGGTGGGGTACAGAGMCCTTCAYRCTGCTGGAGTGGTGTGGAGGGGCTGGCAGCAGAGGGGAGGCAGCACAGCTGTGGTGCTTTGGGACCCATGAGGTGAAGAAGCCAGGGCTCTGGAATTTGCTGTGTAAACTATTCACAAGATGCRATGCAGGGTTTTTATTATTCTGCCAATAAAAAGTTTTGAACTAAAGGGAATGGGARAGTTCTTGCACTGATGTAATTCCAAGGGTTTCCACTGATAGCACTGATGGTTTGCAAGCATCTATCAACCTCCTTTTGGACACCAGCTCCTTCTCAGGCACCATGCTATCCCAGAGGCTTCATTAACATCAGATTATGAGCCCCTGTTAAATATGATTTATGAGCATCTTGAATGCAGAGGTGGAGGTTTCCTGGACTGTTTTTTAATGGGTTTGCTTTCAGGTGCAGAAGGAAAGGTAAGCTAGGAAAGGTCTGGACTGTTGATGACTTTGTGGGTGAAGCAACCTTCCTCTGGCAGCTTTTTAATTTTCCTCATTGATCCAGTGAGCTAACTGTAGAATTAGGGCATCCAAAGAAAATTGCAAATCATTAAATAAAGCACAAAGCCAGAATATATTGTAGAATAAGTGGATCACATGACATCAGGGTCAGCTCAACCTTTTGAAGCCAGCAGAATTRTCCTGAGGACATAAAAATATGTGTCATTATGTCATACTGCAAAACACTGGAAACCTGTGAAACCTAGACTGTACATTTTTACTCATTTTAATTTCAGTTCAATGGAAATGGATTTTTTTTTTTGCCTTGGTTACTGAAATTGGCCTGGTAAGCACAAGACTTGGCCAAACCCCATAATTCACTCATTTTTCTTGACAGGCCTCTCAGGATCAACAGTTTCCACTGACCTGTAATTCTCTGAGCCAAGAGCAAATCTCCTCAGTGCAGAAATTAATCTGTGAGCAGAATCAACAGATAGTCCTGTGATAGCTATTTCAGATTTCTTTTTAATAAATGCTARCAATCTTCTTGACATTAMTTTTAAGCAGTTATTTTTWAWTTTTTTTTAATTTTATTTTTTATTTCATTACCAAGTTCACATCCCCACAGCTCACTATTTTTTGACAATTGCAAACACAAAGATGTGAAGGTGTTAGGCHTGCATGTTGCCCACACTCCATGAAGATGGTCCAGGAGCATCTAAAACTAATTATCTATGCTACATGCTTTATTTCTCCCCAGGAATGCCATTAGTTTATATCCCAGCTACATTAATATAATTACAAGGTCTTTCTGTACTGAAGTGGTGCGCCAAATGTGGCACTGCTGGATTGCTGATGCTGCCCAGTTCCATGTCAGAGAGTTCCCTTAAGAGAAAACCACCTATGACAACCAGATCGTCTAAGTGCAACATTTAAAAGCTTCTGGGGAAAAGAAGTCACGTTCCTTTAAGAAAAACCATGGCTTTCAGTGAAGTAACTTGAAAATGCCTCACATTAATCGGTTTTTTTTTTTCCTCATTCTACTCTTTTAACAGTTATAATTAATACATACATGATCTTTATGTTTCTATTTCTAGACTGAGAGAAGATCCAGTTATTCCTTTGCCAAGGGTGATGCTGTTCCCTGCTCACTGGATGAGGACCCAAGCAAAGCAGCACTGAGGTGTCTTGTCCTCCCTGCCCAGGTCACTGAGGAGCTGTGCACAGGTGGTGATCTCTGGGACAGTGACCCAGCAAGCCCATGTATCTCCTTCCACCCCTTCAGTCCTTTCTGCTGTTACTCTGGCCCAAATCCTCTGCACTCACAGCAATGAGMATTTTCACTCCTCCAGCTATCTGAAGGAATTTTTCTTCCAAAATGCAACAACCAATTTTCAGACTTTTTTTCCCCTTACTTTGTGATCCAAAAAGCTTCATTTTTAACAAAGTTTAGAGAACAGTTTTTGGCTTTGAAGGATCTGGGATTTACAGCAGAAACATTGAAACTGAATGACCTTTAAGGTTCCTCCCAACCCAAACTATTCTCTGATTCTATTATTACAATAACAACTTTTTTTTTTCATTTTCCTCAAGCTTGAATCCTAAAATAATTCAAGCCCATAATTGTCCTACAGTTTAGCTTTCCACTCAAACCTGTGCACTTCAGTAGTGATAACCTTTCTGYTAATTTAAAAGCAATAACCATTTAGCTTTGCTTGATAGGCAGGGACCATATCCTGCTGATTCAGGAGAAATGCTGGGTCACAGCTTTCATATTGAGAAATAGGTRTGAGAGGAATATCTGCTGAAGTCTCATCTAAACTTAAACAATCCAAATATTTTAATAGTTTTGTGTATTTTCTGAGTTCAACAGTTWTTATATATATACATAAAAACCACTTAGGAAATGTAAAACTAATATATTTTACTTTGTTAAATGGCTTTCCATAAGCCATGGAGAATAAAAAATATTTTTGTAAAATATGAAGGATGGACTGCCARCCTCCCTGCACCTCTCCCCACAGTTACACCTGTCTTCAGTTAATAAAAAAGCAAAGAAATATTTGGGTTGGAGTGGGGTGTGAAAGGAAGAGAAACATGTCCACATCATCCTTACAAACAAAACATATYCTGCTTTGGAAATGATTTAGAAAGGAAATGTACCAAATGGAAAGAATTCAGAAAACAAGATGGATCAGAGGACCTGGAATCATTGACTGCAAGGAAAGCTGAAGGATTTGGTATTGTTTAGTCTAGAAAGAAGGGTTGTGGGGATATAGTGTCCAAATATGTAGAAGGTAGCTCTAAGGAGGAAASAATAAACTCTGTTCATATCCCCTGGGCTTTGGACAAGTTGCCATAGGCTTAACTGAGGAGGAGATGGGTTCAGTCAGCCATCAGGGAAAATAGTTCCCTACTGAGGGGACAATGAAGAGACAGGCTCGTAAGGGAGGCCGCACATCCCCATCTCCCCTCATTTCTAAGAACAACTAATTGAGGAAAAACCCAGGTAAAGCTGGCTGATGATGAGGTTAGGTCAAAGTCATTCCTAAGTCTGCCCCTTACATYACCATGTTGGAGTCAGGAACAGTTTGGATCCATTCTGAAAACATTGGGTTTTTTTCTCTGAAAACATTAGGATGTTCGAAGCAGCAGTTGTGAGGCAGAGTGACTGTGGTGGGAGCCTGGCAGAGACTTTGAGCACTCCTCTGCCTTGCTCCTGCTGGCCTCCTCTTTCCAGAAATTACACCTCTTACACTGCAGCAAAAGCCAAACTCCATTTGATGGAGTCCTCATCATCCATATTAGACAGAAGATCCAGGAAATTCAACCCTCATTGTATTTGGTTTACGTAGCAASGTTTTGGCAGCGTGTGTGTGTGTGTGTGCATGGGGATGCTACAGGGGTGGTTTCTTTGAGAAGGTCCCAAAAGCTTTCCCCATGTCCCACAGACCCAAYRCCAGCCGGCTCCAAGACAGACCCATCAGTGGCCAAAGATGAGCCCATCAGCAATGGAGAGGAGTAATGGAGCGCCTGTGGTGAGCACTGGGCATCCAACCAGGGTCAACCCACCACACTCATACAACAGACTGTTTAATCTGTAAAACGCTTGTGGTGCTGCTATGCTTGAGACAGGCAGGAGAGCCAAGACCCGGCTTGATGGAATGCAGCGAAGTGTGGGCTCCCACCTTACAGAGGCTGAAGATGTRTACATCAGGTTATAAGGAGTAATTCAACACTCTCTAAGAAAAGCTGTTTCCTTTTGGTCCCCGAGTGAGTGGGAGGATGTCTAGCTCATTTTTTATTCATCTGAATCACTTTTGAAAGCATCCTAGTCTTGCAGTGAAAAATTTTGAAGTGTGTTACAAAAGGACAACTAAAAATCTTGTCCATCCTTTTTTTTTTTCATGCCAGTCATTCACATCTTGACAGTCTCACAAGCTGTTAGGAAAAGGGAGTCCTCTATGGTGAAWGGAAAACAGTAAATCCAGAATGGGATCAGAAGTACAATACAATCCATCAGCACGTTAAAAACAGAAACTGACAAAAAATATTGCCCTCAGGGTTCTTAAACAYACTCACAGTAAGAACTGCTTGGGTTGTGAATTAGAGAGAGAGAGACAGAGAAAGTGATGCCTGAAATGGATACAGACCAAGGAAGATAATGTGACAACTTTTATGGATGAGTGTATGTTACACCCGAAAGAGTCCCGTTCATGGGAGCTTCCTTCATGTTTCCTAAAGAGCCAATGTCAACAGTTCATTTTCTGCTTGCAATAAATTTAAGTCACATCAGCCATAAAACAAAGATGCTTTATTCTAAGTGTAGCCTCAATAACTTCCCATTCTAGTTACTATAAACATTTCTGTTATAAATGTATAATTCTCACCAGTCCCTTGAATGCCAGCCTAAATCATGTCACCTAATTTATCMCTCTGTGCCTCAAACCACTGAACTGGGGATTTGGCTGTCTATGTGGCCAGTGCTTTTTGGAGCTCCAGRGAGTCAGCTGGCAACACCTTGCTGTAACACAAAAAACAGTGCAGGTTATTTATGATCTGTATACTGATAACAATGCTTCTCAGYTGTAATTCTGGGACAAGCATCTGAAAACACCTTCCACCAAATTTTATGTGATGTCTTTTCTCAAGAATATGTTGAATGTGAATAGAAAGAAACCCTGATGCTGAGTATCACTGTGGGGGCTGAGGACCATGGGTTTTCCAGGGCTCAGGTGGTGTGGTGGGTACATTGAGATCCAAGAAGGCTCAACCTTATGCTGAAGAGATGTGTGTTCTGCCCACATTTGAACGCTTAGTAGATGTTTCCCAAGGTCAGTCTCCTTTCTTTTAATGGCACCTGCCTTTTATACTCAGGATTAAGGTGCAGTTTTAGTCCTGTGTGCTCCCACCACTACCCACCTAACTGAGAGCAAAGTCAAACGGCTCCAGGAACAAACTCAGATTAAGTTTGGAAATGTTGCACACAAAGGGAAGAGATTAGGCCTTATCTTAAATGAAATGCTATCCTTTCATGTCTAATACTTAGCTCCTCTGTGAGGTCCTCATGGATGAATATCCCGTTACCGACTTTCAACTTTGCCTCGCAATTTGCAATTGAAAGACTGAATGCTGGACAAGGACAGTAAGAAAATCTTCAGTAGAGAGAGCAAAAATAAACAAACTTATGAGCATGTAAGTGTGAACAAAAGAAATAAGGCATAAAAATAAGAAGATATAGGAAAAGCAGAGAAAATGTGAATGGTAGAAAAATTAAAATGTCACTTGCTTCTGGGAGGTGTTGATATTGGGCCATACACACATTGAGATACTTACACCAGCCATATTTGCTCACAAGCATCGTACTGATTTAACWACACTGATTATAAAATCAAACTTAATTAAATCAGAGCAATGTTTGCATGTAAGAAGCATGCAGCCCTTCAAAGGCAAACTTCCCTTTGATGTGCTGGACTGAATTTCACAGAGCATATGTAATAAGGCTGAAGAGGATATTAAGAACTGGTGGGATCATTGCTTGGTTCATCCATAAGGCTGGGATGAAAAAAGCCTTCCCTTGTATGTGGGCGGCCAGTGTAGCCATGGGAGAATGGCTCTAGCTGAACACAGTGGTCATCCCATGTGGAGCACTCAGTGCTCAGACTCTCCTAATGCTTGTGCTGTGCCTGTTACTACAGCAGAGTTGTCAGCTGGGCTCCCCACCAGCTTGTCCCTGCTGCTGGAAAAGTGCCACATGCTGCAAACTTGGACTCTGCATTCACATGGGACCTCCTGTATTCCCAGGATAGAGAGTGGGTAGATCTCTGTTTATTTGACAAGCTTTGACAGAACAGCCCATGWGAGGGGCTACTCAGCCCTTACAGAGCCTCTGAGGCAGAGCATCTGGCACACAAGGCCCTCCAAACATTATTGCTTGGGAAGGGATGTAATGGGAAGGCTTCCTGTTAATGTGATACTATCTGCACAAAACATTAATAACTGTTAAGGCCTGAATGCCAGGACATTCATGAATTCCACTTAGCAGCTACTCACAGTAGCATTTTACAGGTTTTTTTAGCAGTTTGCTATCAAAACAGAAGGGCAGGTCTTGGTACCTGGGCCACCTTCTGCCCAAACCCTCTGGGACCACAGAGCATGGAGGATGTTCTCAGTTTACTACAACCTTCTGGTAAGGAGCAGCAAGAAACACTGTGAAGATGAGCAGTGAGGKATTCACACTGTAAGGTAAATACCTACTAAAAAGGTAAAAAGCTCCTGTGCTGAGTTCCAGCATCCATTCCATTCATTCTGTTCTCCAAGCTTTCGTTTCAGCTTAGCTTCTCTTCATCTGAGTAGCTCCAATCTGTCTGGGATATGGTCCTATTTTTAGCTGTYCACAATGCACAAGCAGCACAAGGTTCTAGGTACTGGGATATTAAGACAGAAAGTCATTGCATCAGATCTCATTGAAATACAACTGCCCCTGGAGTTTCCAATTCAGATCAACTTCATGTCTTTAATTGTATGGGGCATGTAGAATTAGTGCCCAGGCAAATGTACTCGTTTGGGGTGGATTTGGTAAGAATTATGGGGTTTTAGTGCAAGTTATATACTGTTCATTCATTTATAGCCTCACACAGTTCGTCAGATATCATAATTTTCTTGGAAGGGAAAGTCTGCCAGTGCTAACGTGCTTGGAAAGCCCATAAAACCCAGAGGCGGCAGCAGCCTGTGTATCTTACATTTGCTAACAGTTCACTGTGGGGTTCTCTGATGTGGCAGATTTACAGGGGTCATATTTCCACCTGGACGGGTTTGCCCATTAATAATTCTCTCCTGTCTTGTGTACAAATGTGATTTCCCTACAACACCTCTATATTTCTCTGTCCCAATTCTCCCCGTCTCTCTGCTGTTTTTCTTCACACAACTGTGGTCAAGGCAACAGCAAGAAAATTTTTCTGTGAACATGCATGTTATTTTCTGAGCCTTGTATGTCTTTTTTGAGGAGGCAGGGCTCAAGCAGGATTTTAGCTGTTGGTGATAATGGTGTAGTTTAAGGATGAATTGAKGCAATTATATACCTTTGTCTTTTCATTGTTCATACCAACATGGGGCAGAAATTCCCTGATGTCAAAACCCTGATAGCACTGGTGTTATGAGAAGCAGCACCTAATAGATGCCCTACAGCCTGGCCAATGTCACAGTGTACCTGCTTTGKGCTGTGGGGTGGCAGGGACCGGGGTAACTTGGGCAGCAACAGCACTGTCCTCATGCCTGGTTCCACACCAGCCCCAGGTGGAATTTTCTGCATCCCTGGACAAGCACTGAGGGAAAACTGGTAGTTTTCCTACACTGGGAATCTCTGCACAGAGGCAGGCTAACTGTTGGGCAGAGGCAGTACTGGGAATTCTGCACAGGCTGCAGTTGCATCCTATTCTCAGTCTTGATCATGCCCCCARTTTTCAAGGATCTCTCAAAATCCAAATGAAAACAAATAAAGTTCTGATCTGCCAGAAAGAAATTGTTGGTTAAGGTCTTTTAGGAAAACTCATTTTTTCCTATTTCTCATTTTTTGGCAGTTGTTAGTGGGTTTATTTATTTTTAACCTTTAAGATTAATCACGGGATCCACTTGTTGCTCATCACAGCAGGCAAGGTGCTCCAGGCTGYCTGTACACTGCTGCTCTGCATGCTGCCTCTTGGTCATTTGTGCTCCAGCAAGGGCAAGGGAGGCTTGTAAAATCCTGCACCCTTCCAGTCACTGCTGCCAGTTCTCACCTCCTGTGCTAAACTTCCCATTCACTTTCCTGGCAGAGCAGGTCAAGGAAAGGTATGGAAATATTGGCACCAGAGCAGAACTGAAGTTAATGAAAACATGTTGGCTGTGTGTTCGCATATGTGAACATATTTGTGCTTCAAAGAGAAGAAAGCTTCTCCACCTTGTCAAAAAATGGCAAGATCTAATCTATTTGACTCTGTGAGTAGGTGAGTCAGTATTCAATGAGGAGTGTAGGAAATGCGCTCATGCCAGCAGATAAAAGAATACCTCTATGCACGTGCAAGCATTTCAGAAAGCTTATGCAACATTTCCTTTGCAAATAAACATGCATACAGCCCTGTTTCCAAAATGTCACTGAAAATATCACTTGCAAATKTTTTTGGAAAGGAGGTTGCCAAATTGCTAAATATATTCTGGGCTTTGAATACACACTTTGTAGTGTTTCCTTTCTGCCCTGATAAAGCTTAGCCCKCTCCCAAAGTTGGAAGACCTGCCTGGGGATGGCATCCAACTGGGTTGAGTGCTTGCAGGAGTCATTGGACTCACCTCCCCATGTTACAGACCTGGGTGCTGTGCCAGGGAAAGCTTACGACTCTGCTTGTTCCCCTCTTGCTGCTAATCCCTCACAGGACTGGCATGGTGGAAGAAGGTGACAGAGAAGAAACAGGGACATGACCAAAGGGGTGGGAGTGGAAGGATGGGAGAAGCTGTGAGAGCATCAGCACAAGGTCTGCACTGCGTGTGGGGATGGGTGTTCACAGCTGGTCGGATGCCTGGCCTATGCCAAGGCCCTGAGGTGCAGAAATTAGCTGACATCATGGTTTAACAGAGACTCATGTTTTAAAAATTCAGGCTTTTTTATGTGCTATTTTGCCTCAGTGATGAATGGCCATCTGTCTGTAAATTAATACAGATACCAAGAATGCATCATTTCAAGGTTTTTACACTCCAGCTGAAAGACCTTACAAATGCAATGAARAGGAAATGGTACAACTCACACACAGTACATACAAACCATCCTCTGCTCTTCCCCAAATATGTTAGGGGAAGCCTGCTGGGCTTTCTGAAATCAGATACACAGGCATCCAAGAGCTATTTCCTGGTGGTCATAGGTATATATGACTTTATTTAATTGGTCACTCATACAGTAGAAAGGACAAGTCAGGTCCACACAATCCCAGTGCTTCTGAGGAGGCAGAAGAACCCATACTGCATCCCAGACCTAAATATTTYATCCTTCCTTCCTTACATGATTCCACCCACTTGCAGAAATGAGGGTACAAGGTACAGCAGATGCTCACATCAATCTCAACAAAGAGATCACTGAAGCACTATTACATGGACATGCTGTGCCTAAATAATGCATCCATGGCACCTACATAAAATGGGACCAATTTCATAATTTACTACTAATTTTAGTCACATATGGCAAGAGTCACCACCACCAAGTTGCAGAAGCAGCACATCCATTTGTGCTTCCAGGAGGAGAACAAGCTTGGGCTCTCTAGATGAAAAGTAATCTTGTTAAAGCTGAATCGATTCCCAGTCCAATTCATCACAGGGATGTAAAAATTCTTCTTGCAGAATGAAAGTGGTAGTTTTGAAAAGCTGCATGTGAGATGGTAGGAGTTCTCTCTTTCTGCTTTTTTTTTTTTTTTTTTTT
>NW_026623325.1:619592-700620 GCF_030028575.1 Malurus melanocephalus | reverse complement strand
AACGTGGGAGCAAATATATGTAGAGTCTGCAACAGCTAGAAAGACTAGAGATAAAAATACCCCTTCCAAAGTGTAGAAAGGGTTAGAAAGAACCTCCTGGGTGATCAGGAGCAGCCCCTTGCTGTTGGAAGACACCACRTTTAATTAGGGTATACAATGATGTACAAATATGACAGCTGTATCCAACCACCATTCAAAGAGCTACACCTTCTGCTCCTGGCTGGCAGGGATCCTTCMCAACCTCTTCCTTGYAGGATCAGTACRATCAGTACGCTTTCTTCCCTTCTCCAGCTGAGCTTTATTTATAGYCTACTTACAACCATTTGTTCTTGAGCCAACACCATCCACTAGTGGAACAAGTGGTTCCTCCTCATTGCTCACGACTCTCTGGAACACGATCGCATCCCCTTGGCCTCCCCCAGTGGACTGGGAGCCTGTGGAGCCACAGTCTTCTCCTCCTCATCAGGGACCCCCACACCTGTACCCAACCCAATGCTTGCTCCTCAGATGGGGACCCTCCTGARGGGGTGCTCTGCAGAGAACCATGTCCCTTCAGAACCCAGTGCTGAACTGGCTGCTGCAGTGACGTATGGGGGACCACAGTTTAGGGGCAGCGCAACACATGCCCCACTCCTGGTACCCTACAGCAGCCCCACAAAGCTCTGACCCTGTCACACCCGCCCCTGCACTGTGACCCTCCAACACGCCCTGCAGTGCTCTGGCCCTCACACCCGCCCCATCACTGTGACCCTCCAACACGCCCCACAGTGCTCTGGCCCTGTCACACCCGCCCCATCACTGTGACCCTCCAACACGCCCCACAGTGCTCTGGCCCTGTCACACTCGTCCCATCACTGTGACCCTCCAACACGCCCCACAGTGCTCTGGCCCTGTCACACTCGCCCCAGCACTGTGACCCTCCAACACGCCCCACAATGCTCTGATCCTGTCACACCCGCCCCAGCACTGTGACCCTCCAACACTCGCCCCAGCACTGTGACCCTCCAACACACCCCGCAATGCTCTGGCCCTGTCACACCCGCCCCATCACTGTGACCCTCCAACACGCCCCGCAATGCTCTGGCCCTGTCACACTCGCCCCATCACTGTGACCCTCCAACACACCCCGCAATGCTCTGCCCCTCACACCCGCCCCAGCACTGTGACCCTCCAACACGCCCCGCAATGCTCTGGCCCTGTCACACTCGCCCCATCACTGTGACCCTCCAACACACCCCGCCATGCTCTGGCCCTGTCACACCCGCCCCAGCACTGTGACCCTCCAACACACCCCGCAGTGCTCTGGCCCTCACACCCACCCCCTTATCGGGACCCCCACTCCCCGCGCGCCCCCGGCTCCGCAGCGCGCAGGCGCAGCACACGAGCGCGCGCACCGCCGCCCACCGCCGGCACCGTCCCCCCGCGCCCCCCGGGGCCCGCGCATGCGCGTCACCTCCCCCGGCCGCTCTGTGCCAGACCCCCGCGCACCGAGCGGGCCCGGCCCGGGGAGGGGGCGTGGCCTGGGAGGGCGTGTCCCGCTGGGCGTGGCGGGGGCGTGTCCTGCGCGGGGGGCGTGGCGCGGCGCGGCGCGCCCTGTCCATGGTGCGGGCGGCGGAGGGGGTGTCCCCGCAGCGGGAGCGCGGCTGCACGGGGCTGTATGGACGTGATGTCCCCGCAACAGGAGCACCTCGGCCCGAGCCGCTCGTCCTCGGTGAGCGGCGAGGGCAGGGTCTTCGCCGCCACCGACAGCAAGAAGGTGAGGCCGCCCCCGGAGACCCGGGAAAGCGCCCCCCGGCCCTCGCCCCTGTCCCGGAGCTTCCYGCGGGGGGCACCGCAGGTCAGCGCGGCCCCATCGGGCGCTCCGCCGCGCCATGTCCCCGGGTCCTGCACGCCGCCGTCGGGACCGGGACCGGGRTCGGGGCAGCCGCTGGCSGAGCCGGGGCTGTCGGCGGGCAGGGCAAGTGCAAGGGTTCCCCGGGGAGCGCGGCTGCGGCGGTGCCCAGTGTGGCCGAGGGGATCCTGCCGGGYGGATAACCAGGGGACCTCAGCGGGGGTGCTGCACGCATGTCCCGGGAGCACGGGGAGGCTGCTGCCTGGATGCCCGGGGTAGGTGAGGAGCGCCTCTGCACAGCTGTCCCGGGGAKCTCGGGAAGGGTTTGCTGGGTGCTCTTCGGTGGAGTCAGGGCTTTGCTGCATGGATTTCCCGGTGATCTGGCGCGGGGGGTGTCGCTGCATGCATGTGCTGGAGCGATAAGGGGGTTTGCTGCATGGATTTCTTGTGGAAACCTGAAAGGCGCTTTGCTGGATGGATTTCTTTGCGGTTTTGCTGGGTGGGTATCAGAGAGAGCTGGGGAAAGGTTTGCAGAATGGTTATTCAGGGGATCGAAGAAGGATCTGCTCCCTGTGTGCCTGGGGAGAACGAGGGAAGGGTTTATTAGAGATAAAGGTGTTTGGTGSCTGCTCTCGCACGTGCTTGTGCAAGAGAAATGTAAGAAGCTTCCTGAAGAAGCGCYTTGTGCGAAGTGTATCACAATTGATAGCAGAAGAACCTCATTCCCATCTTAGAAATGGTTGTAAAATCTGTTTGATGTTTTAAATTGCTTTTCAGCATCTGACACAATCATGTGCAAAATGCTCTCTTCTGCATACAGCCAAGCACTTGTTTCAGCCTTAGCTGTAACAAGCGAACTGTAATAACCAGATTCTTCCTGCTGTATAAAACAGGAATTCTTTTTTTCTCTTTGGTTTAGCAARTGCTGTAGTGTTTTTCTATCCAAAGTAGAGCTGGTACCTTGCTGCCTTGTAGATTTTGCTTCACARTGACATTTAAACCTATTCACTGCCTTGTCTTTAGAGGTGCACTTTAGATGACTGCCAAATAGGGTGGCAGGGTTAGAATGACTGCCAGGTTAGACTGTCCTTTAATAAAAATCTTCCACCTGGTGGCATCCTGGTAGGATGTGTGGTAGTAAAGTCTGAGCTTGTGTCCAGTCCTGTGGCTAAGCAGTCACTGGGTTTTTGCTGACCATGGCACAGCAGTGCAGAGAGAAGTCCTGTCCTGCTGATGCATCTCTTTGGGCTGGGAAGTGATGCTGTGTGTTCCCTTGGGCTGTGTCTGTGTGTTCTGTGTCCCACCAAGCCATGTAGTGCTCCAGTCTGACTGCAGCCCTGGGGGCTCTTCTTATGGCAGCTGCTGTCAATGGTGAAATGGTTGCCTGGAGAGAATTTGGCCAAGATTTCTACTACTTTGCTGCAGTTAATACCTGATTGGTTTGTGAAGTGGGCATGTGATACACCTACTCAAGGTGGTGTAGTACCTTCTGCTGCCTAGCTGGGCAAAACGATGGAATAGAGACTCACCCTCTCCGAGTACTGTGATCTAATTTGAGATGGATAAATATGCAGCTTTAATTTTTATCAAACATTTCTTTCATTTTTGCTGAAGAAAGACTACCATGTACCTTCCAACCTGGCAGAGCCCTGATGCCAGGCACCCGCCTGAAATGAGAAGTTAGGTTCAAGTACTGTGAAGATGAACGTTTTTATCATGCAAGTTCTGCTTCATCATTCAGCATTCTGAGGACAAATATTAATGGTAGCACTTGTGTTTCCTATTCCTGCTCCAAAGAGCCCACAGTCAAAGGAATGCAGACCTTGTTTTTGCCAACGCAGACAAGAGAGCGGGATATTACTTTTTACAGATCTTGGCAGCCCTTTTGGAATTCCTCAGTGTGGAGGCACATGCAGCGGGGGTACAGATGGAGATCTTCCTGTGGAGAAGCAGCTTGAGACCCTGGCTGGGCCATGCAGCATATGGCAGCTTTGTACACCGTGCACAGCCAACACAGGCAGCCACCAACATCCAGCCAACAGCTCAGCTGCTTGTCCATGGTCGCGGCGCTTCCTTGAGACTACTAGCATGCCACCTCTTTGTGCCTCTCTGGGGAAGAAGATTCCTACCTTTATCCGTGTACAGGAGAGGAGTATTCCTAATTTTGCCTGAAGCTGGATCTCAGTGACAGATCAAATATTTCTTTTACTACTTGGGTCCTATGGACTCTATATATACCTCTGTTTTGTCTTCCACTYAGTGCCAAAGCATCATTTATTTTATAATACAGAAAGTATTTTTTGGTACCAGGGAGCTTATATTGTTTGTATTGGTTACATACAGTGAAATGGAAGAATGTGCGGGCAAGAAGTCAGTTTTGATACTGGTGACACAGCATGTCAAGTTAAACAATTTTGTTGCAAATATGTATTTAACATCAACTGTTTTACTTTCTGGCAAAAACTACCCCTAAATATGTGATGCTAAGAGATCACTGAACCTTTCTYCTTTTTTATTATCATGACTATGTTTTCTCAAATTAGCTGAGATTTGCTGCATTGTTCTGTGGTTTTCTGAACTCCTACTTCATCTTCCGCTTGGCTGTCAAAACGAAGCTGAAGGATCACGTGCTTGATCACACCACAGAACCAGAACAGAGACAGAAAATATCTAGGGCTTTTTTCTCATTTAAATTAATATCCTGGAAACATTTCTTTGCCTTTTCTTGGCATTAACAATAAATTGCACTGCTAACATACCTCACAGTCTGTGGGAGGTTCTCTCTGTTAAATGCTTACAAGGCACTCAAGACACCCTGCTAAAAGGTGACATTGAAGTGCAGTGTTTTAATTAATGCTTTTGGAAAATTCTAGGCTAGTTTCTCTCCTTTACTGGACTTACTGGAGTCACTGGACTATGTGTGATAGACCTGCAGTGAAGTTTTGTATTGACTGTTTAGCTTAGTAACCAATACCAGTAAATTGATACAACTCTGAAATYGACTGAAGTAGCTGATTAAGAGTGATTATACTGATAGAACTTATTTCTACAAATTTGTCAAAACAAATTATGCAGCAAAGATGTCTTTTATGCCACTGTAACTTTGTCAGCAGTAGCAGCTGGTCATTTAACCATATTTATAAGTTCCTGGGGTTTCAATTCTGTCTTCTTRGAGGGGCTAGATTCCAACCAACCCTGAATATTTTACACAAAACAATATCTGGTAGCACAAGAAGTCACTCCTAGGATTTTTGCTGCCTCCTTGTAGATTTCAAGTAACTGCTTAAAATGTTTTGAGGGCTCAGCARTTTTTAATATTTACACCTATGATGTTTACAAAAAATAACCACTTTACATACTCATTAAAACAGCATTTATGGTTTGAGACTTGAAATATGGCAATTCAATCACCATAAAAATGTGTTTCTTTGTGATTCTGATCACTAATGCGGCAACAGTTTCCTAGCAGGGAAAAGGGAGTTATAGTGTTACCCAACAGTGTATTAAATGGATAYTAAATGGATAAAAATCGAGCAAATTGACGCGGTTGGAAGAGTAAGGTAATCATACATAATCTTCATCCCTTATCTTACTCTGAAAAGATGAATCAAGTATGTATTTGTCATTATATTTGATGATACCTTGATTACATGAACCATATATGTATGTTTTTTTAATCGAAGGCTCCTTAAGTAGAGAATTCTTCTTCCTGCAAGACTCCATCCTGTTTACTATTGTCCTGGCTGACGATTTGGTGGATTGTTTCTAAAATCACACCTGGTAGTGCTGGAAATCTCAGATATCCAGAAACACTTCTGGCACTGTTAATGAAGTGATGAACAATTCCTATCATCCTGCAGATGTATCCTGTATCTATTTTGTCTCTGATAAGGGTGGAAAAAGCCCCTAATTTTAATGAAAAAAAGCCCCTGATTTTGATGAAATCACCTCTGAAGTGGATCCTCAGGTTAAGATCACATTGGTAGGCTGTGCTGGCTTACGGTAACTTACTGTTGTGATGTGCCTTCTCATGCTGCTCTAATTAAGACCAAGTGTTAGCAATCCTTCTTCTCTCTGCCCATGAGAGAAACTGAAAATTATGCATAGAACACTGTGTTCTAGTTCCTGAGTTTCCTAGTCCTGGGATATTTTTTGCCCCTTATGGTGGCAGTAGGAAAGGGAGAGGTTTGATAGGTCATGTGCGATCTAATAGCCAAGAGCTGCAGATACGAAATTATTGCCTCTCTATTTAACGTTGCTTGAAGTATTGATGTGGAACAGGGGAAAATCTCCTCTTCCTGTCATTTGTAAATGCTYCTGAGAAAGTCTTTATGTACAGAAGCTGGGGCAGAGTTGTGACCGTGTGTTAATCTTCCTGCTTTATGGTATGTTTAAAAGGAAACTTTGGGCTTCAACAAGACCACCACCGAGTCACTGGTCTGAGCAGTATGGGTGCAGTGCACCTGACTCACCACAGGGCCCACAAGCAAAAYATTTGACATTTTTCCTAGTTTTTACTATTTTTGCACATCTCCCGTCCTTTGATGTAGATAGGTGCAATCTTTCAAAGACATCCATATCAGTGCTTCCACAGATTTGTATCCTTTGGGAAGTAGTTGATGGGACATGTTTTCCTCCTTGTTTCTTTTATCTGCTTTTCTGTCTACTCATAGATGACCTTTAGTCTTTGCTGTGCTCACTAGYAGCTGCTGCTCCATGATAATGTGCTTTTGCTTCCACTGTGTTGATAGCTCTTTTCTCTTATGCCCCTGCAATTGTTTTCTCCACAATTATCCATCCAAAAATGGCTTTCTTTCTAGGAAACTCCTTGTAAGTAAAAGTATTCCGCCAGCATAAACAAAAGCACATAGTTCTGTCACCTGCTCTGCCTTTATGGTACATGGTCTCTCTGTGGGACCTCCATCTCAGCTCCTTGAGCCAGCAGTTCAAATGCCCTGTCTGAGGGCTCAGTATAGGTCCATTTCTTGCTTTGCCAAAGTACAACAGATTCGTGTTATTTTTGGTACTTTCTGACAACCCTAGTCTGTACGTCTAAGAAATAGTGGATTATAGTATGTAGGAAAAAAAATCTATTGCTTCTCAAAAGTGATCCAGTGGTACAGGGATAAGAGTGGTACCCAGTTGTCCTGGAAAATTAACTACTATATGCTTAGGATGGTTGTGATTTTTTTGATTGTCAGKCAGTTAGCTGGCCTTGGCCTCACAGTGTTTGGTAGGGATTTGTTGTCTGTGCTTTGGTTCATATCTAACTAAACCAGGAGTGCGTGCCACAGATASGTTTTGTTGCACAGACAACTAGAGCAGAGTTTGCATGGATGAAATCCCTCACAGTTACTAGCTTAAATACATTTGAATGAGTAGGCTTTGTTAAAATCAGGCTTTTTTCATTAGCAGTGAAAGGGAGAGCTTAGCCACTTGAGTGCAATCCTCACCTCGAGGCAYTGGCACATCTGAGGGTTGTCCCTGTCACCCAGTTAAATGACTCAGGCAGATGTCCCAGCTTTGACCCATTTCTGAAGTGAGCGTGTAAATCAGGAGCTTGAAATCCTTCAGTGTCTGAGGAGGCTTTAACAAGGTTATCTGCACATTGCTGAGGAGGCATTTCTGCTGTGTTTACCTGGCACTCAGGAACTAAATAATTTTTCAACTGTTTCGTATGAGTCTCTTAAACAGACATGAAGTAACATCCTTTTCTCATCCTAAGCTCAAACCACTGTAGGAAGCCCGCTCTTCCCTGTGTTAATGAGCACACATATTTTTCTGTTCCCTGTCCTTTGCTCAGATAGCAAGGAGAGGATTGATGATGATTAACTCTATTTTTTTTGTCATCTTAGTTTTCTTTTACAGTCAGTGGAGAAAAACTTCTTCRGATAAGATGAACTGTGCCCTAAATTGTCCTATTCTCTCTGACGGCTATAAAAGGAGCACAGGGCAAAGAGCTCAGGTGTGTGAGTCAAAGGCTGGGGGAATATTCCTGCAAGTGTCTGACTGTTGTCTGGGTCGTGCACCACAACCTGCTAGCATGGRCAGTGTGCTCCCACAGTCCATGGGATTCATGGCACACAGTCCCTGTTTTAGCCTGCCTGCTCTGACCTCCTTCACATGTGCAGGAGCTGTAGCACGGTGTCTACTTAATGCATAGGTTTTAACTTCTCTAGATACTTGCAAATATTATAAACACTCTACATGCATTACTTAAGTTACTTGTCATCACAGAATAAATAGTAAGTGCCATTAATTTTTTTCATACAGTTTTAATTTAATTCATGCTCTGCCATTTTCTTTATACGCGTGATACACTAAAGTGATGTACAGAAAGTGCAGGAACAGTTCCAGGTTGTTTTATCTCATCATATGTTACCTTTTCCACCATGAAAATCAACATTGTAACTTGGCAATATATTAATTTATATAAATTTCATATAGTACCATTATCCACTTCAACTGCGATGCAAAATTAGTTGAATACTGGCAGCCAGGAATAGATTTTTCCTCTGGCTGGTGACTTGTGAGATACYTGTGCAAGTTTTACTGTAATCCATAGGGGTTCTGATTCCTGAGGAAAGATAGCATATTTTCAGTGATGGTTTGCAAGCTTTCTGTCCACAGCATAGTGGGCTGATCTGCTTTTAACCGCCTACCATCACAGTTTACAAAACAGTGTGTCAGACTGTAGGTCTGATCAATATCTGGTGTAAATTTATTCTTTTCCAATCTACAGGCCTATGACTTTTTATACAAGATGAGAAACTGGCCAAATTCTACCACCAGTCCAACAACTGAAAATGCAAAACTTTTTTTGTTTCTGTTGAAAAGCAGTCAAGACAACCACACCAGAAATGCAGAAAATATGAAGTACAACCTGAATGGGAGGGGAGGGGACAAGAACTCAAGCTTTTCAATGTGAAGGAGACAGAAATAACTACAGTTTGTCCTGACTGATACAAGATTATAATTTTTGCATCTGTCACCCTGTAAACTTTCATTATAGACACTGATTTTATGATACATTTCACATGGGTGTGACTCAACCAGCAAGTATGAGGATTTCTCTCTGTATTGACCTTTCTAATATTTACATGAAAAAATGGGAGGTAATGATGTGGGACACATGTTGAGAAATGSTTCGTGTCCCATGATTAGATAATTGTTCAGTGCATCTTCTTTTCTTCCCAAACATCTGCTCTCMCTACAGCTGTTCAAGATGTTATCTTCTCATCTCCACATTGCCATCCTTGCACATATAAAGGCAATAAAAATGAGGAGAGCAGGCACCTGGATCCAACTTAACCAAAAGTGAATTTATCCTCTTCCTTCTCAAAGTAAATCAATTCAAGTTGTCATAATGTTCACTTCCCAAACTCTCTACATAGCAAAATAAAAACAAAACACCCCTGTCTGTAGTCAATATCTCTGTGTAATGTGTTTATTTGCATGCAGCTGATCTGACTTGCTTCAGTTTCRCTGTGAAAATTTTCTCATCAGTGATCTTTCTGTGTTTTAAGACTTTTTTTTTCAATAAGTTTTGCTTAGTTGCTATGCTAAGAATTTGCCTAGAGAGGCTGTGGAAATCTCATCCTTGGAGGTAACACAGACATGGACTGGAGGTGGCCCAGAGTGGCCTGTTTGAATGGGTCTTGCTCTCAGCAGGTTCAGAGAGGCTGGATCCTGGGATCACCTCTGACCAGGATTCTCTCTGCCAGTTATTTGAGCTCTTACTAAACTTGCTGTAGTCTAGACTTTACTTTGGTCTTCAGACATTTAAGTCAAGACTAGAATCTTGCTGGCGCAGGCTGTTCAGAACTGCTAACCCAAGCATTGAAAAAGTGCTGTAATTGCTATAGATTTTTAAAAGCTGCATTTTTTTTTTCAGCAGCTTTCTTTTCAGACTTAAAGATCTCTTTGAAAATGTAACCAAACTTACACTGCATTTGTAGGATCTGAGATGTTTCCAGTTTTTACTCCCCCCTGCCCCGCCCAAAAGCCACCTGCCCAGTAATGAGTAAATTTCAGTAAATGTCCCACTGGGAATTGATATTTTATATAAACTTCTAAAATCGGCTGGTTGTGTGACATATGTGTCTGGTGTTCCGTAGCATGTTAGATTGCATTGTTACACAGATCTCTGTATGTCATTGTATTTGCAGGTATGCTGCTTTTTAAACCAATACTTTTCAGGTTTGCTGGCAATAAGACAAACTGATTTCATTCACTAGAACAATTCCAATTATTTATTTATTTATTAAAAATCTATCAAAAAGGTTTTCATTAGTAATCTGTTATTTTCCAGTTAGAGTCCAATTGGTGACAGCTAAATGTTCCCAGATTTATTTTATCAGTCTTGAGGAGGTTATTTTTTATAAAATAGGCAGGAGGGGATAATTTTTAAAGGTGAATTTAAATTATGCAGTTGCATTTATAACAAATGCTGCAGAATAGCTGTAACTGAGTATCTGACAAAACAAACAAGCATGCTCTACATCGTTAAAGAGAGAACCAAAAAAATGACACAATAACAGATGCATTTCAGTAGGTAAAAGAAATGCACTTGTCAAAAGCCAAGTCAAAMACGTAGAGTTCAGTTTCTCTGAGTGGAGCACACTGTGCACCTGCCCAAACAAAATGTGCGCCACATACATCGGCAGAAGAATCAGTTGTTCTGACTGTCCTCACATATTTGTCCTGGTAGTCAGTGGATATTTTTAGTGTGGGGTAAGAAATTCATGCTTTATGATCAGCTGGGAATAGAGACTTCATGACTGTCAAAGGTTCACCTGTTGGTGGGCTCTCAGTGCTGGCTAGGGCAGTGTAAGGTACTCCTGCATCATTGGATACTGTCCTGTCAGGATCTTAGGAGGAGTTTGACCCTGGTTCTTTTGTTCACCAGTTTATTCTGAAAAGTATTTGATCTAAATAAAGAAACAGTCACCCTTCTGGTGGAGGGTCAGTGAGAGGGGAGGTCATGCACCTTGGTAGCAGGCTGCACAAACAGTTCAAGACAGCCCTCCAGGGTTAGGGCCACGACTACTCAGTCCTGCTTCTGGCTACAGGAGGGAGAGTGAATACATCATGGTGAATACATTGGCRTTCAGGGAAATGTGTGTTTTTGTCTCTTATGGGTGCTTTTGAAAATTTCTACCTCTGGGGAAAACGGTGGTATTTATTTGCTCAGTGTTTTTATTGTAGTGTTCAACTTCACTGAATGGAAATCCATGCTCCCTTGTTAGCTACTGACATTTTCATCTCTTSCTTGTGTTTTGTCTTATTTTTCCCTGTGGTGTTCTCTGTCTTTGAGTGTCTCCTTTTTCTCATTCCCTTCCTAGTTCTGTGCTAACAATTGTTTTGCCTCTCACTATCTTATTTTTCTCATACATAATCAAGAATGAAAARAATGTCAGTATTGACTACTGAGGGGCAAGGTACAATGCTCCACATAGATTAGGAGGGTAGGAAAAGGCTCTCATCTCTACAGATTTGTTGAAAAAGGGTAGCCCAATGTGGCATGTAAGGTCAGGTGGGTAGAATCCAAACCTTAATTTATGGTAGATGACACAGAAATGTGTGAAGCAGTTGAAATTTAAACCACTACCTGGATATTTGATAAATTTAAAGTACAAAAAACTACTAAGGGACAAMAAGTGGTTGAGGACCAGCTCTAGGTGTTAATTTCACGTGTGCAGTGTACCTCAAGTATCTGTGTACAGACACTAATTATCAGCTTTTTTTTATCACTGGCTTTCTGGTCAAGCTCCTGATTTTCTATGTGGTGTTTTATAACCATTTCCCCCCTCCAGGGTTGATTTTTCTCAGGGTCTGAAATAGGAGTCTGGCTGTGATCAGTCTGTGTGCATGCATTTACGGTTCTGAATCTCACTTTTGATTTCATTTTGTTTCCCTTTCCAAACAGAAAATGAAGAGTTTGGCCCAAAGACGCCAGTCTGCACCATCTTTGATCTTTGTCAAAGCACTCACCAGATCTAGATCGGCCTCAAGGTGAGTCAGTGAGTTTTTCTGGCTGTACTGTTTTGCAGTTTMTCAGCCCAAAACTTGAAATGTTTTTGAACTATTGTCCACACCAGGCTGTTGAACACAATTCAGGCTCCTTGGTAGCTGCCCAGCTCCTAAGCCTGSTGAAAGATGTAACAGAACCAGCCCAGGCCCTGGCTGATCTCCTAGAGGGGGTTTCCCCAATGCTGCCACACTGAGCTGTTTACACCACTCTGGATGGGCAGGGCTGCTCTGCAATTTGTAGCCGGGCATGTGACATTTGGGCTGTCAATAGTTTGTGAGTGGCTGAGATTGCCTGCTGCGGAGATGGCATGGGCAGAAGAAGATAAATGTTTCCTGCTTTTTGCTCTGGACGCTTGCGCACTGCCAGGTTTAACAGGATTGTTCATTGTAGAACTGCTACATTTTAATTTGAGCTATGTTTCTTTTGTCATTGCCTGCTGCATGGTACAGGCTCTCCAGGGCTCTGGAAGTACCTGCTGATTCAGGACAATGCTGTGGGCCAGGATCTGGTGATCATAGCCCTCCCCTGTCTAGTGTTAGCCTGTGGGGAGCTGAATATGTGGATGTTAAGCATTCAGCATTTTGTATCCCGATCCTCTGCCAGAATCAGCCATCCTTCCTTCCTCCTTCCATCCCTCCCTCCTCCAATGTAAATCTTCCATAGAAATGGAAGTCTCGGTGGAGCTAGTCCCCTGTCCAGCCCCAGCCCTGACCTGCCAYTTGAACCACTCTGCATACATAATTGTTTTTTCCCCTGCATTACAGTTCATTAGACTTTAAACTTACAAAACGCATTTATCGAGAAGTGAACCATCTGGTAGGCTGTTAATGCTTCCAGCTGTGTATTGCTCTTTATGAAGAAATATTATTAAGGGAAATAAAAGTATAGCTTTGTAATGAATATTTTTTCCTGCTCTGTGGTGTGTTGAGTAATCAGTATGTGAGCTTTGGAAAGTTTTTTTTCTTTGATCTAATTAATACCTGGTTTGAGATCATGCAGAATTCCACAGTATTTCAGAAACCTATGAAAGTATTCTGTGAAATAGTTGAAAAATAGGAAAGTACAAATTAATTTACCTKCTGGAATTCAAACATTAATATTTTTGTTCAATTCTGCTTTTTAAATTTTTTTTCCTTGCTCCGTAAGTATCAGAAATCAGAAGTAGCTGGAAAAACAGCGAGTGCCATACACACTACATTTTCACCTAAGATTTTTATTCTTTCTCAAATGTCTTGCTTGTATAGCCCAGATCAGAATTATTTCCAAATCTAGTGTGTGAGAAGATTTCTGTGTAAGGCTTGTTGGCAGAAACTTTGTGGTGGAGAGGACCAAAGAGGGGAGTGCATTGCCCTGTTCTGCAGTAAGGCATTGCATTTCCTTTGTGACAGACACTGCTGTTTTCACGACTGATGGATGCTGCCTCAGTCATGTCTGCCCTCTGCCTGCTGCTCCTGTTGTTTTGAACTGAAGTCTGTGGCCTCACTGAGAAGTATTGGGTGAAGTCTGAGGACCCTGAAGTCAGAGCAGGTGATTTTGTAGCTTCAGAGTCTTTTAGTTTAGAGGGTGACWCTTCGGATGGTGTTGATAATTGTTCACAGGAGCAGCAATTCTCACCTGTGCCTGACTTCTTTGTTTGGCTGTGCAAAGCACATTCCTCTTCATCACCACAATGATGGATGGGTTTGATCTTTCCACTCAACTTGTTGTGTAAATGCTTAACTCTGGTGAAGTGCTTTCTCTGAAGGAGAGCTGAAGAGCAACAAAATGACTTCTCATGTTTTCTAATCTCCTCCAAATGTTTTACCTTAGACCTGTCTCTACTCTTAGTTCTTATAGACATAACCAGTCTGCAAAATCCATTATTCTTCTCTGGCAGTGAACCTGGGACTCCATAACACTTACKTGTTAATGGTTGATTAATGACTGGTAGATAATAAAGCTCCTATCTGAAGTTAACAAACATCTGTGTGGGATTTATTTGAATGCTCTCACCTCAGCAGCTGGCTCACCTCAATATTTGTTGAAATTAATGAACAAGTGCAAAGTTTAAAAGGGCAGGAAATACTTAGAAGCCGAGTCAGTTTGTAYTTTTATACCACTTTATGTGTCAGGTGTCCCTGGTTTATATACAGGGCACTTTCATAAAATGTAGTGGCACTTTGGATTGACTTACTCTAGGGCATTTTAAAGTTTATTAATGCTATTTATTCAAAGAAACCACTGTGACATCTGGAGATGGCTATTTAGCATTGAGAGGACTAAGGGATCTTGATGGTAGTGTTATTGTAGTGTGATGACACTAGGATGTGAGCAAGGCAAGATAATCTAGCTGGAAAAAAACAGACGCTTGTTTGTGCCATTGTCCTCTTATCCASTCCTGAAAGAGAAGCAAGTCTGAAAGTCTTGTGTGCTTAAAAGCTTGTCCCCTTTTTCTCCAGCTATATAATTTAGTTTAATGCACATTCAGCTTTTTTTTTAAAAAAATCTTGCCTTGCCTTGTCAATCATTTAGAAGGAGTTGCATGGTATTTGGCCTGTAGAAGAATTCTGGGATGGCTTGTGGCATTGTGGTGCACAGAAGGGAAATTGTGTTGTAATCCATGTTTCACTTGTACCTGCAGACAGAAGAGAAACATAGCAAATAGTATAGATATTGTAGTGGAATTTGGACCTTTACATCTAAGGGATGAAAACATACAGGCCACCATTGCTATCTGTTCTTGTTTGTCTTCCTTTGTTCTGTACAGCTTCTTTTTCATCAAAAAATTGTGATGAACAGCCATGTAAAGACTGTCCCACATCATCAAATGTATTCTTCGGAAGCACTTTGAGCAAGGTTATTGTAGAAATACATTGAAAAAGTCAGMTTTTGGTATTTTTATTGTCTGATACTCAGGTGCAGGAAAAATAAGTTTGATTGTTAACTCCATTAATGTGTATGAAATCAGCAAAGGATTTGGGTTAGTTATATTTGGCCCTGGACTTGATCCCCAGTTGTAATTTACCTCTTACTTTTTCTTGATGTCTTTTAGTGAAACACACACAACTTAATGATACAGTTCAGTGCAGTACAAATTGCATGCTTGAAACAGAAATGTTGAGACCTGGATTTAAAGCGTCAGGTATTGTCATCTCTAATTGATATAAAATAATGAAGACTTGTTTCRAATCAAATTTTCAGCCTTTGTTCTGCTGTCCCTCAAACAACGTTCACATGTGACAAAACTCAAGTTTTTGCTCTGCGTTAGTGAACTTCTGCTCACATCTCTGATATTTCATAGGGACAGCCAAACTCTGCAGTCGCCAGCAGCTTCCTYTTTTCTATTGCACACCTCACCAGATCTTTGAAAGTGATATTTTTACATGCTGAAACTAAGTATATAATTTCACAATTTCTGAGTATAGAAGACCATTTATAGATCTGTGTCTCTACACATTAAAGGTGTTAAAATACTGAAAATGTGACAACTTTTTTTTATAGTACRAAGTGTGTTTATGATGTTATTTTGGTGTAAGCTGGAAGCACAAGCTGTTTGAAAAAATAACCCCAAAGGATAGTTTTTAGAAAGTTTTRTGAATAAATCCCTAAAGAACCTGAAAAGGAAGTTCCTAAATTGTTACCCATACCCACTTTATTATATGGCTTTTATGGTTGAAGAAGTGGAAGGTAAAAACAGAAGATTTCACAAGTTTCCAAGGTGTTTTCTCCCCTTGTTTACATAGAAGTAATTTTATGCCGTTCACAGAGAGTTTGTTCTTCCGTCTCCCAGCGCACAGTAAGTGATTCTGGCATGTTATCTTCTAGTGGTCCTATGCCAAAGGCTAAATATCCCAGATAACGAAGATCATATGTGTAATCTAGTAATACATTCCACTTGGCATGAGTCAAATACACAGAGTGTTCCCAGAGTCTTGGACGTAGTGTTTTCAGGGTTTTAGTCAGAAGATATGTGGATGATCCAAGCTATGTGCCTAGAAGAAGACAAAAATAGAGACTTTTAATAAATGTAAATTGCCAGAAGGCCTTAAAGGTCTAGATGACACTAGTTGGTGTTCCAGGCAAAACTGATGGCAGGGAGTCCAGGGATAAAAGTTCATTGCAAGTAACCAGTTAGTTAGATAGATATTTCAGTCGTGTTAATTTTKCTCATCCTTCAGTCATGTTCATGACAGTGAATAACTTTGCCTCGCCGTGCAGTCTCCGTGAGGCGTGTTTGGCTGGCGAGGCCGTGGCAGGGGGCGCAGGCCCCGGTGTCGCGTGCTGCGGCCGTTGTTACCCGATGGCGCAGGACGAGGCCCTCATGCAGAGACTCCCCTGGCTGCTCCCCTGCCTGCCCATGCCGAGGTGGGTGTTGCTCTCTCACAGTGGCACCACGGCAGCGTTGGGACTGTGGATGGCACCCCCCTGGCACAGGCTGCCCCTGCCGGGCAGTGGAGTGGCACTCTGGGCCTGGGCCGCCATGGCCTGGCCGGCCGATGGTGCCACTGCTGGCTCAGGGTCACCCTGGTTTGGGGCACAGCCACGAGTGGCATGAGGGGCTCTGAGGGACAAAGGCTGCCGTGCTGCTTGTGTGTGCCAGTTTCCATGTGTGCCTCTGGTCAGGGGCAGTTTGCCTCTGGAGTGCCTCTGGAGTTGCCTCTGGAGTGGAGAGGGCTCAGAAGCGCTGGAGGTGGCTGGGGCTGGTACCATCCTTGACTCCAGCTAGTCATCAAAAAGGAGAGAAAATCCTGTTCCTGGAGACTCAGTCAACAAAGCAAATGAAAGTTTCTTTGCTTCTGGGTGTAATTCTTAGATTGAATTCAGTCTCGAAACAGTTGATCAGGATTTTTTCTGGGATTTTTTATTTCATGAATTTTGAACACCAAGTTTTGGTGTTTTAGCATTTTATGCTTAATCATTATGGCAGAAATTTCTGTATGAGAACTTCCTTGGATTTCTCCCCTCAGTATGTCATGTTTCCCTGTGTAAGTAAGGTAAGCATATATGAATTCGTAGAAAAATAGTAATTTCTTTTTAATTGCTATTTTGTATTTAACACTCTTCCTTTTTAATGGAATTACACATAAGTAAAACAACTTGTGATGATATTCTACAAGTTGTCAGTTTCTAGTATTCTAATTCATGCTTGATTAAAGCTAATTTTGACACTGGAGTATTGTTTCCTTAAACCGTGTGTTTGAACACAAAAGCTACTTTTACATAAYAATTGCTGAGGATAGAATTTTATGAACTGTTAACAAGGTGAACTTTCCGAGGCCTCAGATGGCCTTTTAACTGAGATTGGCAATCCTGGCCCTCTGCTGTGTTTATTCTGTTATGTTTTGTGTGAGTGTATGTGTGCAGATGTTTGTTTTTGATTAAACCCCTCAGTTCTTCATTTATGACCTAAAACTGGCTTTTGGTGATGTTTGAACATCTGGAGATTGAAATGAGCTGCAGCTTTCAGAGATATGGTCGTTTTTTATTGAAAAGAAAGGACTAGAGGTAACAAGAAGGAAGGCTTGGAAGCAAGGTTTTAGAGGGATTGGAGCTWAAACAAGGGATTATTTTTACAGTAAATGACTAATAGCTTAACACCAGTGCCTTAAGCCTATTCCCTTTTGGATAGAGTTGTGGGAGTTTTAACATGAAGACAGTGAGGGGCAGTGCTCATCAGGATGAGTGCAGAGCCCTGCTTGTCCAGTTGTCTCAGTGTTCACATGTTCTTTTGTCTGCAGTCCATTTAAAGGACTTTCTGGATTAGGCCTTGAGGTSTGAGAGAATGCAGCTGTTGTCCAGCCATTGTGTTTCCCTGATTTTAGATGTAAAATCTCTGCCAAGTGACAGTCTGGCCAAGCCATTKGGGCAGTGGCATACCTGAGGAAATCACAGACCAACTCGATCAAACTGCTTTGTGATGGTTTCTCTCGTGTAAACAAGCAGAAAGGCTCTAATGATGTGCAGGCTGATGTGCAGCCTCTGGTGCTCTCACCTCTGACAAAGGCCAGCATTAAATACGCATTGAACTCTCCTGCGGGCTGATAGGGCATTGCTTCTCCTGGTCCAGCTGCATCCTCYTGGTGCACAAAGCTGCTGGTGAGGGGTTTTWATCACATCAYGGAAGYAACAGTCTGTATTTAGGTGTCTTCYGTTCCCATTGTTAAGTKTTTRAGACCCAGAGGCTAGATCCAATAAAGGCTAGTAAGCCTCAAGGGCAAGACTAAACCCATGACAGAAAGACATCATCTCAAAGGCTTCCYGACCTCTCAAGTGCCTCTGTTCTTTAGACACTGTCCTGCTGATCAGAGAGCTTACCAAACACCTGCAGCTTTGCTTTTTCACATCCCAGTACAGCATAACTGTTGGCAGCACTGAGCAGGTAATTACCATCATAAGGTGTCAAGATGTGGGCGATCCTCTAACAGCTTTTTTTCCCAGCTCAGTTCACTGGCAGAGTAGGAACCTATGACTAACCTGCCTGAGTAGCTATGTGAAAAACGTGTAAAATAAATAGGTGGGCAGTTAGTTATGGGRGAGCAAACAGGTGCATGTAGCTCCATGCATGTTCATAAGAAATCTGGGTCATTATGCTTGCAATAGCTGACAGCAACAGCCATATCAAGTAATCTCTTCACTGTAATAGGATAATTCCTGTGCTGTAGTACTAGTATCAAAATATAATTTAAAGCCCTGGAAGCAAACCAAAGCCAGATTTGTTCCTGTAACAGCTGGACAGGTGAAATGACGATCCTGTCTTCCATGCTGGCATATTGGTCATCCCTCTTAGAGAAAGGGTCTTTACAAATGGAAGCCGATACAGGGGCTGAGCAGATCYTCTCTTCGTATCTATGGTGGGGCTTTGTGAAGTTCCCCCACTGTGTCCCACAGTTCACAGAATCATAGAATCGTAGATGGCTTGTGTTTARAGGGACCTTGAAGACGGTCTAGTTCTGAGCTCCCTGCCATGGACAGGGACACTTTCCACTAGATGAGAGTKCTCAGGACCCCATCAAACCTGGCCTTGAAGACTTCCAGGGATGGGGCATCCACAGCTTCTCTGGACAACCTGTTCCAGTGCCTAACCWCCATCACAGTATAGAATTCTTCCTGATATCTAATCTAAATCTAKCCMGCTGAATTTGTTCTTCARTAAGGGGAAWATGGGAGCCTAAAGGGGARGGGCTRCTGAGCAGTGAAACTTTGAGACACCATGAGCAGCCCCCACTGGTATTACCCCATAATTGAGTGAGGTGCCTGACAAACCCTGCAGTCAACTGGAAAATGCCATTTCTATGTTAAAATGACATTTCTATGTTAAAATGTGGTCACACAAGGGCCTTACTTTTGCCCATGTACAGCCTATGTGATATATAGCTGGAGATGTTAGTGCTCACAGAAACAAGTAGGGTCACTGACAGCCATACTTGATGGTCTAGAAGGGTTTTCTAAAGATGTCCACACCAGTCTTTTCACCTCATGTGCCCATTAAATTACCTTTTTTCTGTAGAGATCTGCAGAATAYCCTAGTCATTTTTGTTAACCCAGAATTCCTGGCTGCCATATGATCTGTGCTGAACTCTTGTAATACACTTTACAAGAAGATATGTGAAAACCCCTTTTGAATAAAAGGTTAGTTTAATCCATGAGGTAAGTCAAAGTCTATGGAGTTGAGTCAGGCTTTTAAATGTTCCAGTTKTGATTAAGTGGGATTAATTCTCCTAATTGCAATTACTGCTTCTCAAAAAAAGTTAAGGTAGGACAAAAACTTAATCCCTTCAGCCTACTAAAATAATACTGGATCTCCTAGTGGGTGAACCTGAGATACCAGCATGCTCCATTGTGTGCCTCCTCAGAATGGGTAGGAAGAAGCTTGGCTGGAAGTAGCAAAGGTGGCCTGTGCATCTAGACTTCTTTTATGCCACAGGAAACTCCAAAAAGCCCAGACAACCATAGGGCAGAACTGCTGGGATGAGCTGGGATGTTAAGTTCTGGAGTTTTCTTTCCTCTCTGTTCATCCTATTTTTTCCCTCTTTTTTCTTTATTATCTTTCTTTTCTTTGCCCCCAAAAGTCACTTTATTTTGTGACTTTTTTATTTTGGTCTGAACAATGAAATCCCTGTTTGGGTAGACAGTGCCTGGAATGGCATTTGCCTGGTGCAACTGGGATGAGAGAGYAACTCAAGGTGGTGCTGCTATGTCAGTCAGTAAAAATGAGTGGGAACTGCAGTGGGAACAGAGGATTGATTCTTCCAAAGGCCAAAAAGCTTTTATTGACTTCTGCATGTGAATATGTCCTCTCCCAAGACTCTCCCTTGCTGAGGCGACCTTAGACCAAAACTCCTTGAATTTCTCAGGGGGCCTTAGACCAAAACCCCTTGAACTTGTTGACTGCTGGCAGAACTGTATAGCAGGAACGGAGAACACCCACACTGCAAGAGCTTTTCAATAGGATTTAACTAACCTACCCTAAATTCTTTTCTGGTGCAAATAGGCAAAATATGACCAAAACGTGTGGTGCTAATTTATAGCAATAGAGAATTTTGCCCTTGTGTTAAATTTTCAGAGTAAACACCTTGCAACTGTTTATCAAAATAAAACAAAAAGCCTTGGAAGCAAACCAAACCWCAAGTGTGTTTCCTGTCTCCAGCCCCCATGCTGTAGTGCATGATTGCTCTGCAGAGAATATTGTCCTTTTGGCTATGTAAAAATTACTTAAGTGCAGCTTTGTTTTCAGTTAAGCTGCCAAGCCTCCATCCTGAAATGTGTGAGGATTTTGTTTTAATGATGCATTTTGCCCTACAGCTATGTGATATTTTACTGCCAGACTACAGAAAAGTAATACAGTTACATGCCTCAGAACCTGGAACCTTTAGTGTAAACCACGTTATTCATCATAATAATTTCTGTTACATTTAATAAGGTTTTGACATCAYGCAGGGATGCTACAAAACAATTTTTTAAATCCTACTATAATTTGTCATATTTTTCTCAATGTATATTGCGTTAAAATGTGCTCATTGAGTTTCAGAAGCAGAGGAGTGATATCCAATTTCATAATTATAAGTTTTAGCCCTCATTTCTGCCCTAAAATATAAATTTGTCTAATTATCTGAGTAAAACTTGCTCCCAGTCTCAATTACTATACTTCTTCCTTCCATTGTCCAGGCTTATGCTTGCTCTGCCAGTGCTGGAGAGTGGGTTGCAGCACATTTTGGTCTGAAGTCTCTATCACCCTTTTGGGACTCACTGCTTCATCTTGGGTACAAGTTGCTGAGGTCCAGCTGTGGGCCCAGGTACAGTGAGGACAGCCCTGTGCTGGACGCTGTGAACTGAGGCTGATACGTGCTCCAGGGCTGAGGATTCCCTATGAGGTCCACAGGCACAGCCCATAAGGGAAAATGCAAGGGTGAGGGGTGATTGCCCTATATTTGTTCAAATACATAACTTGTAAAAAAGAGGTTGCAACCAGTAAAGAATATTTGTAAAGTAGAGTCGAGCATTGTAAAACTTAGTAAGTAAAGCTCTTTGAAAAACCAAGCAGATCTCACTTGTTTYATGGTACAGAAGCTACTGTACCCACAGTAGTGATGGCCTGGGGGACTTTAAAGGAGTGCTGCAGAAAAAAGACTTGCTATTCCTGGAATGCTGCACTGTTTTCACAAAGTGCTGCTTTAACTGCATAAGATTTGCCAAAGATAACAGCATGCAAACATGCCCAGCATCTTCAGAACAAAGCTCCCTTGGCATAGCAGGGATCAGTTGACAGCAGATTTTCAGAAATGGGTTGGCAGCCCATATGATTAAGAGAGTTTTATGCTTATTAAAGTCSCTTCTAAAAATAGTGTAAGTTTACAACATTATCACTTTGTGCTGGCTCACATCTTACCTACCACCTTCCTGGAAAGCACTCCTACCCCCCAAGCTCATACTYTTTGTGCTTTCTTTCATCTTTATTACAAAATAAAGTGTAATTATTATTTATTAGAATAAAGTGCTGTATAAATGCAGATGAACATATTCGGTATCATGAGGATTTGAAGTGAGCAGGTGCTGAGCTTGTGGGTGATTTGCTAAGGGCGCTGGTTGTGGTTCGGAGGCAGTGAGAGAAAGGAGCAGTTAGCGCCTTTAAAAATGCAGAGGATTTTCTRTCTCTATCTCTCTATGTATCTATAGCTATATATAGCTGCCTGTCTAAATAGGGCTCTGAGCTGCAGATTGCTCCGTGTGGGTGAGCCTTGTCTGTGTGTTACCTTGTTCATGGCAATGGGAGCTGTGAATGCTCATCCCTGAGGCCAACAGAACTTGTCAACATGGTCATGCTGAACAGTGGGGCTGGAGCAGGCTGGACTGAGCAAGYTGTGGGAGATGGGCATTCCTGTTTTCAGCTGCTTACTCCATCTATAGGTAGTTTGTGCCAGGATAGAAGCCATGTGAAAAGGACAGTTCCAGACAGATAGCATTATTGTGGTGTACTGTGTTKAATCTCCCTGTTTCTTCCCTTTTCTGTCCACAGCTGGTTTCAGGAAATGATCAAGCACCTACACAGGGCTTTGTTTGTTCTTTAACTGTTCTTCAAAGGCAAAGCCCCTCACTGGCAAATTCTCTTCATGCCCATTCTAGCCTAAGGAGTGACTCTTCAAGCCATATATGCTTTAATAAGCTGCCTGCATGATAGAAACTAAATTAATCAGAAGCATGTACAGGACTATCTCCATTGTCCCATGGAAGGTTCAGGCCCAAGCATGGGCAGCTGTTTTCAGTGTACAAGAAAAGCTCTTCTTTCATTTWGTTTTTCACTCTTCTCTCTTAGTGTACAGAATGCAATGATCTGTTTTGTGTGATTATTTTGGCAAAGTCTGGCATGATTTTGTCAGGTTGGCTTGAATACCTTCAAGTCATATCCAGATTAGCCTTGATGATGAAATTTTATGTTTGTTGAAGTCCCGAAATCTTAACATGCACGTTGGGGCACTATAAGGAATGCTGCAATGTGAATCAGTACTCACTGCTGCATTACAGATTTGGTTAGGTTTTTTGTTCCACCTTATTTATCCTTATTTAGCAAGCTCTTGCACACCAAATTGGAGCTCTTTGTTTTTGCTTAGTTAAAGAATTGTTCTCACTACCTTATTAATTATCTTGAATGCAAAACACCCTATAGCTACACAGTGTGGGTAATATGTCTGATGTGTTAAAGGATTTTCAGCAGTAAAATATCTTGGTTTCCAAGCTCCAGTTGGCAGGTCTTGCATCATTAGCAAAAATACAAAGAAAGCATCTATTAAGCTGCTTGTGAGGTTCCTTCTCATAGGACTTTTTAGGAGCTTAAGGGAGTAGGAGGCACAGAAAAGAAGTGCAAGTATTTTTACCTGATTTCTAATATAAGCTCTATTAAGAAAGTGGAGGAACTTACCTTCTAGATCAGACTTGCTTTTGAGAGTATGTCTGCTGGTCACAAATGACATATTTTCCCTGACTGATAATCCATATTGGCAAAAATCTGTATTGTGGGCTGAACTGTAGACATTTCTTACTGTGCAGATAGCTGCTGCTTTCATTAGCCTTGAAAGGATGTGAGTAGGTCCTGCTTCTCTCAGTGGGCTGCTCTAGCCCAAAGCTGTGTCTCAGTGATGGTAAAGTAAATGCTTYACTGAGAGACAATGAAGTTGAAAGTTCATTGGCTTTATTACTCCTACAAGATAAATTGCTGATTCTTTGAAGCCATCTAAAACTGGATGGCTTTGGGATATACAAAATAAGTCTGTTGTCTCTGAACACTGTGRGTAAGATTAGCAGGTGCTCTGCTTGGTGGTCTGTCTAGCCTGTAACCAAACAAGGTTAGATTTATGCCACAAGCTGCATGCTCTATGTGTGTAGGCCAATCCTCTYCAGTGTCTTCCTTAATGACTTGGACACAGGACTGGCAGTACACTTACAKTGGTTTGCTGAWGACACCAAAYTRGGGGAGCTGTTGACTCCCTGGAAGGCAGGGAGGCCCTGCAGAGAGACCTRGGCAAAACAGTGACATGGGCAATCACCAACTGTATGAAGTTYAACAAGGGCAAGTGCTGGATTCTGCACCTGGGATGGGGCARCTCTGGATGTACAGACTGACTAGGGAGTGAGATGCTGGGGARCAGCCCAGGGGAAATGGATCTGGGGAGTGCTGGTCAGTGACAAGTTGGACATGAGTCAGCAGTGCTTGGCAGCYGGGAGGGTCAGCCATGTGCTGGAGTGCATCCAAAGAAGCGTGGGCAGCAGGTCTAGGAAGGGGATTCTCCTATACTCCACTCTGGTGAGACCCCAYCTGGAGTTCTGTGTCCCATTCTGAAGTCTTCAGCACAGAAAGGACATGAACCTCTTGAGCAGGGAGAGGAGAGCCATGAAGATTACTGGAAGGATGGAACACCTCTCATAAGAAAAAAGGCTGAGAGATTTGGAACTGTTCAGCCAGGAGAAGAGCTCTGGGGAGACCTCAGAGCAGCCTTCCAGTACCTAAAAGTGGCCAGTAAGAAAGGTTTCCTTGAGATGTGTTCAGGTACCCCAYGCCCAGAAAGATTCAAGATCACATTGGTTGGGGCTCAGAGCAATGCAATGTAGTGGAACCTGTCCCTGCCCATTGGAGAGATATTGGACTAGATGACCTTTAAAGGTCTATTCTAACCCAAGCTGTCCTGGGACTCAATGACTGAATGGATCTCGTGGGTCCCTTCCACCTCAGGATATTCTATGTTTCTRTGATTGATYGTATGAAAACTGGAAAGAGCTTCTGGTCCTTATTTGAGCTTCAGCACCAGTGGAGGCATGTGGGGTTTATAGTTACAGTACATATTTGTGAAATGAGTGTAGGCCAAGTTGTTCAACTGTAAGAGGAATTTGGAAAGTTATTACATATGTGTTTGACAGACCAAGTGCAGCYTCGCACGTGGCTGGTTTTACTGCTCTGCTAATGAAAGGTGAATTTCTCACCTACCTCTTGAGAAGGACTTCAGAGGTTGAAAAGAGAAATGGCATTTTATTTCAATASGTATCAGTCATGTGAAGAGCACTGGTGCTGCATCATAAGAGGAAATTGACTTCTGTGGCTGCAGAGMGATCATCAGCACAGAGAACAATAGTCAAAACAATGGGGTGAGGTTTAGGATGGAGCATGAGCAGTCTGTGAGAGGGATGTCATATAGCTGAGATACCTGCAACAGCTTATTCCAGCTTAGCTACCTTGGAACAAATTGTTCCCCTGAGGCGTCTTAGAGCTTAATATAAATCAGTGACAGGCTGAAGTCATCATCAACTAAAATCAGGGGAAAGCTTCCTAATGGCATACAAGACATTTGGATCATGGATTTAGTAACCACTTAACATAGACCGTTAAGCTGTCCTTCAAAAAGTATAATTTTTTTCATTGTTTTCACAACACACAGAGATAAGGCTGACATCTCCATAAACACCAAGAATAAACATTTTGTGGGTAATGCCATTCAGGTATCAGTTTTATTGGAAACCCCAAGGAAGCTGTGCAGGTGGAAGAAGTATTTTGTGTGTTTCTGTGGTTTCTGGTAAATACAGGATCAGTGAAGTGAGCACTGATGTTTACTTTCATACTGAATTAAGCTGAAACGTGTTTTTCAGTATTTGGCTGRCTGCTGTAGATTTCACCCTCATACRTTTCACCTACAAAATCAAAGAGGTCTTTAAATCATTGTGTCTTTTGAATGGGCACAAAATGCCTATTTTGATCAATTTAAAATGTAATAGTATAAAAATTTATATTCTGGAAATGCCCAAAGAGAAATCTTCAATTCCCTTTCTGCTAATTTCATCCAGTACACTGATTTTAGTATTTTTCTGCATAGCACGTGAATATCTCTGTCAATATCCTCAAATTACAAAATTTCCTCCCTATTCAAAATCCCACATGGAAGTTTCAGACCCCCAAAATAGTGCTTTTGGAAAAAAGAAGTTCACTGAAGACTAGAGTTTGATAATGGCAATGCCATTGAAACAGTAGTGTCAGTCTTGTTTCCTCACAAAGTGGAACATGACTGATTGCTGGCTCTACAGGATCCCCATCTAACCCCATCTTTTAGGAATCAGTTCACAGTTCCTTCTTAACAAACCTAGATGACAGCTTTTTTGACTGCCAAAATGGAAAGATGTTACTGTGTGGGATATTTACATATGTTAATCATAAAGGRATTTTTAGGAAAATACAGGGAGGGCAGAGAGAATCCTACATCACTGACTTTTATTTTTTATTTATATCAGAAATCATCTTGAYCTGAGTGTTGTCTAATTCTGTTGAAAGGAATTTTAGAAGAATCAGCATTYATGTACTTAACACTTTTTCAAAGTTAGACCTGTCTAATGGCCAGAAAAATCATTGAGCCGTTAAAATCTGAGCTGCAAAAATAACCTCTCTCATACAAATCCCTATGCCTGAGGATACTGCTGATCTGCATTTTCCTCAAKGTAACAACACTTGGGTTTCATTCATGTCTTGTAACAATGGAACATTAATTGAGAGGATYAATGTCTGCTTTCCGAAAGACATTTTTGTCACTGCTGACATGAATTTCCTCCATGTTCCTTCTTCCTGGACATTAGAAGATTCTGGCTGAATTAATGGCTCTGATGTTTTTTCCATTTTGAAGAAAACATTGGCACTCCTTTTGTTTTGTTTAAGTAAGGCTTATCGGGTAAGATCTAATACTAGAGTATGTAAAAGTGCTTATTAGAGTTCAAATGGCACATGTGCTTGAAAGGTACTGGCTCAAAAGGCAGTTCAATTGGCTTGACCCTGCTGGCATTACTAAGCCTGCTATACCTTCATTTGTGTGCCTAGGTGACAAAGATTTTGCKTAGTTTAATTTGAGAAGCTCCTGGGTTTATGAGTCATGATGTAGAAAATGTACAAACAGGAGTAATCAAATCGAATTGCCCATATGGAGACATAAAASCTGGGTCCTATGACTGTAAGAATGCTTCTGCCAATTTGCTTGCAGCAGTGTAACATGGAAAGGGTTTTCTTYGCTATTGTTGTTTCTAGGTTCAAATACAAGTGACCATATCCCTGATTCAGTCTTTGAGGTAAGGGCCATGCRTGGCTGTCGCACATGTGGACTCAACAGCATTCCTGATTTCTGCCTAAGTTTCTGTGCCAAATGCTGCTAGGGAGTTAATGAAATGTCCCAGTTACCTAMTGAAGTGTAGTCCCATTACCTAACCTCATGGATGAACTGGTGAGTTGGCCATTTCTAATCCCGTGGGAGTGGTGGGGTAGGAGAGGTGCTTGTTGTTCCCCTGGCTCCTGTTACTGGCCACACAGTGTGTATCCCTGTTATGCTGGACCAAACTCCTCCCTCTGCTATAACYTCCACAGTCCTGGACACCACTTCTGCTCAGGAATGATCAAATAACTTAGGTTTGCATTATTCATTCTGTAAGTCTTTCTCCCTTACCTGAAGGGGTAGGTAATGAAAGACAAGATAAAGACACAGTTTAAGATAAAATAAGTTGAAATAAGTTAAAAACTCAAAGTTCCCAGGCAGAAAGGGGAATCCAAGGCCAAACAAGGTTCTTCCCAGCAGGTAGAGATCCTCACCAGCTCCTTAYACGTCTGTGAAAGTGTGTCCTGCTAATGTAGGCCAATCTCAGAGCTTATCCTTTCTCTCCCAGCTGTCGGATTTCCTAAATTATTTCCTGCATAATCCAGCCACAAGTACCAAGGAGAGGAGGGTCATGATTCATCCAGGCTCTAAGAGAGGACAAGAAGGTTTATGACCTTCTTTGAAGGTTTACTCTGCTTGCTCTTGTTTTCTTTCATTTCCCTACCATTTGTTTTGTGACTTTCACTGTAGAAGCTCCATTTCCACTCCGAGAAAAGTCATTATATGTTTGTCATCCATTCCAGTGGGACCAGGAATGAACTAGAACTGCAAAACTGTTCCCTTCAGCTTGTCCTTACCAAGCTTAAGTGATCCTGCTTAAGTGTTAACTTAATTTTTTTTAACAAGAAAAAAATAAGTAAATACATTTGAATAAAAATTGAACTGATTTGTTTTGCCAGAGGGAAATTTGGAGGCATCTCTTGGGAAAGCAAGTAATTGAAAAGTTGGATTTTAAAATAATGAGAAAGATACTGATGGTTCCTGGATTTAATCCAGAAATTCATTATTTAAGGTACACCAGGGTATAGGAGATCCAGGTTCAGTTCTCTGAACTGAGAGAGAGAGAGAACTTGAAGCCATGCCTCTGGTTTTCCAAAGGAGAGCCTGACCTGCTACCATGGTACCCTAGAGGAGTGTCCTCCTCTGAGACCCTCACATTCGTTTGGTTTGGCTCCTTATAAATGAACATTTGTTAGAGCAAGGCTCAGAAACTAGCGATGTGCCATCTGGGTGAGTAAACTGAGCACCATGCTAGAGAAAATCTGTTTCTGCTTCAATAACTATTCAGATACTTGTAGATATGTGTAGAATAGTTAGATTAKGAGAGTTTGAGAGAACTTTGGGCTGCAGTTTACTCAATACCTCCTTAGAAAAGATCAGAGTCATCTCTTCTAGGAGAGAGCCTGGTATTTCCCCCATAGGCTTGGGTTTGGATTACCCAGCAGCCTCCGATGAGCATAGCTGTGCTCCAGCCACAGAACCAAGCCCTTCATCAGGAGCTTACTCCAGTGCTTGTGGGTTGTGTGGTGGGAGAGAGAAAGGCTGGGCACCCTAGTGCAGCTAGTACATGGTCTGTCTCTGGCAAAGTTCAGTTGCACCTTATGTTTGTGCGTGGTTCTGAATAATTTATAAAAATGGCTTTTAACCTTGAATATGAGTCCTATCCTGATCAAAGTGATGTGCAGTTACCTGTTCATCATGCATATGTGTCATCTCTCTGGAGAGCCTACAGAATATGCAATATTTTCTTTAAAACTTYAAGACAAAGGGAAGCAAATACAAATAGGTAAAATGGGGAGGGCTATGTCTAAATGATTGTCCTTTGCTAAATGTAAAAGTTGCAGTGAGGACAGTGCCTAACAGATTTTGTGTTAGAATCCGACTGAATTATCCGCTAAGTCCCTCTCACTTTTTAGTGAAATGTGGTGAAGTAAATTACTTTTTAGCAGCAGGTATGGGAAGTCACTGTGTGGTTTGCATTCACAGCCAAGAGCTGATTTGTTTTCCTTTATTCCATTTTTGTCCTTTTCCAGGGAAGGCTGCTTGTCCCCCATCAGCCCAGAGGCATGGCCCCTTGTGCAGTCTTTCATATGCCACAACCGGTCATTCATCCTGGATGGCCACGTGCAGCTGAAGACGAGTTTGCAAACCCAGGAGAGACACCTTTTCCTCTTCACTGACCTTCTGGTTGTTGCCAAGTCCAAGTGAGTATGGCCCCTCAGGCACTGCTTCTGGAGAGCAGACCTTTTCTTCAGTGGAATGTATCATGAATTTCCAGAATGCATTTTTAGTAGCAAATCTTCCCTAAATCATAAGGAAACATTTTATTTTGACCTCTTCAGGCACCTGGAAGTATCAGATATTCTTTGATATATTTCTAGTTTTATGTCACCTTCTCTGCTTTGGGAGTGCWCTGTCACAAAAGACTCATTGGTTCTCAGCTGTGTCCAATGTGCTTCCTTCAACTTTTTATTTTAGACAGGTTGTCTTCAGTCCATTGGGCTTTGCACAGCACTTGTAGTTGTGTTGTAGAGGGGTTAGAGGTCTTAACCCTTACCTGGAAGCTGCTTTGATACACTCCAGTGATGGGCAGCTGTATAAAAAGAGAGATGCAGGCAGCACTGCAGTGTCTGTCTCTGTAGGTTGTCCTGTGCCAGAAGGAGCATGGGGAGGGGGAAGCAATGCTGAGCAGTCTGGGTAGTATTCATGTGTAATCAGGCTTGCTGTTGAACTCTGATTGTTCACTCTACCATTCACAATTAAATCACATTTACAAGCTGTGTCTAGCATTCCAGTTTCATGCAGCGTTTGTGGTTTAAGGCAAYTTTAGAGAGTGCTTTCACTTGTTGTTATGGGTTATGGAAAAATAATAATAAAAAATCCTGATGTCGCTTCAATCTCTATTAGGCACTGTGTTGTGGTTTCACAGGGTGGGCAATCCCAATGTGAATCCTGGGCTTTTGCAATGTGTCGTTTCGCTTAAGCAATTGTTTCAAGGGCTTCTGGGAAAAGCCAGAAGAAATCYGTGTTTTCTGTAGAAATCTGAGCTGTGGCTGTTTGAATCCCACATAGTAAACATWACCCCCCCAGCTGAACTCCCTCACTTGATGTGGTGTGACAACACAGAGGATGTTTTACACAAAACGTGTTCCTTTATGGGGGGATGGGGAGCATAAGGGTATTTAGGGGAAATCTTGGTATTCTACCAGCTGTATCAGTAGCAGCATTGTTACTGTATTGATTTTTGATTGCTGCTTGTTTAGGATGGAATTCACCTCACCTAATTTTAGCTGTAAAATGTGAAATATTTGCAACTTACCTAGGTTTCTGGGTTCCTCTTATAGTCACTGAGGTAGAACCAGCTTCTTACTGTGGCAAAATCACCTGTGCGGAAGGAGTGTCTATAGTGGGTGAGGGGATTCATGCTCTTGGGGGTCTCTCACTCTGTCCAGTGACTTATCAGTGGGCATGGTACACTAGCTTAGCTCTTAAATTGTAGAAGAGTATAATAAGGATGGATAAACCCCTCCTCCCTGGTCAGCCYGCTGAGCAGAAGCTGTGTTACAGCCCCAGGCTGAGCTGCACATTACTGCAGGTTTGGCTGGGTCCCAATGGGACTATTTGCATAGGAAAGCAATGGTTGGTGTAACCGCACAAAAATCCGGTCCCCAGGGAGTAATAACAGCTCTTACAGCATGTGATTTAATCTGGTGAAGAGATACAATGTTTAAAAAAGGTGGAAGAGAACAATTTGTGCTTTTGCGTGTGAAAAAAAGGGAGGAGAGCAAGTCTTTGCTAGAAATGGTAAAAATAGTATTTTGAGTGATTTTACTTCATGTATTTTGAAGAACTAATTGGGATGTTCTCTCTACAGCTGCCCTGTCAGCAATTAAAGCATCAGAGCTGTCACTAATGAATACTACTTAAAAATCAGCATTTTTAAAGCTGTCTCACWCTAAAATGCCAATGCCGACTCCTAGAAGGAAAGCCTGAGTGTGTGTATTGCTATGTGGCCATGACTGCTGCCTTTAATTGACCTTTTAATAGCTGGTACAGTGTCAAAGCAGTAAGACTAAGACAGAATTAATGATACAGTTGAATCTGACTTAACTTCAGAATTATTCCTTGTGAATAATTCTGTCTTAAATAGTTTTTCAGCTTGGGGTATATGAACCCATAAGATATCTTCCATACAGCTGGGCCCTGTGCTGGTGTCAGCTCAGCTGCAGGTGACCAGTCGCTGTACAAATGGAGCTCATGTACAATCAGGCTTTGTATGATCAGCAAATGGGTACAAGCTTTTCCTGAAGAGAATAGKTGTCTTGTGCCCTCTGAGCTTGCTGAGCAAACTATTTGTACAGCACTGAGCTCCTGCTTAAAGGCAAAATATTGGCATTGCTCCCATTGAAATTTGTGAGGAGTAAGTCCTCTCCACAACTCGTCCATGTAYGACTTTGGACAAGGGCCCTGTGGGTTCATTCTTTGTACTTTCTAATAATTTCTGAAACATAAACTATGTTTTCTGATGATGCTTTATACCACAGGAATGATACTCCCATGCTGTGCTCCTCTGCTGCCCTGTCCTTCACTACCTTGATGTGAGGATTAAGTCAAACGAACTGCTTGACAGAGCTTTTCCCACTAAACCAAAGTTAYACTCTCTTTTATATATCTTATGGAGAGTGTATTTTGTTTGGCAGAGTAAATATTTCAAGGATCTGTCAGTTCAGTGAAGAAAGGTGTCTCACGTAAGTTTTTGTGTGGGAGACACAGAGAAAGGGTTTCCTTTTTCTCCTTTCCAATGTGCACCTGCATACATACGCATTTTAAGGGTATTTTTTGTATACGTACCTTTTATAGGTATTTTTCCAATGTGGCTGGCATAGAAATTAATGGCTGAGTGCACACATGGAATTATGGTAGCAGTGTCGTAGTAGATCCATAAATGCTTTTGTCAGAGGGTTCTGTTAAGGAGATTAGCAAATCTAGAGAGAAATTAATCTTCCATCTGTTATTGGCTGCAAGGTATGCAGTTGTAAGCAAAAGGAACTGTGTGTACTCTGCAGAGGTGCTATAACTTGGGGTGTGTCAATATCTACAACGATGGGGTTCATTTTTCTGTTGATTTGAGTGGATTTGGGATCTGCCTGATTTTGACAGTAGCATTTGCTAGGGGACTGCTTAAAAAATATATAATACTCATTAGGTTGTAACTCTACCYATTTTCTAAATGTTCTGTCATGCTGCTTCCTCTGTCAGCAATGATATATTMATTTCTAAAGGTAATGTTTTCACACTTAAGTAGAAGACTTCTTCACAAATGCTGAGAAGCCATGGGTTGCATAAAGGATATGGCAGATARGGATAAAATTATACTTCAGGCTCTTTAGATGTTAATGGAGGCTACTGTTTCAGTGCCTCTGGAAACCAGGCCACTTGAATACTGATAATAGCTGAAAGCTCTGACTAGGCATAGCAAACAGGGGAAGAATGTACATCATGCAATGTACATCATTATTGGAGAACATCCTTGTGTTTCTGCCAACACCCTGCTGATAGCTGCCACTGGCACTGTAGGAGTCTTGCTTTATGGATTGTAAATGTTAAAAAAGTGAAACAGCTTATAGAGTTTTCACTGTGCTGGGTAATGGCAAACAGAAGTTGAGGAGGAGGGTCAACAGATTGATTTGTTGGAGTCAGACCAGACATCCACTTATTAACATCTACATTAAGTTCACAGCTGTATTTTTTTTGTAAATCTACATTTTCACAGTTCATTCTATGGTCATTCACAATACAGTTACTTTTGTATTCTTGACAGACCTTACTTGTTGCATCATGAACTGATTTGCTAACAAGCAAGAATGTTGAAATAAGCTCCTGTACTTTTAAGTTTTGCTTTGATTGGATAACAAAACGTAATTCAGAGAGATGAAATGTTCAATGGATCAGGAGACACCATAGCCTTAGGTTTGATATGCACTGATGGTTCTTCCTTGACCTTCCTCTGAATTTGCTGCACTATCCAACCACATCAATGTCAGCTGGAAACCTCAGACCAGCCAGGTTCATCTATGTCCTCTCTAACGCCACAARGTTCAAGTACCTTACTGTTTTCAGATTGTATTAGTTCAGTCTGTCCTAAATCAAATACCTTGTAAACAAGACTAATCTCAGGGAAGGTAGTCCATGTGTGCCAAAGCTCTAAGAAACAGCTTACCAGGCATATTTATTTATAGAGCACTAATCATTCTCCAAGTGATGTGGCCCTAAAGCTACCATGTAAATAGTTTATGAAGGCTGTGTGGTGACCTGTGCTGTAGTTAACTCAAATGACAATTTTCTGCTTGTTCTTTCTTCGGGTTTGCTCCATTTGCTCTGGCCTAGTTGTCACTGCTTCAACTYATAATTTTTGACTCTAGGGCTAAGCAATAGAACTGTACTGTGAACTCCTCAATGTCATTAAAGTCACTGAAAGGAGAGTCAAATACAAATGGCAATCTTTGCCTCATGGTGAGATTTGGAGGGGAACTCTAGACATGGATAGTTTTACCCCAAGAAGGGAGATGTCCAGGGATGCCACCAGCAATCTGTTTCTCCCACAAATAAGAGATCTGTTGATCCTATTTAAATGAGAAATTGGTATCTTTTTGTTTGCAACTCRATAAAACATTTTCTTTAACTGAAGCAGGAGTGGTTCTGTAAGCTCCAGTGCAAGCCTCACATGTGTCTGAAGGAGGAAAAACTGTAGCTGTTTAATCTGCCTTCTGCATTTGCATGTGTGTGACATACCTGTGAATTTCTGTCCTCAGGTCACACTCTCATTTCAAACTAAAGTGCCAAGCACGTCTCTGTGAGATGTGGACAGCATTTTGTACAGAAGAAGTCTGTGAAGGGAGCACAGATCCAGAAAGGTCCTTTGTTTTGGGCTGGCCCACAACAAACTGTGTGGCAAATTTCAGGTAAGAATTGAGATCTGTTTTATTTACCAAGTTATGTAAATGTTTTTAGGCTGACAGGTAATGAGYCTATCACCGATTCATTTCAACACCAGTGAACATGGGGAGCAGGAACTTGCTGATTCTTAAACCAATTCCTTCTACTGCTCTGAACAAGTTGCCCTCTGTACCTTATCTTCCATCTTGCTTATAATTTTAAAAATTGAGAAAATACGTGATTTGGCAAAGCACTTTCTGTCCTGCAAGCTTTTCTTGGAAATTACCTTTTTTTTTGTATAACTTGACAAACAGCTTGGCTGATTAAGAAGATGAACTACAAATATTAAACAGCCGAGCTAATGAAAGGATCAAAGAYATTCTGATAAGACAATTTTAAACAGAAGACCATGTATTAGAAGTAGCAGGGAACATACAGTGAAATACTGACCTTGTCCTRTTTCTCTTTTCAACTTAATTGTGCCAGATAAAATGTGAAAATTCCTCTTAAAGCAGAATCTCTGAATTTGAATAGAAAAATTTTCGGTCTGTCTTTGCAGCATTGACTGTAGGATGTCTAAGGGCTATAGAGGTAATTTCAGTGATTAGGCTAATTTTAATCTCAGCAGGAGTGCTCTTTTGTCACTCTGGATGAGGGAGGACACGATCCCTCTGAATCCCAGCTGCGTAGCCACAGTAATTTGCCTGGGTCTTGGAAAATACATTTTCTTCTTTATACACACAGGGCAGAAGCTGAAGTATCCAGCTTAATTTCTATGTCACATTGTCCATACCTAGGGAGACTGTTGTCTACAAACTGCACTCGCTGGAGCTGGTTGTGCTGTTTATGTTTTTTACACTTAATAATCCTGAAATAAAGGTGAAATTTTCGATTGTTTTTTAATTGAAATCTTACCAATAAACAGGAGCTTTGATCTAAAGAGAGCATGTGATCCTTTATAGATATCYGAAAGTAGCTGAATAGGAAAGCAATAGCTTCAGTCAAAAAAAGTCAGTGATTTTACAGAAGTGAAATTATTTTATGTCTGGAGGTGCACAGAAGTGTCTAAAGTGCCATGTGTGAGTCCATGGATGTCTGTCCAGCAGAACTGAAACAATCAAATCAGAATCATATTTGTAACATTTGTGTATTTGTAACACTATGTGCATTTCTCTCACAGCATCATTGARTGGGTTTGTAGCTCCCTAAATGCCTGCTCTGGAAATTTGAAGAACTTGATTTGCAAAAGCWGCAGTGAGAATAGCAGTTACTCCATCTGGGACAGGATTTAAATCAAGATCTTAAGTTGAAGCAAAATTWGGTTAGATTCCTTGAACTATTACTAGCTGCATTTAACTGGACAGCTTTGTATCCTTGGAAGTGTACAAAKGAGATAAAGATAATTGAGATAAGCCTTAAAATGTCCAAAGTTAAACCCTACTAAGTACAATAGGCTTATATGTACTTTGTGATGTGCTGTTAAAACAAGTAAYAAATAAGAAGATAATTAGAATAGTGAAAGTGGAAAGAAGTCCAAGGTGTACCTGAGGAAACACCTTTAAACTTTTGAATTAACTCTTTTTTGAAAGTGCCCTCCTCTTCTACTTGGACATTACTTTCAGAACYCAACCCATTTCCTACTAAATTCACTGGTAAAGCTTTACCTTCTGTGGCAAAAACTGTTAACTGGGGCTTTTGATCTYCATGGCAGGTTTTTCAGTTGACTTTGCAGGGAAGCAGACTTTTCATTCAAATCTGGATAAATATTTTAGTTTTTGTGCATATTTATGAAGTTGCAATCAAGAAACAGTCCATTCCACTGTGGCTTGTACATGAACTGCTTTGATATTAGAATGATGGCTGATTTGTTTTTAATTTTAAAATTAAAATTAATTTCTTTAATTTTTTCAGGTCTGCAGAACAAAAGGAAAYATGGCTGTCATTTTTGCAAAGGTACTTTATTATATGGTCTTTAAAGACAATGGAAAGAGTCCCAGTGTAGACCAGTAATTCCCAAGCTGTGGTGCCTGTGCCATTATGATTGATAAGCTCTTTCAAAGTGATGTTGAGAAAAAAAAAAATCTCATGTCTTCTCCCTCAGAGTAATTCCWATCAGACATTGTTCCGTCCCAATACAGCAGCAGGAGCCTCTGCTGTCATGGCTCTAGTTGAGCCTGGAGCTCTTTCCATGGTGATGGCATTTAAGCAAGCCCAGCTCAGGGACCTCTGCTCTAACCTGTCTGTTGCTCAAGGTTGGCTGTATTTTGTTGTCAAAAAAGCATGCCCCAAGCTGGAGGGTATGGTGGGAGGGTTTGCATAAATAGAGCTGTCTTACTTCATTCAGTGTTTGGGCAGAAAACTACTAGTGATGGTTCTGTTTGCTGGTCACCCAGTTCWTCTGGTTGAGGTTTGTGTCTTTATCTGATTCTTCAGAGTACCTGAGTTGTTTAAATCATCCTTGCTGRGATGATTTCCAATTCACTGTTCTCTTGTTCAGTCCTTTGAACTGGTCTGTACTGATATAACTGATTCCAGTAAGAGTCTTTAGTGCAGACTGAGGCATCACAATTATGGGTAATTTTAGCTKAATTTTTTCTGTTCACTTTCTCTGCTGCTTACTCTCACTTGTACAGTGAACTTCAGCACAACAGAGCATTTACTGGGGGCCACAAGTCAGCATCTYTTCCAGATACTGCTGGGTGCTTTCTTGTCCTTGGAGATCTTTCTACTGCAGTACATCTGCAAACAATCTCCTTCTTACCAAGTTACAGCTTGATTGCCATATAAATCTCTGACTTGCTATTTTTGTTTGCAATATTAAAAATTAACTTGTTTTATACTTGCTTTGTCAGTCGAATAAGAGAAGAGAAGGAAAAAGACAACCCYAAAAGCATTCCTCTGACGATAATTGCAAAGGACGTGGGAGCTTGTGCATACGTAAGTGTTCTTGAGCTAAACAGGGGTCTAAATCCGCATCACCTATGAGTGCTGTTCACCTGCAAATCCTCTGGATATTGAGGGGGTTCCTTTCGTTTTCATTCTCTTTTAAGGCTTCGGCCCCATGAAAAGACTTGGCATAGACAACCCTGAAATGTTTGTTCGCTGTGTTTAGTACATGATTTCCGTTCTAAAGACAGTGTGCTTGGTAAGAAATACTAGTTCTGGCACATGAACTAAAGACCGTACAGTGTGAAGTCCCAAGAAACACTTCTAGCAGAATTTGTRCATAAGCATCTTCAGAAATGCCAGTACAATGTTCCCTTTTTTTGCTTGTAAAACTTATCTAWACCCACAGCTGCCTTCATTGAATTCTGCAAAATTGCAGTCTATTTTGTTGTTCGTAATGATTGTAAGCCAGTAAAGCAGTGTATAAGAGCACCCTGAATTTGCCTTAAGCATGTTATTCATCAGATAATTGATGTTGGTAAATTTATGGACAAAGAGTAAATGGTAAAGGAAGGTCACCCATAGGGTGATTTGTGCCTTTTTGACTACATAAATTTTAACCAATTTAAGCTAAATTCTTGTATGTGGCCAGTTCCACAGTGACACCCTAGCATTCAGTGATAATCCATTCGTTCTGCTTCTTATACATTTGTCTTTTCTTTCTATCTGTGCTTGTGATATCTGTATTTTGAGTTCAGAATCCTAATGAGTATGAGCAAGGGCATGAGAAATTTTCACAGAAGTTAGATTTCACTGGATGTTTTTGCCCAGCAGTGAATCTACATTTAGAATTCTGTATTTACGTAAAAGCATAAAGCAGTCTGCCTTCTTTTTTTCCACAGAATATCATTATTAAGGTAAAGAATGATGGAACTGACAGGTTGCTAAGACAAAAGTTAATAAACAGTACCAATAATTCTGACAGTTCAAATGCATGACTGCAGGTCAAGGTCTGCAGAGATGTAAAAGTCTATAAATCATACTTGCACTCAGTTGCTGCAGTATTGTTCCAGAGTTTGTTGTGTTTTTTTCCAATGTCTTTTCTCCTTAGCTGTAAGTAGCTCGTGTGCCAAATGTGGTCTCTTGATACTGATGGTCCTAGGAACGACACATTGTAGTCTAGATATTATCAGTAATAAAACAGAGGAGGAACAGATGGAAATTCTGTGATGCAAATAGTTCTTATGGTGCTGTGGTTCCTGTCCTACAGCAGCTGGAGATGCCCAAGAATTATTTCAATTTTGGACAGTAGGGAAGGCTGAACACAAAGCACAAACTATATTATAACCAAGAGCAAAACTTATGCAAATGTGCTGACCTACTCCTGAGAACCAGATGTCATTGCTGCAGGCAAATGTTAAATTTTTTATGGTATGAGTGTTCAGATCTGTCCTGCAGCAAGATACATAGTATTTTGACTACTTTCCTTTTATTGCCATGGCAGCTTGTTACTGTCAGGGACTTACACAAATGTACAGCTCAGATCTTTTTTAAATGCAAAATGTCAGGGAGTTGTTTTACCTRAGCATCTTATGGCCAGCATAAAATTGACATTCTATGCAAGGTATCAGGATATGGCAAACTGTATTGAGACCGGCAGTAAAAATCTACATCCCAGCTCTGCTGCCTTCCCTTCTTTGGGCCATAGGTATGCCTGGGTGGTTTGTTGCAGTGGGCTTGCCTTTGTTCTGCTGGGGGTTTGGTCTGGCTGTGAACCAGCTGCAATCCACAAGCTGKGTAGTCCTGTTGGCAGAGCCAAGCCAGCGTGCCTCTAATGAGGGTTTAGTGACTTKTGCTTGGTGTGTGGGAGCTGGCTGGAAAGTGAGGCCAGCATGGGTGTGGAGCTGCAAGCATTGGAGCAACCTGTGGAGCTGAGCTACAGAGCACTGCCCAGCARTGCAGGAGCAGCAGTGGTGCCAGGCAGCAGGTGCTGAAATGTCACTCGGGTGCCTGTTCACAGTGGCACTTGGGCTGGCAAAGAGCTCGGCACTTTRTTCTGGTCACCATAGTTGGTTAGAAAGTGGTGTCTTTGCTGCTCCATGCTTTTCCAAACTGCCTGTCAGYAGATTCTGGAGGATGCTGGAGCGGTAGCATTTTAATTGGATGGAACATTACCAAGAGGAAGTGCTTCTGGTACTAAGCCAAATCTAGTGCTGAGAAATCTATATAGGATGTGGGAAAGGTTACAGGGATGAACAGCCTGTGTTCAATACTTTCTTACCAGGGAGATCTTCAGTTGAAAAGGACAGAAATTAACAATTGATACAGCACTGAAAAACACTAACTGAAATGTTTCATTTTTTCAAAGGAAACTCGCATGCTTTTAAATTAATCAAACCATTATGTTTCCCTTATGCATTGTCTAAAAGTGCAGTTAGTGGTTCTGAGTTCTTGCATATTTTAATGGGGAAGTCATGTCCCCAGTAATCATAACACTCTCTCTTCTGATGGAGCTGTTGGGGAAGCAAGGAAACAAATACAGAAAGTACGTGACAAAACAAAGGAATCAAACCTTGGTCTCAGACAGCTGGACCTTTATCTATGTRGTATAATTTATTTATCAAGTAAAATTTTAACAGGATAGTCTCATTTTTTCTAACAATGAATTATGCAGAGCTACTGCACTTCAGATACTCTTTGGAAACCTAAACTTTTAATGCCACTTTCCTTGTCTCCTTTTTTCTCTTCACAGTCAAAAACCTTAAGTGTAACAAATGTTGATACAGCAAATGATGTAATTCTGATGGCCCTGCAGCAGCTGGGAATTGATGTAAGTACTTGCACCAATTTTAATGAGTCTTTTTTGTAGTCATTTTTAACAATCAAATCTTGTACTTTTTCCAAGTTTAAGGATATGAACATTAATTACATCCTTTAACATAGCAGTTGTTGCAATGGAGTAGAAGTGCCTTCTTAGCATATAGTCCTCCAGAGATTAACAAGTGCCTGAAAAGTTTTGAATAAGCCTCTCATCCCTGTAAGGGATCAGTCATGTTTCAAGTTGCTTTTAAAATCTCTTTTGCTGATGCTTAAGAGGAGATACTGTGACACAAGAGGTAAGAGTTGGAGAGAGCTCATTTTGCATCCTTCACTATGAATGAGAAACCTGCTGGTCTGCCTGTTGTTGGTTTCAAAGTTTGCAAACATGCATGATCAGCTGTGTCCCCAGACTGTACTGCTCGCAAGTGTCCAAAACAGGTACTCTAAATATCCAGGGACCTTTGGAGTTACGAATGTAGCTAAGTGATTGCGTGGACTCTGAATGCACCCAGTTTAAACAGTGTCCTGAAACTGTCTTGGAAAAAGGCTTTTACAGAACTTGCAATAATGCAGGGTAGTGTACTAGATAGATGCAGTGATCCCCACTGATCCAGTACTGCCTCAGCTGGCTTCCTTTGCTCTAAACCAGAGAACAAAGTGCCTCAGGTGCAGTAGTGAATCAGTGCCAGGGACAAAATGCTGGTTCTCTTACTGTGTTTCACAACATGGCTCTAACCAATACCAATGATCATACAGAAGCTCCTGGATGACAGCTTTTTGATGGTCTATCAGCCTGCTGTTTGGGTAACAAGATGTTTTAAAATGTTTTTCTCTTGATGCATATGTTGATCTCATCACATGGAATCTGACAAGTCTTTCCTTACCATAGCCCTGAGTATGGAGAATCAAATATGATGAGCAAAATGCCACTGTTACTCTTCCCTGGGGCTTCTGGAGACTCACAGCAAAAGCTGGAGTAACCTCAGAATTTGCCTTCCCCAGCATCCATTATCCCTTATTTATACAGGGATATATTTTAATGCAGGGGTCTTTTCTGCTAGCTTGGCATTTCCCAGGTACCGCAGTTTGTGTCTCCCCATCTTGTTASAGCTCAGATATCCCATTTACACCAGGGCTGTGACTCTGGCTCAGAATCCAGTAGTCCAYTTAATTAAGGAATCTCTGGAGTTGATAGAGGGATTGCAAGGTGAAAAGGATAAGATGTGAGTTAAAACTAAGATTTTAATTGCAAATTGTCTCCCCTGGTCTGCACCAAAAATCAGGAGACTAAATGATATTGCAGGTGCAAGTCTTTATTGTGATGTGGTTCATTTTTACCCATTTTATGGGTGTTGTTTGCACTTCCTCACTTTGTCTATAGAAAAACCATGAAAATAGTAGTATGTACAGAGAATACTTCGTTTGAGATTAGCAAGAAGGGGAGCTGGTTGGGTTTCAACTTTGTGTTCTTTTGTATGTGTTACAATCAACCTTTTCCTCCTTTTTACATTTTTATTTCAAGTGGAAAAAGAATTGAAAGCCATCTGAAAGATGTAAAATTTTGCCTGCAGAATTATTTGCCCAAGCAATATACTACATTTTTTCACTGCTTCTTTATGACAGAAAGCCTTTTTTTCATTAGAGGCACATCATGAGATTAGCAATAAAATCAAACAAGCTAAATAAATTAAGCTGTAGTGTGCATATCAATCAAACACCCAACTCTCTGGTAGGATTGTTCTGACTGTTAAGAAGCTCTGCCTTATGTGCTGTATCAATGTTTTTTATTTCTGTCCAGAGAGCCACTTCAAAGGAGCTCCATGACTTTTCTATGGCAGTTATAAAAACTACATTTCACATATTGTGTGATTAATGGGGCTATTACTTTGGCTGAGTTCACTCTGGTTTAACACATCAGGGTTTTTTCCTCTGTGGTTTATCTGGTAAAATGATAGCTAGCTCGTGCAAAATAGCATTGATCATCTGTTCCAAATTACCAAGTGGGGCAGAAAGAAGGGCCTTGGGTTTCCCAGCTTTGTAAGTACACTTGCTGACTTTTCTGGGACAGCCACATTTATCCTGACAAGTGGCCTCATAAAGCCATAAAAGACAGCATTTGCAGTCAGAGATGAGCAGTCTGCCTCCAGGAACTGCACTTACTGGCTCTCCCTTTCCCCTGCTTCCCCTTCACAGCATTGAGCCCTTTCATATATATATATGAAAGGAAAAGCAAATACCCTTTTTTGTGCTCTTCAGCTGTATTTATTTGCTCTTGGCTGCTTGCCCTGAGGCGTCAGAGATGTCTCCAAAGCCTATTTATTTTCCTTCTGCCCCCTGCTAGCTGACTAAACAGCAGTGTTAATACGGGCCAGAAAGCTCTGTCAGTCAGAGAGCAAACTGCAAAGGCTTCCTTGGGTGTATCAGCGTTATATCAGGTGCATGCAGCAAGTAGGAAGAATCTCAAAAGCCTTAGGGATGCTAGGTGGAGGCTCAGATAATGAAGGATAGTAGGCAAATCTGTTTAAAAAGAGGTAGGATTTAACTTTAGAGGTAAATAAATGCTGTTGTGAGGTATTCATCACCTTTTGTAGTCAGTAAACTTTTAGATTTTAATTATCCTGATTCATTTATGTCACTGAAAAGGGAATTATGGTAAAATAGATCACTCTTAATGCAGTGTATTTATCCACTTTCTATTTTCTTTTGTCCTGAGATTGATTTTTATTAAATGTCGTTCTTTTTATTTCTGTTGTCTTACCATTATATCTGAAATGATTACTGCTCTTTCTTCAGTTAAACTACACCATTGTACTTTTATGCTAAAGGCAATATTTAGAATATACTTTAATTTGATTTGATTTAAATGAGAGGTTTTCATAGCTTTTCTCCAAAATAATCACATTCCCAATCTTTTGAAAATCGTGTCTTTTGTTATAAATTTATTCTCTCTGCTGTACATTTTAAAGAGGGCTCAGTAGTCTTGAAACACCATCCAGCAGTCCCAGGCCCTTCCACACAAAAGGGCTGCACAGAAAGGCTGACAGCAGCCCTACAATGAGATTTTGGGGCAGCACTGAGTGCCAGGAGCCCGAGGCTGCCATCCCAGTCTTGGCATCATTAGAGTGGGTGAAGGTGAAGGTGAAGGTGGTCCTGCCCTGCACTCCAGTCACAGGATGCCCATGGCTCATGAGCTCACACTGGCTCATGAGCCTGAGCTCCTCCTGCTTAGAGATGTAGAAAAACTGGAGAGATGGCACAGCAGAGTTCTCAGGTGTGAGGCCTGGGGTGTCAGTGTGCCAGGGGATGTGATTACCGTGGTACTTGGGAGGAAGCTGAAGGGTCACCACATGTCACCCAGCCTGCCTGCTGTCCTTGACAGGCTCCACAGCAGGTTCTCCTCCTTGTGCTGCTTAGCTGGCCTCGCTCTGGAGCATCAGAGCTGCCTCTCCTCCATGCTGGGTGCTGATCAGTGCCACCAGGGTGAAGTGGGCTCTGACATCTATCCCTTTGCTGCCAGGGGGCACTCCTGTTTGAGAGAAAGAATCAGGGTAAACCTCCTTTTCCTTCAGAAATGATGGGCTCCAGCACCTCTCACTGCTCAGAGCTGAACCCAGGTCTCATAAGCCGCATTGCAAAAGACAGGSACACTGCAGGAATTTTGCTAGTGGCAGACTTGGTCACTGAAGAAGTAAAGGGAATTCCTTTGGCCCTGCTAGCAAGGTGCAAACTATCCTTATATTGTGAGAAACCTTATGTGAACCTTTCCTTAATGGCTGACAAACTTACTCTTAATTTTGTTTTCAAAGGGCTCTGAAAAAGACTACAAACTATGGGTGATTTCAGGAAGAGAACATGCTCCTTACCCTCTCATTGGTAAGTTGTCAACATTGTGGKTTTTTTTATATTCACTGAGTTAGTACTGCTGTAGGAAGCAAGAAATAGAGAGRAGACTGAAATGCAGTTTCCTCTTTTGTTTTGTTTTTCCTGTTTTTTCTCTTACTTCCCTGTCACGCAAGTTTGCCTGTTTGGGGAGCTAGTGAAATGCTKATCCTTTGTTTTGAAGAGCAATTGTCTGCTTGTGTCACTAAGAGGTTGAAGAAGTTCATTTATTTCTGCCCTATGAGCCCCAGCCTTTCTGCAGAGTTGGCCTCTCTACTCAGCTCGTGTTCTAGAGCTGGTCCAGCTTYACCATATTTCTTCCTATACCTCCAGAGCATTGTTTACTCCCCGCGTCAGCAAAACTCAGCAGAGTTTTCAGAAATGCTCTGTTCTTCCACAACTCCGCTGATTCAAGGGGTCTTTTCCAATCCTGTATTTCTCATGTTGGCTGATTAGGAGCAAGTTGGTGCTCATTCACTTTCTAAAATGCTTTTCAAAACATTTCAGGACCAGGAATCAACTCAAATCTCCGAAGTGATTGGRTGGAGTGATTTGATTTTGTCCCATGGTTCACTAAGAACAAATCCCTTCCCATTATCCCTGTGGAAGCCCAGCATTACTTGTGCTGTATGAGTTTGCGGATGATTAGAACAAGAAAAAATGGTGTATTTTATGTTTTTTTTCTCCTGCAAATCTAATCCTAGTAAATCCTAGTATTGCTTCTCAAAKCAGTCTTAGCTACAAATGCTCCTCTGAAATCAGACAACATTAATATTTATAAAATATCTRACTCGCACCTTATAGAAAGTGCAAACTGTTTTGCCTTTGAAACATACCAGACTTTGGCTTTATGACTGTTATTGTGTATCTTCTTCAGATCAAATCACATCCACAGCTTTAAGCATAGAGCCAGAGAATTCAGAAATGGGAAAGGCCTTTCTAATTGACTCTCTCTCAATGCAAATTCAAGTTAGAATCCTTGGAAAAGAAGAATCTGACATGAAAGTGATGCTATTCTTGATACTATGAGAAGGTTTATGAGATAAGGCCAACTTTTACCATAGGTGCATATCAGAAGCAGAGTTGGACTGTGTCACATCTTCGTGCTGCCGATAATCTCAACATCTCTTCCACTCTCTTCTTGTTCAAGTCTAACTGCAAGCGAACTAAAGCATCTTAGCATTGCACCCACATTTAATGTATTTCATCTGCCAGGTCTTTAGACAAGTCTGAAAAACATCTTTCCGGTGGCATTCCTGAAAGCTCTTCCAGAAATTAATTGCCTCTGTGTAGTCCCCAAAGATGTTGGTTAAAGCCAAGCATAGCTCATTTGCATCAGCCCTGTGATTAACATTTCCTTCCTGTTTCAGCCTCAYACAGGAGCCATAATTGTGTCTCATTTGACTGAGCTGATGGCTGTTGCACTTAACATGTTAAGGGAGGGAAGATCACTTCCGCACTGGATTATTTGGTTTGCATGTTCAGAAAAATTGGACGTGACTGCTCCCAAAATCTCATTTCTCTCCAGAGTGATACAAGCAATCAATACCTAAACTTTCAGTGCCATAATGAGAGCAGTAGAAAGAGTAAACACTAAATTGGGAAATAGTCACATGTATTTTTTTCTGGTGGGTTTTTATGTGATACAGCTGTAATAGATGTGATTTTGCTTTTACATCTGTTTAACTACACCAAACATAGTAACTCCCTATCTGCCAGTATATGATTTATGCCTGTGCAGMTATAGAGAAAAACATCAATTTTTAGATTACTGAGAAACTGCTGCAGGCCAGTGAGCAAAATCTGCTTTTCCTCCAGGGCAGATGGAGTTTTGCAAGTCTCCAGTCAATCCAACAGAGATTATTATGATTTCTCTTTGAACAGGACATGAATATCCCTTTGGAATAAAAATGAGCCACATTCGTGATGCTATGCCCCACGGATCAAAGCACTGTGCMTGCCCCAGGCAGCTTCAGGGCCCTTTCTTGACGGAGCAGCTGCCCCAGGAGCTGCAGTGCCAGTTTGTGCTGAAGCCCAGCCAGGTGGCCGCATGCCAGCAGCTGAACGGTACGTTGTCCTGCTCACCCCAGCATCACTCCCCACAGCCTGGCTGCMTCTCTGGCTCTGCTGCAGAWGRCAAATGTGCTTTCTGGGGTGGGGGYGCAGTGGGAAGCRCAGAGGAGCGTGCAGGTGTATCTTCAGCTGCTTYGGGKTTTTTGCAGTGTAGCTCTCCCTGATTTGAGTGTGCTGTTGTATATGTGTCATCTTTGTAAGTTACATTTTGACAAGCTGYCTGTCAAATGATTGTTCCAAAATCATCAAAAGAAAGACAAAATCTCTCCCCTGCAGTTTTTGTGAGTCTGTTAGCTGAGCTTCACTCTCCAGCCCTTGCTGTGCTCTGTAACAAGGCAGAATGGTTTTCAGTTCAAGAGTCAAGGCTTGACTTCAGCACAGAATTTCCATGCAACATTTGGCAGCATCCTTTGTCTCAGTAAGGTACTTAGAACTATACACCTAACTCACGGGACTCTCAAGTGGCAAAGTCTAGGCAGGTACTTGGGGACCTAGATGAGGTGAGTGAATAGTGCTTTATCTCAGTACTCTTCGAGTAAAATTRAGTAATATTTTCTTCTGCCTTTGGCCTCAATGCTGCAAGAATACGAGCACCTGCTCTCTGTTTTGCACTCTGTTGTCAATGACACAATGACTGTGCTCTGCTCAGCTAAAACAGATAAGGAGATCTTTACTGGATTGGAGCATTAGACTTAGGGCAACCATACATCCCATGGTGTGTTTTTGTTGTTCTTAACATGTTAGCATACTCAGCTCAGTAGGAACTCTGCCCTGCTTCGCCATTAACGACTGTATCATTAAAAAAATAACATGCACACTGTTATTTTGGGCACTCCCCAATACATAAGATCTCCCACAATATATGAATAGGAATAGAATCCATTTGTAATGTTTTTAGAAATTAAGTACATGAAGCTATACCAGAGTTAACTACAAATTATTCTGGAAATTGATTACATTTTATATAAATTAATTTCCTTTCCACATGCAGTTGTCCTCCCCCTTCCCAGTAATTTCTATCATATATTACTTCATGGCATATTTTAAGAATGAGGCAATCTAGCAAAGGGGTGTAATTAGGTTTACAGGCCCTGCTTTGGCAGCTGATGTTGACTGGCAAAAGAAAATAGAAATGCAAATCAGGCCTGTAGAGTTCTAATGCAGATGTGTTATCATTGGTGCTGTGCAAGCTGCAGGAGTGGAGTGAGCCTGGCAGAAACCTGGACARCAGAAGCCTGGGTCAGCCTGCAGGTCATGCACAGGGACTGTACTAAATGGGAGAAAGAGGTTTTTAGTCCATTCACCTTTCCTTCTTTCATCTGACAAAACCTGTTAAAGTGATGTACAGGTCTGTCTGCTTGCAAAGCAGGTTATCTCACATACAGCGCTGTTCATTGTGCTTTTCCCATTTCTTTTGGGTTTGGAAAATGGCAAAAGTCACCTGGATGCAAGCCAAGGCTATGATCTGCTTTGGGCTCGTCTTCAGATCAGCAAGCCAAAATCTGTGTTGCTGCAGTTGGGTACCCACTGGTCACACTGCCACATACAGGACGAATTTACAGAGAGCCGTGTCTGTAACCCCACACTTTACTGCCATGTGCTGTGCTATCCTCTCTCCCATCACTTGCCTCTTTCAGAGATACCCCTGTGCTGGAAGTGCTGTCCCTTCTGGAGGCAGCAARGAGCAGCTGCCCAGCTGCACCAGCRTGTCCCTAGCAGTGTAGGTGTTGACAGGTAGGCTTGACTGACAGCTGGCCCTCATGGCAAATAAGTAGCTGTGTGGATAACAAATGTAGTGGTGTAATTGCATCACCTGTCTTGGCAGAATGCTTAAAAAAAAGTATAGGAGAATTTGCTATGTGGAAGAAGTGGAGTGTTTCTGTTGCCTCTGCTGTAGCCTTTCSGCATGTAACAGGAATAGTCACCTACCAGTTAAACACAGCCATTAAATAATGCTTATRAGCACATTGTTAAATAGAGCTGAAGATCTATTTAAAAGTTTCTGACTAGTTTCAAGAAAAGGAAATGTCATTTCCATGGCTAGGACACTACCTATGAATAGACAGGCAGAAGAGGTGGCTGCTGTGAGCTCTGACCAAAATTCTCTGACAAAGTAGCATTACTGTTTTTCTGATTCTGTCTTAGAATAATCCACCAGAGCACAGCCCTGTGTTTTTTGTATGTAAGTACTTTTGCAGAGCAATAATTGGCATCTGTCTCGGCTGAGAGCAGTCTAGGCTTCTCCTAGTATGGTAACTTTGCACAGGTTCATGGAAAGAACCTGTACATCCACCCCTTCTTATCTGCTCTTTAGCTTAAGACTTCTCAACCCCCTTAAAAAGGGTTATGAAAAGGATGAGCTACCTGTTGTTCAGTGAATGTTAGTTTTTAAGTGACAATGCATTTTGTTGCTGTACATCAGTTGTTGGTTTCTGCCCTGGTCTGCTGAATAACACTGSCTAAGATTTTCTTCCTGTCCCAGAAGAGAGCTTCAGTTAGTTACAGTGACCACTTGCTCTCACATTCTCAGTTTGARGCATGGCTGTCAAGAGGGGAACAATCAGTAAGAGACTAAGAAGAGTTCCTAGTTTTAAGACCCATTTTTAAATATTCACTTCTGCTATTCCTTGTTCTCAAAAATAGCATATTTTCTTAATTTTTGCTTCCACTGAGATCTACAGGGTTGACAGAAAAAAAAAAATCGTATGAATTTGCCATGGTGTCACTAGAATTCTGGCAAACCTCAGTTTATGAAGCAAACCTTATTTATGTGCTAATATCCAGCTCATCCGAAGGAAAAAAAYGTCATTTGGAAAGTTACAGGTCAGTTATGTTCTCCCAAAACAAGATGTGTTAAGTAAAGCCTTATACACACAGTAAAGCCAGACTTATATTTCTTGAAGCTTTGGACTGCTTAAAATATGTATCCTCATTATTTTTTATGAAAAGAATTTTTCTTCGGGCTTTCACATTCATATGCTCACATTTTGACTGACCTGTAACTTTTCATCCTGTAAGCATCTAATGAAAAGACTTACACCCATTCCCAAAGGGAGCGTGATCTGGAATGGAATGACGTATAGAGTAAATCATTCTTTGAGCTAAAACCCAAATTCTAATAAAGTATAGGAGAGAAAAATCTGGTTTTGTACCACAATCCTTACTTCTGCAAGCCTTGCTTCTCGCATCCACAACAGCATAAAGTAAAATGTTTGGAGGAACCAGCTAATTAAAATGTGTATGGGGTAGGCAAGCAACTAAATCAGTGTTGATTGGCTTTGAAAACACTTTGAAAAGTGTGTAAGAGTGAGTTTTTCCCAGTTAGCACCTCTGTAGTAACAGTCCACACTCCTCCCCTTAGCAGTAGCCTGTGCTGTTAAGACTTCACACTGACCTATTGAGAAAAAAWCCCTTTTTGTGTCCCAATACCAGTCCTTTTCCTTCTCTATACACTGCAAATAAGAGCTTTAATTAATGCAGCTCTGTCAATATCTCATGAAACATGTTAAAAATGAAGGCAAACCCATCAGTATGCTGGCAGCATGCTGAAATACCATCTGGAAGGCATTGATTAAAGGGTAGGCACTGTCCCTGGGCCATGGTCAGCAAATGCTTGGAGCGAGGACACTGATGGTACTCTTGCGCTGCTCTTTGAAGAGAGCAAAGGCAGTGGCTTTTCCTGGTCGGAAAATACCTCACCCCATTTGTTGATTTTCTGGTGTTACTTGTCGGGAGCGTCACCCGCGTTGCCAGGAGAATTAAGATGCTTCTGGATGGTATGCCAAGGTTAGGGCGCCAGTTTTGCACCTTTGGGTGGAAAACGAGTTTTTCAGCAGAATCTGGCTCTGTGTGATGTCAGCAGGCTGAGGTTTGCCATCCTGCACTTGATGGAGAGTGCTCCAGCAGTGCAGTGCAGTGCAGATCCTCTTCAGGGCATGATTCAGGCAACACGTTCTACACATGCACACACACACACACACACACACACACATAGAGGTATGTGCGTGGTGGGTTAGGCTTAGCTGGATGCAAGGACTTGGTTGAGTTAATGACATTTTTTCGTTTGAAGCCATAGCAACCACCAAAAGCCAAATACTAGGACTGGAATTGAAATGCATTTCTCGTAATAAACACCTTTCTCTTTCCCCAGACTTAAGCCAAAAGTCATTTAAAAGGAAAAGGTCTATCATAAACTGGGCTTTTTGGCGTGGCCCAGGCACTAACTTGGACAATACACCCCTCTGCTCAACATCTGCTGCTCCTGGGAAGCTCTTTGGCCTCTTACTAACAACCATCTGTGAGGATGACAACCTGCCCAAACCCCTCTTGGTGAGTTGCAGGCTCAGGGTTGGGTCTTACAGTGGTGGAATGTCTCTGTGTAGTGAATGAGGATATGGTTGTAAAYGGGGCATTGAAACTACCCAAGCAAAGAAACCAGGAAGGTTTCCAAAGGGAAACCTCATTTGTGGTTCTCAGCAAGAGCTTTGGTTTTTAACATATRCTGTGATCAGGCCCAGTTAATAACTGCTTGAGAAATGTATGCGATCAGTCTGCTGCTCTGGATTATTTTTCCCATGCTGTAACCCTGGTTTTCTAATCCTCACTTAAAGAGTGTAAATAAATGCCACATTCATACTTTAAACCACTCCCAAGATCTCTGTAAAATCCCCACATCCATAAATGTCTCATCTACTGTCCCATATAGGCAGCCCACGCATGCATAAAAATGCCACCTGCCTGGAACTAGGCAATTTCAGAGCCTTTCTTGAAGGCATTCCAGGGCAGGCAGGCACTCTGAGTCCTCATTTTTGGTCTGACAGGACCACTGCAAAAATAGATGGAAATGTGGAGGCTACAGTAGCATCTTTGCATCCTGTCTTGATAGAGCTTTGATGCTGTGGGTGCCTTCAAAATCAGACTAGGAACATGAAAAAGGATGTCCTAGAGCCCATTCCTAGGCATAATTAAGGCATRTATGTGGCATTTTTGGTCATTGGAGGGCTGCCCTGTTGCCAGTGCAGCAGCTGAAGTATTAACAGAGTGGGAGTGAGCCCTGCAGGATTGGGCACTTCATCCTAACCTAGCCTGACTTCTGGCTGGAAGCAGGTGGCAGAACCCCACTGAAATCAATGGGGTTACACCAGTTTAGAGGAAGAGGTGTTTTGTCTCCTAAGCTTGTGMTTGATGTGATGCTTTATCACTGCCTGATAGGCTGGACTTTCCAGGTCTTTTATTAGTGTGGGGTTGTTATTTTCTTTCAAAGGAGAAGTTTGCATTTTCATCATTTAGGTTATTTAAATTAGCCCTCCAGAGGTGGACTCTGTATGACTGTGATCACCTGATCCCTCCTTCTCTTTGTTTAAGGGGTGGGCTAATGCTGCATTTCAGAAATTTCTCTGCAACATAAATATTAGTAAATTTTTATCTGAAAAGTCTCCCGAGTTACTAAGCATAGAATCACAGCTTGATAGAATTCATGCTTTGAATTTTAAACATCGTGTTTATGCCACAAAATATAACTTACTTCTGAATTCATGCAGCATCTCTGGAGAATGGACTACTGGGGGACTGAATGGGATTTACCCGCAAGAGAARGAGAATATTGGGGATGAATGCTGCAGGCATGCTGGATAACTGCTTCAGAGCCTCCAACTTGCTTTCACAGCTGAATGGCTCTCTTTTAGCCATTGCCACAYTGAATTGTTTTGCATCATAGCTTCATTCATATAATTTCTTCTGGGTTTGTTAGTTTAATAGGGGCTTCCCATGTTTATCTTACTAATATTTTGTTCAAAATGTATTTTTGGAGCATTTGTTCATGTGCTAATATCCTGTGCTGTGGGACTCAGCCTGTTTTGATGACAGAGCTCTAAATTCCTGCAAAGTAAACTAAAATGCTGACACTAGTCCTGCTGCCATGAAGGTGCTCCTCCAAAGCATCTGCACTTAAATGAATTCTTGATCTTGGACTTCTGCAAGAGCAAGAAAGAAACATTAAAGAATAAAAATAATAGCTTCCATTGGACTTATTTGCATTGCTGTGTGGCAGGAAGACCTATAGCCCAGACTGGGAAAGTTCCCAGACTCCATTCCTTAGCCATTACTGTTCACTAGTTGAGTTTAATGATGATGGACCATTGTCCCAGGACCCCCCCAAYGTCCCTTTTCTTGCCATTATTTTTGATAACTTGGTCCTCAATCCACTGTGTGTATACACATAATCTAGAGACTCTCTGCACGTTTCCCCTTTCAAAGAGATAAACATGATAAATTCTTCATTGCTTGGAGCCGATCTGCAAGAGGTGACCATCATGTCTGAGAGATGGCCAACAGGAGACCGCAGAGAACTAAGCATCTGGCAAATATCATGAACATATTATCTCTGGAGAAGTTTCAGCATTTCCTTTTCTGCTTGTTTTGCTCTCTTACTTAACAGAAAAAAAATCAGTCCCTCCTGTTATTTTAAAAGCTAGGCAGGGATCTGCTTGCTTTCCCCTTCCTTTTAAAAGAAGCAGCTGCCTACTTGTTTAATCCTATGCAGCCTCACTGGCTTCAGGGGAGCCATAAGCCAAGCTTTATCCCCCTTGGATTGACCTCCCAAGCGGGTGCACCTTGCCCCAGAGGTGGTCCTGCTGACAGCCCTGAGCTGCTTGCAGAGTCTGATACCACTCACAGGCAGCAAGGAGGGTAAAAACCTGACTGTGATCTGCTGTAGAAGTGCAGATAGATATTAACAAACAAAGCACTTTGCAGCTTAGAGTGAAATCTTCTTTTTTCCAACATCAGCAGTGGAACAGAAGTCTATTTCTGGTTGGTAATAATATTGACCACAATGGTGAGCAGTGAGGGTCTCATATATTCCTGCTAAATGGTGACTGGCTAAGACCACTGTCAGATGCACAGCTTTGAATTAGCTAGATCACTCTTTTTCTGTAACACAATGTTTATATGTTTAAATGACATAGCTGAAACTTGCATGGGTCCTGGAAGATCATGCAGAAAGTTAGTGCTTAGCAGTGGCAGCACAGTATTTCTGAGGGGTTGTTTTCCAGAAGCAGAGCTCCAGATCACAGCTTTGCTGTGCAGTTTGGCATGGTTTGGAGGGGCAGACTTGACTTGTGTTTGATTTCTGATATTTTTTAGGACTAAAAGGTTTTCAGCTGTGGCAAAGATGGCAAAACTGTGTTTTAGTGGCACTGGACAATAAAATATATTTATGAGAAAGCCTCTTTGCCTTTTAATTTTTTAGGACATGCTTTTTCTCCTTTACCAAGAGGGCCCTTCCACCAAGGGTATTTTCAGACGCTCTGGAAGTACAAAAACATTCAAAGAGCTCAAGGAGAAGCTTGATTCAGGTGCTGAAGTGGACCTGGCCTGTGAATCCATATTTGTGACAGCATCTTTGTTTAAGGTATGTGAGGCATGTTCCTTTCTCCCTTTTTTGGGTGAGCGCAGCACAGATCTTGTGCACAACCAAGGAGGGCTCTTCTCCAGGGACAGGCCCGAAGAGGAATTGGTGGGCAGAATTAACAAGGATGGGCTGGCGTGAGGATCTCCAAAAGAGGCTGCCACTGAATTAGGTGAGGAAGAGGACTAGTCAGCTTGTTTTGCTGCCAGCTTTCCTGAGGTCTCTGCTACAGCCTGGTTCTGTTACTTTATCTCTGCATATGAAATACTAAAAGGCACGTTTGCAGACTGTCAACTTACATGTCAATATTACCCTGCACTGCAGACCCTAGGGAGTTTATAGTGTTGCCATAAATACTTGCCATATTTTTTCCATGCATTATCTTTTGTTGCAGTCTTGTATGTCAAAAACAATGTTCCTTGTGCAAAAAAGGCATCACAGCTTCCCTCACCCTAACATTTTTGGGAAGTTAGGATTTGATCTTCTCCCTAAACCGCAATAATTTCCCTGCCAATGGTTGAGGTGGTAGGAAAGAGGAATAGCAAGGCTATCAGTGACTAGTTTAAGTACTCCACTGATCGGGGGAAGGCAGGTAGGGATGCCTTGGAGTGCTTGTGGTCTGAAGGTATTTGAGCTTGTCAGCTGAGGAGAAGAAGCCAGGACTGCAGATGAAGTTGAGTGATAAGTAAAGACAGACATTATGCAGCATCAGAAATAACTGGTCTCACTGCAGATTTTTTAGTTCAGCAATATCAGATGAAGCATTCAAATACCTGTATTTTGACAGAAAAGGGTAAGGAAAGGCAGGAAAATACTCACTTTAAGTATAATCTAAAGTACCTCTTTATCTCAGATGATTTTCTTCTGGTTTTGGTTGCTGTGTATAACAACACATCCCATGGATACATCATCTTGTATCTGTGTATCTTATTCCTGCTCCCTCATGTGCCCCAGAACAGCTGCTCACGTATTTTCTTCTTCCTTTCTCATGATAAGGATTTTCTTCGCAACATCCCAGGCAGCATTTTATCATCCCAGCTGTGTGATAAGTGGGTCTCTGTGATGGATCAAGGAAATAATGAAGAGAAGATAAAAAGCATCCAGAGGTAGTAATTTGTATTCTCAACATTCTTTTCCTATAAATGTATATTCCAGGACGCAGAATCACAAATATTCAACCTATAGTTATTTTTTTTAAATAGATGCTAAAAATAACTTTGTTTATGTCAGAGCACTGAAGCTTACATATATACTTAAGTGATTGTCTGTATGAGACAATTTCTGACTCTTGTCCTGCTTTCCTGCCTTTTGTGGACATCAGTAAATACATTAAATATCCTTTCATGAAAAGACCAACTTGCATTACTAGCAAATATGCTGTCCAAAACCAGAATTTCTGTCTGATTCAAAATCCAAAATTAACTGCAGGGAACTTTGGAGTCCGGGATGAAAGGGAAGCTGAAATGAATTCTTCATATATTTCCCCTCATTCATCCCAAATTTTAGTGATCATTTTGAAGCCAAGATGGAATTAAAAATTAAATGCTGGAGCATAGTGACAAGGGAAACCTCCAACCTTGCAGGTGGTTTAAAACAGAAGTAGGCAGTTTGTGTCACAGGAAATGGAGGTTTTTTCAATCTCTGACCTCAGGAGTACTTACACACATGCATAAGGCAACTAGATGGCATGGAGAGACAACTGAACTCTTTGAGGAAGTGAATAGTGAATTATAAGCAACTTAGGTGAAGAGCGGTTTCATGTCGTGCATTGTACTTGATTCATTCATTTGACAGAGCATGATTTTGTGTTATGGTGTCTTCTGCTGTTCGTGAAAACTGCGCAGAGGCACAGTGAGGGCAAACAGCTGAACAAGAACATCTCTTTGACACCCTCCCTGGTTTCATTAGTGGGCTCTGTTTCTGCATTTCCATTATCTTGACTTGTGTGTATCAATGGAAAGTGGTCACTGATGTGAAGAATTCCATTTGTATATGTTTTCAGGTTAATAGAGCATCTCCCCAGAGCTAATGTTGTTCTCTTACGTTACATCTTTGGAGTCCTGCATGGGATAGCAATGCGATCTGAAGAGAATCAGATGAATGCATTTAATCTGGCTGTCTGCATTGCACCTAGCCTGCTCTGGCCTCCTGTTTCCTCCACTCCTGACACAGAAAGTGAATTTATTAAAAAGGTAAGAAACACTTAGGTGTAGTAGAAAACCAAACCAACTTTCATTCCATTCAACCATGCTGTTGGTTACAAACTTGAGAACAGTCAGTATCTCTTCAGATCAGGGCTTGTCCTCTTATCAGGGCTCCAGCAACATTCATCAATCCATTCTCATGATCTGCCTGGAAGAAGGGGAGAGAGGTCATGAAGCAATGCCCATTGTATTAGCAAAATGCTTCTCAGCAAGGTCTCTGATTGTGGTGACCTCAGCACAGGACACAGTAGAATGGAAAAGATGCATACAAGGATGTATACCAGGATAGTTTCTGTGGGCCCAGGAGACTGAGAGTAGTTCCTGGCTGCCTTCATAGATGACAGTTTGCTCCTGTTCCTCATCTGTATGGTGAGCTTCCCCTGAGTTCAATAATAGAAGATCTGACAAGACATCTCTCTCCCATTTCTTTGTTGCAGATTTCTAATCTGGTACAGTTCCTCATTGAGAATTGCTGCAGGATTTTTGGAGATGAAATTGCTTCCCTCTTTGGAGAAATACTGATGACATGCAAGAGAGAGAACAGCTCAGGTAATGCCGATTGATGTTTTGATCCTGTTAAGACAGCTAAACTTGGCCAGGCAAAAGACTGGTAGAACACAGAAGAATGCTGTTTCTTCTTCATGTGGTGTTCCCAGATGCTGCTGTTCTCTTTCCTCTGCCCAAAGAATTGGTCATAAGCACTGATTCAACTTAGCATAAACCTCAACCGTATCACAAAACGTTTTCACAAAGAATCTTTTGCTCCTATACCAGTCATCTGAACCACTACGGTTAAAAAACGAGGGAGGAGAAACAAAATAAAAGAAGAAAAAATCTAGAGAAGGTTTCCTCTCAAGTCTAGAAGTTTTGCATCAGCCTGTGTTTTCCCAGGATATCAGGAAGTCAGTGATCAACAGTGGTCATAATACAGCTGTTATACCATCATATTAGGGTTGAAAGTGTCTATTCTTCACTATGAAAAGAAACAGGTCTCCAGAGTTTCAGTGGAACATCCAGATTTTGCTGCTAGCACAGAAAAATCATGGAACTGGTGACTGAAAGTGTTTGGCAGACTAGTTGACAGAGCTTTCCAGGTAATCATTGATGCTTTTTTTCTCTCCAACCCTCTGATTTCGACTGGAGTTTTGTGTCTCTCCTTAAAGTATTTCTAAACAAGCATTTTTATAAAATAAATTTTGTCACAGATGGCCTGTACTGAAAGTGGCAATGGCACTTTATGTCAGCATGTCTGACTAACTCAGAGTGGCTATTTCGAACTCTTTGTGCTCTGCCTCCAGTGAGATTGGATGAAATCCAGTGAAATTTGGCCTGCCCCCTCCCCAGGAATGATGCACATGGAGTGTGCTGTGCTGGGATGTGCTAGCAATGAGAGCTCAGACCCACGACAGGTTACAGCAGCTGAATGAGTTTTCAGGCAGGCACTGAGGTGTGGTGGCTGCCCAGGCATGAACTGTGTCTGCTGCAAATGTGAGATAAGGCAGCTTAGCCTAACCCAGAGCAAAAGAGATTTAATGTAATTCCAGTTACTGCTGATACAGGGTAGGGCCCAGGTGCGCACTGCTCAGTGCAAATGTGGTGACTAAAGTTGCACATTGTTGCTCTTAATAATTTTGTGTTTTCTGGAAGTAAGAAGTATGCCATTTTCTTCATTTGTCTAAAAGACCAAGAGAAAGGTTAAATGTTGTTTTCAATATTCAATAATGAAAAGAAAAATTAAATAAACTACCAATTCGGTACATGTATGTATGTAAATCATTGTTTACGGCTGGATTATCTAATACTAAAGTTCCCCACTTCAAAACAACCAAACCAAACCCACAAAAAAAAACCCCTAACCCTTATTTTTGCTGTTATCCTGCATTTCTTGGCTGAACTGTATCTTAAGTACTCACTTCAGCTTTTGCATTTCAAAATTAAGACAGTAATTTTGTATGAAATTATTAGTATTTCTGCTTGAAGAATTTTTAAAGGGCAAATGCTCCTGAAAGTAAAGAACGCTTACCAAAGGGGAAAAAGAAAAAAAAGAAGCTGCTTGTCTACAGGGTGGTTCAACCACTGGTACGTTAATACTTGTTTTGTCCTTGCAGATGTTGCTTCTCTCCATCAGAATGACTCTTCCTATGACAGCCTGGAAAATGAGGCGAATGATGAAGCTGACTCTTCCTCCAGTGACTGGATTAAAACCCATGATCAGGATAACAGAAGCAGGGAGTCTGTCTTCACTCTGAGCGATGGCGATTCGGAGCAGACAGAGGTGGATGAAATCCAAAGCCAAACCAAGCTGAAGCAGTTGGCCATTTCCGCTGACAGGCGGCTGAAGTTTTTCTCACAAGAAAACTCAAACGAGTCTCCCTACTCTGGTGCACTGGATTTCCCCTCGGCAGCTACCTCGGGTGCTCCACAGACCGTGAGGAGGCACCGGCGCTCCTCCGAGCCCACAGTCGGCCTCCAAACCGCCGGTTCCGCTCGCTCTGGCGCCGGGCGTGAGAAGGCAACGCGCAAGGCCAGCTGTGACATTGTCCTGTCTCATGAAGATGAAGACTGTCTCTGCCAGCGCCGCTCATTGCAGGTGGAAAGGCAGAAGCTCAGCAAGCAGAGCTTGATTTTAGGGTTTAATGTTGGTAAAAGTGACAACACATACCAAAACATTGAGAGGAAAGACTTATCCCATTGTCTCCTGCCTCCAACACCAGAGGGATTAAATATTTGCTCAGGATTTAGCTCTTTTAGCCAGTCATCTTCTGGGACTTCTCCATCTGTGTCGTCCATTTGCTCCTTGGACAGTGCTTTCTCCCAGTTTTCAGACCAGGCTCTGTTTACCCTAAGTGAAACCTCCTCCCCTTTCGATAGCACTTTTCAGTCCCTAAAGAAACATGAAGACACTGCTGCTCCTGTGGCTGATGACTGTTTGCTTACGCCCACCAAGGTRCCACCATCTCCACAACCTACTGACRCTGGGGCTGAGGAGGGCTTGGTGGGGCCCAACAGCAGGTCAGGACCCCGGAAATCTACTGATGGAGTCGATGGCTATTTCAGTAAGCCTGACTTTCAGCCATTGTCTCTGAAAGTCGTTGGAAGAGACAGACTTCATGATCAAAGAGGAGGTCTAGAAAAGCATTACAGCAATCCAAAGTTTGAAGAGACTGACCAAAGCTTTTTGCAGAGGAATCTTAATGCTTAAAATAAACACCATAAAGAAAATGCCTTTGGTGTTGATGTGTGTTCATTTTAAGTTTAACATCCAGGTTGTTCAAATTTAATTGAGCAGTCCTCGGACTCACAGGTTTTCTTTTTTTAGGAAACTGTCTGAGTAGTGTTCCGATATAAAGCTTTGCAAGAACATTGTAAGAATAATAAAAATTGCTGAAAAGCAAGCAAACAGAAATCTCCTGAAAATCTGGAAGGGGCCCAGGAGGTGACTAAGGCCAGTGCCCTGTTCCCTGAGCCTGCCAGGGCAGCAGGGTGCCTGCTGCACCTCCCTCCTTGAACACTCAAGTGTTGAGCCTTGCAGATGTGAGTCCCAGTCCTCTGTGCTTTTGATGTAGCGTGCAAAGTCAGCATAGCTTCCATAACTGTGGTATTATACTACTGTTCTGAAACTGATAAGTATTACCTTCATTGTCCTCCAAGGAGTAAGTGTGTTGTTTTCTGTATGTTGAAACAGTATGTTCAATAGGTGTAGTTATTTCTTTCACACTGCAAAASAAAGAAAAAAGTAAGCCCAAAAATATGTAAAGGGAAATGCTGAAGCTTGTAACTTACATCTGCAACTCTGTGTTTCAYTTGTTGTGCTTTGTTGGCTATTCTGTTCATGTTTAAGTTGTGAATAGTTTCTTAACATTGCTGTAAATGGAATTATGTATTATTGCAAGCAGAACACATGTAATTCTATTACGCAACATCTAAAACAGAATCACAGAATGGAATTAGGTTGGAAAGGACCCTAAATATCATCCAGTTCCAATCCCCCTGCCATGGACAGGGACATCTTCCACTAGACCAGATTGCTCAGAGCCCCATCCAACCTGGCCTTGAACACTTCCAGTTCCATAACTTCTTGGGGCAACCTGCTCTAGTGCTTCACCACTCTCTGAATAATTAATTTCTTGCTAATATCTAATTGAATCCTGCTGTTAGTTTAAAACCTTGCCCCTTGTCCTGCCACTACTTGCCCGTATAAAAAGTCATCTGTTTTTTAAAAACCCCCTTAAGATACTGGAAGGCCAAAGTGAGGTCTTCCTGAAGCCTCTCCTTCTCCAGGCTTAACAATTCCAACTCTCAACATKTCCTTATGGAGGAGTTTTTCCATTCCTCTAATGTTCTTTCTGGTCTTCTCTGAACTCGCTCCAACAAGTCCCATGTCCCTCCTGTGCAGGGACCCCAGATCTGGATGCAGCACTGCAGGTGGGGTCTCACCAGAGCAGAGCAGAGCAGAGCAGAGGGGTAGAGTCCCCTCTCTGCCCTGCTGCCCACACTGCTTTGGATGCAGCCCAGGACATGTTTGGCTTTCTGGGCCATGAGTGCACATGGCTGGGTCATGTCCAGCCTCTCATCCACCAGCACCCCCAGGCCCTTCCCTACAGGGCTGCTCTCAAAGAGTTCTTCTCCCAGTCTGTACCTGTATCTGGGATTGTCCCAGCCCAGGCAGGGTGCAGCCCCTTGCACTCAGACTTGTTGAACCTCCTGAGGTTCTCATGGGCCCACTTCTCAAGTTTGTCCAGGTCCCTCTGGATGGCATCCCGTCCTTCTGTTGTGTCAGCTGCACSTCTCAGCATCCTGTCATCTACAAACCTGCTGAGGCTGCACTCAGTCTGGCTGTCTGTCATACATCATAAAATATATTAGAATAATGCATTATCTAAATGCTTTGAGTTTGTATAATATATCCTGTTRAATTTTGCTATTATATATGTTCTGAAAAAAATGTGTATTTTTGTACTTGCAAAAACCTGCTGCTAATTTTACAAGTTCTGTTTTGTTGTTACAGCACTGGTATTGATGTGTATGAATTCAATGCTATATATTAAATATTATTTGTTATGTCATAAATTCAGTTTATATTCTGTGTAATTTTTTTATGTGTCAGTTCTACCAGCTATTGCTGAGGCAAAAGTCCCAATGATGCCACTGCAAATCCTGCGTGAGGAAAGACTGAAGCATTTTTCCTCCACTTTGGGTGGCATCATTCCTAYAGCATGCTATCATCCTGTTGAGTTTTGTAAATTCTARTAATTCTCAAGCAAKAATTTCTACCCTTTTTCTCTTCATRTAGTGATAGGAGAATGTTTTCWGCTAGTGGGATTCAGTCAACAATATGGAGRTGAGGAGAGATGTTGTGGGATAATACATATTAGGCTTGGGAGCAAGGAAAGGAGGAGAGTAAACCAATGAATGAGAGCAAGATATATTCTTTAGTATTAGCAGGGTTATAGAGGTAACACGAACGGCTGTACTAAACACATCTGAGTATGTGTGTGTGGAGGCATACAGCACTTCTGAAATGTCATTGATTCATTCTTTAGCTTTCTGTTTCCAAGATCCCTGCCTCACTTCAGTTAATATTGGCCAGTACTGGAGTTTCRGGTCCTGTTCTGCTTAACTCTGCTGTCCTCAAGTTGCTGCTRCTCCCAAGTCACTCTCATTTGTGAAACACACAAAGAGGGTCCAGTGCGCTGAGCTGTTCCAAAATGTTATCAGCATAACAGGCTTTTAGCTCTTTATGAAACAGAATGGATACTCTCCAGCAGGTTTGGAAGAGGGGGGGGAAGTCTGTTAACGAAGTTATAAATATCTTTACTTGAAAATACAGAATCACTTATTATTTTGGGCTCTAATCCTGCAATTGTATCTGTAAGCAGGGCTGCATTTATCGAGACCCGTGTAATACAGTAGACGTCATGCACTTAGAACAATACTAGAATGTATAATGTGTGCAGGCTCTGATTTCACTGCAATTCATTCTTCCTTTTCATATTCAGCTGTTTTAATGAAAACAGTAGTGTGCAGAATCTGATCTGTAACAGGCACTTTCCAAAGGTAAAATACTATGTATGCATTTTGAGACCTGTCATCTAACAGCCCTGCATATACACCTCCTTAAAAACAAACAAAAAGACTGATTGACACAATGCTATTTTGAAATAAAGCAGCTACTCTGCATTTCCACTTCTTTTCAAAATGGTATAAAGTGAATTGCTGTGCTGCCAAGATTACATCGAGCCGCAAATACTGATTCATTGCATCAAAAATAAAGCTTTAGAAAATCTCTAATCTCTGCAATATAAGTCTTCTGTCCTACAACTGGTATCTCCCAACAAGTCATTTATCTCTGCTGTCTGAAGAAACAGTATATCAGAGTGTGCTTTGATGTGAAATACGTGTCTGCTTTTGAGCTGTAGCTGATGCTGGAATGCTTTCAGCTGTTAAGTGTATGGTGAACAACCTGATGAAGACCCAGCACARTTTGAAATGCTCTGCTGTCTTACAAGACACACGCCCTGCTACTGCACGAGGCTTGTGCTGTGCAGTCACAGAAAAGAGTGCTAATGGGGACGATCACTGCAACGCCTCAGTGAAGGAACTAAATACTGGTAAGATCCAAAATGGATTGTACTGAACCTTTTCAGAATGTCTGTTGCAATGCTGGACACTGCAGTGAGCACCCTTCTGCTCTGGTATGGGGTCCTCCATGGGCTGCAGGTGGATCTCTGCATCCCTGTGGATCYCCSTGGGCTGCAGGGGCACAGCTGYSTCACCATGGGCTGCACCAGGGACTGCAGGGGAATCTCTGCTCTGGCACCTGGAGCATCTCCTGCCCCTCCTCTGCACTGAGCTGGGTGTCTACAGAGCTGTTCCTCTCACATGTTCTCACTCCTCTTTCCAGGTGCCATTGTGCATTTTTTTGCCTTTCATAAATCTTTTGTCYCAGCTGCTGGGCTCAGCTGTGACCAGCAGTGGGAYYRTCTTGGAGCTGGCTGGCATTGGCTCTGTTGGATACAGGGAACCTTCTGGCAGCATTTCACACATGCCCACCACATCTTCTGTAGCCCCCTGCTRCCAAAACCTTGCCATGCRAACCCAGTAGATTCTGTGAGAAGGTGGTGGGGTTCGAGTGGCCCCCTCGTCTGTCCTGGCTCCAGCTGAGTGTCCCCAACCTGTCCCATTCACCSTGGGTCACCAGCTGCCTGTGTCCATAAACTAGGGTGGTTCCTTTGGAGCAGCTGTGCAAGTTTTTGTGACAAACAGTAGGTGAGATGTTTCCCAAATGCTTACTTCTTTTGTGAAGTAGCAAAACCTCCCAGAAAAAAACATAAAATAAAAAGATGACTGAGTTAGGGAAGAAACAATGGCTGTGACTTCTCTTCCACCGCTGTCAAGGACACAGAATGAAGCAAACRGACAAATTACCTGACTTCTTGGGCTTTCTGTCCCACAGGGGTTCATGTTCTCATTGTTAGTGAGCATCCTGCCTCTGTTTTACAAGTGCTAGCCATCATTCCTTTTAGGTAATTTCAGAGATTAATATACCCTAAAATTAGGGCAATTTGTTCTCAACCTGCATTGGAAGTTTTTGTATTTTTTGAACCCTAGTAAAGGACCCCTGTGCCAGAAATGTCCTCATTTGGTTTTTTAATTTTTATTGTTTGATTTTGTGGTTTGTAAAGGTGTTTTTTTTTTTTTGGTTGGTTTTTTTGGGGTTTTTTTTTTTTTTTTTTTTTGGTGTTTTTTTTTTTTTTTTTTTTTTTTTTTTGGGGTTTTTTTTTTTTGGTTGTTTGGGGTTTTTTTTTGTTTCTTTTTTTTTGTGTTTTTGTTTTTTCGTTTTGGTGGGCTTTTCCATTCTTCTTAATCAATCTTGTAAATGCTATTGCTTTATCCCTGCAAGTTTTATCTCTCTAGCACAGCCCAATTCAGGAAGTGGGAAGGCATCTACCATCTAATCCTTGTTAAAACGAGTATGTAGAGTTCAAGCAAAATGGATTATAGGTCCAGGAAATGAAGCATGACCCTTAACTGAAGGTGTCTCTTTATCCAAAACTCCAGATCATTGGATTTCTGTTCAGAGCTKCTGTTTCAGACCGTTTTTTGTTCTGGGGACATATGTGGCCCCAGGACCTGGTGGCTGTCATCTCATTTCCAGCTCTGCTCTGTGACATTTAGCAAAGTTATTTGCCTCCTCTGCTGCCTGTTTTGCAGCATGTGTCTTTTCTCCAAGTGTCCTGGTTTGCTGGGTCAGGGTGGTGGCTGGGTCAGGGTGGTGGCTGGTGTTTCCTCCCATCCTAAACATCACTGTTCCCCCATACACAGCCAGATGTGGGGGATGGAAGGTGCCCAGTGCTGTTGGGGACCCCTTGCAGAAATGTTGTCACACACGCACACAGTGAGACTGTCACAACCCCTGCAAACAGCGTTGGTTTGCATCTYGCAGATCAGCCTGTGCATCTACAAAACATCCCAAACAATCTCACTGAGCTGGGCCTGTCASTTCCTCTCTTTTTTATCCATAAAAACACTGGGGTATGGGATAATTCAGGCTGGAAGGGGCCTCAGGGTTTCACTAATCCCWGCTCTTGCCATGGGCTTGCACATCCATGTAGAATCACAGAATTGTTTAGGTTGGAAAAGATGTYTAAGATSATTAAATCCACCACTAAACCACGTGCCCTCCACTACCTGGGCCCACACATCCAGGCAGTTTTTCACTCAGAAGAGGGTTCACCTGTCCAAGCCATGAGCAGACTGTTTGTTCCAGGAGAATGCTTCAGGAGATGGTGTTGAAGGCTTGTGTCAGACATGTAGCTCATATCCAGGTGAGGGGGAGCAGTGTTCATCACAGATGGACAAATTTAGTTAAAAGCAGCTGACTCAGTAATAAGTAAAATGTTTTGGAACAGACTGTCATCACAGAATTTGCTGAGTTGGAAGGGACCCATAAGAATCGAGTCCAACTCTTGGCCCCTCCTGGCCCAGCACCATCRCCAAGAGTCACACCACGTGCCCAAGAGTATTGATGATGATTTCTTAAATCACCCAGAAAAGGTCTAAAAATCAGCAAAACCTGTAGTCTTACATCCAATTTCAGGTTATTCAAATAAACATATATTAGGAGCAGAGACTATGATACATTTTGCCTCAGTATTCAGCATCTCCCCATATCCTCTGTTTGGAATTCCTAAACATGCCTAAGGAGAGAGCCTCAGTCCAGAAACCASTGGGCATCCTGAAACACTCACACCTGGAGGGGGACCCAAGGCACCAGCCACACTGGGGGCTTTTCCCTTTCCAAATCTGCTATGGGAAKAGGCCGGGCAAGGAGCTGCGGCTGCATCGAGCCTCATCGTTGGCATTTGTGCAAGGCCACTTCCCCGTGGAGGAGTCCCTGGCTCCTGCCAAGTGTAAGAGGCGGTGGAGCATGATGTCTGCCGGCTATCAGAGCCCCACATCAGCATCAGGGGGAGGGAGCTGGCTCTCTGCCTCACAGACGTGCTTGTGTGGCTTCACTTGCTCCCCAGCTTCATTACTGACATCTCTGTACTGAGGCCACCACAGAGCTAAACTGATTGACCCACTGGTGTCCAAAGGGGAGGATGCTTTGGGTAAAGGTGTTGAGTATTTCTGTAGGGCACGGCTGCCACACAAGGCTTAAAGGTTTTGGGCATCATTTGTGTTTTATAAATATGTACAATGCAGTCTGCAATGATTTTTCCTTGACAGTAGGTTTGCTCCAGGCCCTCTATTGTCGGTTTYGTTGTGGCTGCACTGCAAATGTCAGCAGTTCCTCGAGGACAAGTACTCGGTAGCTGCTGCCAGTTGCATTAAGTTAAATATTTCAGAATTTAGCCATTCTGTGACCCTGCATAGGAGAGGTGTTTTCAGTACATAAATTATTTCTCTACACTCGATTCTCATGTCGCAAACTATTTCCATCAATGTGCTACAAATCTGCTCTCAGGCTCAGCAGCAATTCTGATGTGCCCWTTGAAGGCAAGGCTCTCCTCCTCCTCCTCCTCCTTCTCCTCCTGGCTCTGAAGAATTTCCACAGGGTTCCCTGCTGCCCCAGAGGCTGGGATGGGTGGGGGGCTGGGGRSTCTCCAGCCAGGGAGGGAAGGGACRGGAATTTGCTGCCARTGTGCCCAGCTGAGGCTGTGCCATCCCAGCTGAGAGCTCAGACCATGAGCCCCGTGGGGACTGTGGGGCAAAGGCATTTGAGGATGTTGGATGGACAATGGATGGACAGCCTCTCAGGAGGTGTGTGAAGGGGGCTGTGCAYGCCTTGTTATGGGATATTTGGGGTAAGGATCAGAGGCAGGGACAGGGGAGGAGCCAGAATGAGAAAACAGACGGAAAAGGGTAGTAAAGGGACTGGTGTGAGTGACAGCTGCTGGCCAGAACACAGCTGTCCTCTGACTGAGCTCTGAACCTCATTGCCACAGCCTGCCCTGGTCTTACTCAGTATTCTGATGTCATGATGGAATCAATTATGTGTAATTAGTAATAATTAGTAATAATTAGTAATAATTAGTAACAATTAGTAATAATTACTGTTTCATTCTCTCAGCTGACTTTCTGTGTGGGCACACCCTCTACTCTGAGAGACCACCAGACAGACAGGTGGTGATCAGGCAGACAAGGAAGTTCATTCCCCACAGTCACCTTTCCAAGCAGGATGTGGTCTCCACAGATGGCTGTCATTGAATGATGCTCTTTGTTGCTCAGGGTCTTCTGGATACTTCCKTGGCATTGCTGTCCCTCTATGGAATATCCCAAAACTTGCAGGAATGTGCARCATCTAAAGGACATCAGGGACAGCCTGAGGAGTCTGGAAGGTCACCTTCAGCAGAGTRCCTGGGCTTGGGATTAGCTTCAGTGTGTAAATAGTCTCAGAGAAGTCCAGTAAGATTGTTTATGCATTAAATTCCTTACTGGGCYGGAGCCATGCCTACTTTCTAAATAAATTAGAAGCCATACCAGATGTTCCTGCTTTGCTGAAAAAAAAAAAAAATTATTCCTGTGAAGCTTCCATTTACAATTTTAATTTATATTACAGAGATCTATCTTATTATTTGATAGATACTTCCAAAATATTCTTTCATTATGTAAGAAATAATAAAAAGTATTCAATGCTTATGTATCCTGTCTGGATTTGATTAAAAAAAGAAAAAATTTTGTCCAATAAAAAGTTTGGCAAAGCCAAAGTCTGATTTTTTTCCATTTTTTTACCTTGGGATATGAATTTACAGTAGACTTGTCTGAAGTGTGTAAATTCAACAACACAGTAATTGGTTAACTACRCAAAAACTGGAGGCTCTGACTTTGCCAAGAATTTTTACAGTGTAAATTCCTCACTTTTCTCACATTCAAAAAAGGCCATAAAAGCCATAATTCTGAAAACAGGTCTCTGTGCACAAAATCTCAGCCTTGCCTCAGGGTGAGGAGACCCATAGGATGTCATGAGCAGGTTCCATTGTAAAATGGGTTGTTGGTCCAGGCTTATCACCCCAAGGTATTTATGGCCTTAATACACWTCCAAAATTTCACTTTCTCTTAGGAATGCTTAGACTCTTGTCTCATAAAAGGATGAGTGCTCTCAAATCTGATTTTCTTCTGTAGCCGATGCAGAATCAGGCCCTGAAACCTATGTATTTTATAAGAATTTTATTTTATTGGTTCTTACTGCAGTGAATGGGGGAAGGTGGGATTGGCTGCCAAACTTCCAAATGCAGAGATTTAGTGACAATTTGCYATGTCCCTGGTGTTACAGCTGTTTATTGGGGAATATCCATGTCCAGCCCAGCTCCCAACATCCACCACAGGGAGCCTCCTGGAAAGGGTCCCCAGTGGCCACCAGATCTGGGTGGTTCATTGCTCAAGAGCCCACAGGMAGTCATGATATGCTAAAGTAACCAATGCTCTTGAGAAAATTGCCCAGAGCAGCAGCTCTTTCTGGAGGTGGGAAGGTGAGGATGGGGCTGCTGTGTGTGCCTGCTCAGTGATGGGATATCCATGCAGGAAGAGCCTCCCTGCAACACTGGGGCTGGAGCCAGCACTGGCTCTGTGTCCTTTCTCCCTCCTTGGGGGCAGACAGTGAGGACATGGGAGAGGAGGGCCAGCTGTGGTGGTGGCCTTTGCCTCCCTTCACAGGCCATGCCTACAYGTTTCCATGGAGGGGAATTCTGCAAGAAGCTTTTTGGGTCCACGTCAGATTTTGGCATCTCRAACTTGCTGGTAGCAGCGAGCTCAAGGCTGAGGTCTGCCCACGYGAGAAAGGCTTCTGGAGGCTTTGTTTCAAACCTGCCACCTGCAACAAAGGCTGATGAAGGGTTGGCTGAAATCACAACGAAAGTTTCACTCCCCAAGCCAAGGGTATCCAAAAAGCCCTGGGATCCTGATGTGGACAGGCCTGAACCTGCAGTCAGTCAGGTCACAAACAGCCTGCTGCTTTCTGGAACAATGGAGCACTCTTCGAGTAATCAGATCTCACCAGTTCTAAATACAGAGCTTTTTACTGCTTGAGGGTGTGGGGGAGAGGTTTTTATTTGCCAGAATATCGGGGAGTAAATGCCTTCTGTGTGTAACATTGAGCGTTATACCAAAAATCAGCCCAGAAGGACATTACCCGAATCCTTTATTTGCAGATTTACCGTACGCGATTGGTCTTAATTGGAGCCTGAGCGCTCCGTGAGCGGCAGCGAGCGCCTGTGAAAAGCTCCCCATCCATATGGATGCGTGTGTGCTCATATGTGTGAGCAAAGGAGGGGCATGCTCAGCATCCCTTACTGCTCTCTGCCCCGTTCGGAGCCCGGCTCCTGGCAGGAGCAGGATCGGGATCCTGTCCCCTCTTCCCGCACCGCCCCGCCACGCTCCCGCAATTAGCGAGCGACACCACGAGCTGCGCGCTGCGGCTCCGTCGCCCAAATTGTCGCAAAGACCCTGCTGGCTGCGGAAAAGGGCATCAAAGAAAGCGGGCTGGGCTCACAGGCAGCGAGAAACAGGGCTGTATTCTTCAGATAATTTATTTGCAATGAATAATTCAGCTAGCTTTCGCCGGGAAGCTGGATTAAACACAGAGCATTAGGCACACTGAGAGCCCCCAATAAAGGGCGCTATTCACTCCTCGTACAAAGGAATATTATTTACTATCATTAATTAACTTCCACACAAAGCCACAGCCATTTCCTTAGGTTCTGAGGAAAAGTAAGAGGAGAATGTGAGCACAGAGCTGCTGCAATTTCCCTCTGGTTTCCTCTGTCTCCGCAGACAGTCGCTGGCTGCAGGCTGAGCTTTGCTCCCTACGACATTTTTGKCAGCGCTGTCCCTGCTGAAGCACAGGCAGGTCTCTTGTCACGGCGGGGATGGAGGAGCTGAGCCCCCGCCCCTGGTGCTGGTGGCCGGGCTGTGCCGGGGGCTCTGCCCGCAGCGCTGGCCCCGGGGCTGTCCCCAGCCCTCGCTGGTGGCCGTGGGGCAGCGCCAGCGCGGATGCGAAAGCCCGATCGACGATAGGAACTGGCATTCCCTCCGCTCCGGCAGCTTTAGGGATTCAGACTGCCCCCAGCAAAGCCTAATGAGGCAGAGCGGCGTTTGCCTTGGGAAATGGGTTAAGGGTCTGGATGCTCCGTCTACCCAGCGAGGGTATTTTTTAGATTTAATGAACCTCTGTGCTAATTAGTTGTCTGAAATATCTGCTTTGAAATAGYAAGATTTAGGTTAAGCAGAAATGCAAATTATTATTACTGCGGCAGTAGTGACTAGAGAGCCGCTCTTTGCAAGCGAAAAGGGAGATTGGGGGCTTGTGCTGGGTGGTTACAGAGCGTATTTTCATCTGTTTCATTGTGCTCTTGGCAGGTGATGTTGTGGATCACACAAAAGGCTGGGTGGAGATTCTTGGTCAAAATATTTTTCTGTGGGAAGACAAGGTTATATGGGAATATATAACGGGTTTAGGTTATATGGGAATATTTCATAAATACACATAATTTTTTTAAATTGTATTTTCTGTTTTAAAAGTTCCAAAGCCCTGTTCTCCTTATCCATGAAAGTCCGTGTTTTCTTCTGACATTTTAGATGAAAAAGACAAAATTAAATTCTACGTCAGATCTTGCTTCAATGAATGACATACTTTYAGAAACGTCAAGAAATCAGAAAATCAATATCTCAAGTGGAATTAAAGGCTCCATTTGATTCCATGTGATTTCCCTCTACCCTTCTGTTTGTTAAGAAACCTTTAGGGCTTTGCAGTCCAAGTGCTGAGGGATGTGGGGTGGCTGAGTGAGGAATAGAGCTGCCAGCAATCCCACAGTTCTGCACCAACCAGTTTGGGCTGAACCTGGAGACAGTGTTCAGTGTTCAGCGTGAAATTCCCCTCACCTCACCACACCTTGCACTTGGAAGACCAAGAGAAGGACACCCTGAGGCATCGTGAGGGGTTCAAAGRGCACACACAGGAGCTCCCTCAGCAGCCCAAGGCAGGGGTTATGTGGTGGGTGCTGGCTGCTGCTGCTGCCAGAGGGTGGGATGCACAGCTTCTGCCAAAGGTGCCTCTGGCTTCATTCACCAGTTGCATCCCTTCTGGGATGTGCAATGCACAAACCCCCTCCCACATCACCCCATTAGGTCATGTCTAGCAGGTTTGTGACTGCCTGTCAGTGCACTTCAGACAGTAAAATAGAGGTAGCCGTGGCTAGAGCTGGTCCTTCTAAATCCTACCTAAAATGGGATTTAATCTAAATTCCACCTAAAAGCACCTAAATCCTAGAAAACCACTCAGGCTCCTGCCTAGTCCTGTGTGGCATGACATCTGCTTCTGAGGATGTCTCTGTCCTGGCTTAACCCCAGCCAGCAGCCAAGCCCCACACAGCCACTCCCTCACTGCCCCAAGAGTGGGATCAGGGAGACAATCAGAAGGGTAAAAGACGGAAAACCCGTGGTTGTAGATAAAGACAGTTTAATAGGGAAAGCAAAAGCCATGCACACGAGCAAAGCAGAACAAGGGATTAATTCACTGYTTCYCATGRGCAGGCAGGTGTTCAGCCATCCCCAGGAGAGTAGGGACCCATCACATGCCATGGCTACTTGGGAAGACAAAACCCATCACTCCAAATGTGTCCCCAGCTTCCTCCTTCCCCCCTGCCTCTCCCCTTAATACACCGAGCATGATGTCACACAGTCTGGAATAACCCTTTGGTCAGTTGGGGTCACCTGTCCTGGCTGTRTCTCCTCCTGCCCTCCCAACGACCCCCAGCCCCTCCCCAGCGTGGCAGTACAAAAGCAGAAAAGGCTTTGGTTCTCTGCGAGCTCTGCTCAGCAGTAACAAAAACATCTCTGTATTAWCAGCACTCTGATCAGCACAAACCCAAAACTTAGTCCCACACCAGCTATTCTGAAGACAATTAATTCCACCCCACATCCTGCCCTCTGCCCCGGGTCTGTCTCCAGGTTCAGCCCAAGCTGGTCGGTGCAGAACTGTGGGATTGCTGACAGCTCTATTCCTCACTCAGCCACCCCACATCCTTGAGCACTTGGACTGCAGGGAACAAGATGTGATTTTTAAAAGAAATTGCCTGTGGGAGATATTAATTCTATTTTTATCCTTCCCTGTAACAAAAGCTTTTCAATAATGTCCTCACCACCCATCAGCCTTACCCATTAAATACATTTAAATAACTCAGATTCYGTACCACCCTTTTAACTCCCTGCTTGCCTCTTGGTATTTGACCCACGAAGTAAATGCCACATTTCTGTTTTCAACCCTATAATATTAAACACTCTCAGGACACCTTCCTAAGATCCTTTCCTAAGAGAGAAAGACACTCCCTTGTGAAGGGGACTGTCCTAACCTGGAAAGCAAAACAGCAACACACACTCAACTCAGAGATCAATTGAAAATGCACATGGTAAGAAAGAAGAGATTATTAGTCAATTTGAGCTTCTAACTCCATTTGAATAGTAAAGTTCAGGTAGAGAGGATGCATGGAGCCTTTTGGTCACATAGTCCCTGATAAAACTGGGATTAGCAAATATTTTGAGCATAAAGCTCCATCAAATATAAGATGTAGATCCACCTTAAACCACACACAAGCGCAGCAAACACCCAGTACCAGAAAGACCTGTCACAAAATACTGGGCTAAGACCTAAGGTGACTGCCACACTTCCTCAAAACCCTCCAAACAATTGAAAAAACACCCAAAAAAACCCTGCCTCCAGAGATTTTGGGGAAAGAAATGAACCAGAAAGGCTCCTCAGATCACCCCTTATCCTGTGTCACTGTCAGGGATTCTGCCAAACAGAAGTGCCCTGGTGGCCACAGGGCTGTCAGTGTCCTCACACTGTCCCTGAGCCACAGCCTTCCACGAGGGGCCAGCAAAGCAGGACAGTGCAGGCAGGGRGTGGGCACACAGCCCTGGGAGCAGAGGTGCACCATATCAAACTCCCCACACCAAGCTCTACAAATAAAGAGAAAAATCAACCCTTTAGCAGTGGGAAATGCACCCAAGGATTTGCACCTTCTGAGGCACAGCATAGAAGCTCCTTTTCCATCGTGAAGATGAATCACAAAAAAATCCTTGGATGCAGAGCCAGGGGTGATTAAAAATGTCTCTAATCCTCCCACTCTAATTTTCTTAATTTCCCAAGACAAATGATAGCATCTGAGTATTTACATACTCTGTGCAGACTGACGGTAAAATAAAAATACCCACCCAAGGCCATAAAGATTTCTCCTCCTTCTGGGTATTTTGTGAACAATATTGAATAATTACAACCTAGTTGGATGATCATACCTGAAAATAACTTTTCTTAGACCTACATTGTTTTATTTACCCACAACCTCTCTGGCCCTCCATCTCCCACCCATTCCAATCTCATCACCAGAAGCAAGATACCTGGTGTCAAGTGAGAGCCTGACAGAGACTGATCTTCCCAAAGCACATACAGCATCAAAAGCCACGGGTCATGCTCAATCAAAATGCTTTTATGGAAATTATTTGGGTAAAAATGAAATAATCATTAGTCACAAAAACTGACCAGCTGGGAAAAGCTGATAAAGACCCAGAAGTATCCAGTCACCCACAAGAGATGTGCACTCACAGCACTTCACTTCTTGTTCTCAGCTTCTGATTCTCAAGGGACCCAGTCACCTTCAAAAGGTAAAACTTGGAAGAGAAATTCATTATTACTTCAAATACTAAATATTATGAACTCCAYGAACATAGCTATTTTCCCAACTGAGTTGTTTCCTAACAATTATTATTTTTCCTTCTCAGCCTTGATCTCTGATGAGCTTTTTCCAGATATTTTTCTTTTACTAGGAGAACAGTTTTACCTTCTAAAGCACTTATCCCCATGGTGCTTACCCAACTCATGCCAGAGTAGGGCACATGGGGTTCACATATGTCACACCAAAAGCTCTAAACTTCTAAACTAAACAAGAATAACCTTTGAACTAACTCTTCAACTGAATCCTTGTTCCTGGGATTTACATTTATGAAAAACAGTGATAAAAGCACTTTTAAAGCCCATGGAGAAAATGTCACGTGTGAGCAATACTCCTGGTATCATACTCCAGTAAAAAAATTGTTAAGGATGACAGGATTATAATGGCCTTGAATTATTTAACAAACCAATAAAGTCTGTGAAAACCCACCAAATTTCAATGTAATCAATTTCTTAAAAAATCTTGGCAAGTTCAGCAATAAACTTACTGGATACACTTTTATGCAACAAACTTAACAGATGCACAAAGTTTATGCAGTTACCTAATCAAGCACACAAGGAGGTAAAATGTGTGATCTCTGAACATTCCTTCCARTCCAAACTGTTCTGAGATTGTGTAACTCCCCAGCCAAATAGCTGGGGTTTATAGTCTTTTGTCCATCATTTTGGAAAATAATGCAGTGTTAGAAAAGACCTTTCAGACCCTGTGCAATAAGGGGATAATTTCAGTATTCACCAGATTTGGAAAACATTATGAATAAGCTTACCAAATTAGATGGAATCATGTGCAAACCAGAATTGATTTTGTGCACATGCATTTCAAATTAACTGCTTCACTGAAGAGCATCTGTGAAAAGCAATACAAAAAGAAAAATATTCAGATTTTGCACTTTTTTTTCCAAGAAAAGAAGAATTTAAAATAGAGTAGAAAAATTCAGCAGCTTATTTCACATTTTCCACGAGAAAATAAAAATGGTAATTGTGAAAATACTGTAGCCTGGTATTAAGTTTGGAAGTYAAAAATCTCTCAGGCAGGACCTGGAGAAATTGTCAGCAATGGGGATTTTTTCCCAAGAGCCCTAATACCAACCAAGGCTGTGAAATTAGAAAAAGAGCACTTCGATATTACAGATGCCATGGAGAGAACAACCTGGGAGGAAAAGGAGAAGCATTTCCCAGAGTTCTGCTGCTTCATCCTTTCAGAAGAAAGGATGGTAGTGCTTTTAAGGAGCACATTCGAGTCAGCAGCAGTGGAAGAGCGAGCCATGCCTGGCGGAGGATGTGGAGCTGGATGGAGCTGTTCGGATGCACGATCAAATCCTGCCCTGCGCTCAGACCATTGCACCTCCAGCACCTCACAGCAGGAGCTTTGGCAAAAAACACCCAGGAGAAACCTGAGGTTTTCTGCCTTTGTATGGCTCTGGGAACATCTGCTCCACAAATTTATTCGGGCTGCTCCTCCATGGTTACTGAGCTGTGTGTCAGTGTCGTGGGTTCCCCCTGCAGCTCCTGGGTGTGGCGGAGGGGACAACAGCCAGTGATGTGGCCCTGGAGCCAGGACCTGCTCCCACACCTCTTCCCTAAATCCTCTGGCAGCTTCTGCAGATCTTGTATTTCTACCAGCAGTTTACCCCTCTGGGATTCCAGGCATCGTGGCAAGATTTCTCTTACATTTCCAAGTAAGAGAAAGCTGAAGAATTTAATTMTTATTGAAATGAGTAGAGCTCGCTTTCAATGCAAACATTGACTTGTGTGGCATAAAGAAAATGTTCGCAGCATACCTGATGCCTCTGTGACAAAGAAGCACCATAAAAAGGACATGRATTGGGCAGAAGAAAAACCTAACAGTTGCACCCACTGAGTGAGTGGAAGTCATGAGAAGCTGCAGGCAGTGGAGTGGGAGGGAAACAGTCAATAAATCAGGGCCTCTCCTGCAGAAGTAGCGTAGGAAGTARCAGCAGAGACAGCTGGGAGCTCAGTGCATGCACCAGTGGGGCCTGGCCAGGTGGTTTGTTTTTATCTCTAAATATTCATTGTTCTTGGAGGGAATATTGTGGTTTTCACTTCTGAAATTGTACTGTGACTTGTATCAAATGCAATTTGTTTAAACGTTTTTGCTAAATCAAAACATACCAGCCTGTTTATTATGGAGAGATGAGGAGCAAGTGGCAAAGATTGGCGAAGGGTCTTTTTCTTCCCTCAGTGGACTTGGGTCTAGTGTTTACAGATTCAGACCTGCTGTCAGAGCAGCATCCACCCAAATTTTCTGACAGGAATGAACTCGYTAAATAACAAGGGTCTCCATCCAGGCTTGAAGGTGACCATGGGTTTACACCAAAAGGACCTTCCTGTGCATTTTTGAGTGCACTCCAAATTTGAAGGGGATAAAAAAATCCCTACAAGTCTGGTAAACAGCATTTCATGGCAGAAAACACGAATTGCTGCCTGTGCCCAAATTGGGCAATACATCAGGTCCTTGGTCAGTTGCACAGGTTGCACTGGAGCTCAAGCTCACTTCAGGCTCAGAGCTGATTTTTCACTCACTAGCAAAAAGATTTGGGGAAATTATTTTGCCAGAAAACAAGAAATTCTGGCAGCTGACCCACAGGGGAATGTTACTGTTACAAATAACCCGTGATCTACAGCCACTATGGAGGCTCTTCAGCTGGAAGGAAGTAGAAATGGATTAAATGTATTGTGTGGGGTGGCTTTATGGTAAATCAGGAGCAGCCAAGTGCTGGGCAGTTGGCAGCACTGATTAACCAGTAATAAATGCAGTGAAATACCACWGCAAACATCTGGTGGTTACTCTGTACTTTTATTCTAAGAACTAATTCCTGTTTCCCAGTGATTTGTTTTCCCCCTTGATTTCTGTGCGCTGCTGTAAAGATCTCTGAAGTCTTGTCCCCACTTCGGGCATTTTTACCTCCAGAAGTAGGTACTGTAACAGGCAACCCAGAAGCTGGGTCTTTTCCCCAACCTCTTTAACCTAATATTTGATAAAAGGTAAAATAGTAGAGAATTWAGACCAGGGATGAGGTATGTAATGACGGTAATATTTAACATGAAGCTCACATTCAATTCTCAGACACAGGCTGCTCAAGTTGGAAACATTTTCTGTATATATCRCTCAGCAGAGGGAGATCCCAGTCTCCTGAACTTCCCTGCTAAGACAACATTCACCCCCAGGGCAGCTCTGCTTTGCTTCCCAGACATCTGCCTCAAAGACTCCTGTTCTGTCCTTCTCTTTGAATGACAGCCCCAGAAGGGCAGGAAACTTCAGCATGAGGGACATGGATTGTTTTTATTTCTCCATGCCAGGACAGAGCATGTTTTTCCTGATTTTCTGATGAAAATCCAGTGGTTGTGATGATCATAACAACTCAATTAGGCTGGAAGAAGGAGACAAAAAGGGCTGAAATCTGAAGTAGAGASTCTCCTGCTCCAGCCATCTCCTGCTGTGCTCCCTCCTGACAGGCATCAATCCCTGGAACTGAACCACAGAATGAATGAGCTTCCCTGTCACTGAGAGCTACCATATTCCTTCTCTCTGTGACACCATTTGTTTTCTTTTACAGCTGTTTTCATCTGCTGTTATACACTCCTCTGAGATGCTACCTTCTCCTTTAATCTGCAGCCAAAACCCATTGCTTTCTGCCCGGTTGGGATATGTCTGCCTTTCTCCTGGATCCAAGAAGCTGCAGCTGCATTGCTGTGATCTTGTGTCTRCTCTCCCTCYCTTTCTCCCCTCCAGASAGTTTTCTAGGAAGGGAATGCCCTTCTTCTTCCAAACCATTATCAGTATGGTGAGCATTCCCCATACCAAAAGCTAGTGCTGGCTTACCTGTGCAAAGCAGGGCTGCTCCTCAAGGAATGGTAAAGCAGAAGGGAGATGCTACCCTGCCCCTGAGCCTGCTCTTGGATGGAGTAAGAACATCCAACTTATCTGGGTATCTGTTTGATCCAAAACTGGATCCCTAAGGAGAGACATTTTTGACCAAACACATCCTGAAGGAGGAATGCCGTCTATGGCCTGGTATTTCCTTCAGTGCGACGACAGACTTCTCCAAACCCAGAGATTTCAGCCCACTGCTACCAGTGGCAGTTTGCTGCCAGCCAGCAGGAAGAAAACYGATTCAACCATAGCTGCAACCAGGTCCAGTTGCCACAGGTGCACCYGATTTCCCTGGAGCATCTGGAAGGGGTTACTTACATGGCACCAGCATCCCCAGTTGTCACCACTTCTCGTGTCTAATACATGCTGCCCTGCACRCTGCAGTGCTGGAGAAACCAGGAACACAAATGTCCCACTCAGAACAGTGCTAGGTTATGTGACTGATGGATCACTGCCACCAAGACATGGCAGCAGACACATGGTGACAGGCAGGGGAACCCCCAGGGCGCCAGCAGAACCGGCTGTCCCAGGATGGTCAGGGGGAGCCACCAGTGCCACGGTCACAGCAGGGGCTCCCCGATAGCTCACAGCCCAAGGTACTGGTGCAGAGCTGGGCTCAGGGGCAGATGCCGGCGGCGTGTTTCGTCTGCGTGTGAGCGATGGCTGCGCGCCCGTACATCTGTGTGTCTCTGGGACACACGCCACCCTTGCTGCCGTGGCAGCCCGGGCTGATGCCGCAGTGGTGCTTTTCCCTTGTCACACCAACCCCACAGCAGTTCCCTTCACCGCGGCAGACACCCGAGCCGGCTCCGCGCCGCGCAGCTCTCTCCAGSGCGGTACCTGAGCGCGGCTCTCACGCACGCCTGGTTTCACATCCCGCACTGCTCCCATGCGCGGGTTTTAATCCCTGTGGCGCTCTGCGGCAGGGATTTACTGCCTAGGGTCAGCACCAGCCGATGGAATGTCTAGGACACTCGTACGCTGAAAGAGCCAGAAACGGGACACCTCGGCTGTACCTGAGCGCACCCAAGGAAAGTCGCACCAAGTCTGTTCAAACYCCTTTTTATCCTTTCCCTTTTAATGCCACCGTTTATACTTTTAATGCCTGTTCGTTTATGGATGGACTGTGCCTCTTGTCACTCTCCTGGCAGCACAACAAGGAGAGAAAGCACCAAGGCACTGCAACCGGCAGCACATGGATGACCCTGAGAGGCCACAGCCCCYGCCAGGATGCAGGAAATTCCCACTCACATCACTTAAGGAGAAATCATCTCAAGCAGCTGCACTCTTCCCCCTTGTTTTCTACTATTTGGTAACTCAGTGCCTCAGCTTGAGCATCTCTTCTCCTCGTTTAAAGATTATTTCTTTTTTTCTCCCAAGGAATAAGGATTTGTTTTTTGTGTACCCTATCATTGTATACCTCATTGTCCTTTGCAAGGGCAAAATATAGGCTGTAGAGAATCTCCTCCACACCCTAGCCTGGACCTGTGAGCAGAAAGCACTGCCTTTTCACTGCAGCTTTTTTGGACATGGCCTTTTCAACTTGCCTGCAACCAGGATGTGAATGGGGTTTGGACACAGCTGTCTGAAAATTTTTGTAGCCACACAGCCAAAAATTATGAACTTTCAAGATGTAGTTTTTGTCTAAGACACAAACTGCTGACAGGACTTGTCTTTTTCTTTCTCACGACAGCTTGCAGTCCAGGTAATGGGAACTTCTCCTGACATATCAAGATGGGGTGGCGCAGGAATGTGAGGCACATCTTTCTTTGCCCTTCAGACACCACACACACGAAATATCACAGAAGTGGGACTGCTGGATTGGGCATGACTGCAGTTTAAGGGAGTGGAAGGAAGGGACACAGCCTAGATCCACAAATTCCACCCCCTCTGCCCTTGAAAAGGCAGAGGGATAGTTTTGGCCTGGCTTTCTCACAAACACGACCCAATCCAAATGACATTTTTACCCACAAACAACAGAAGACAATGCAACCCACCACTCTTCCCAGTGCTTGTGAAGTAAAGGTCTGTACCAGYCCCAGACTTCAAGTATGCTTCTAAACTTTAGTTTACAACACATAGGAAACAAAGTCAGTTTTGATTTGCTCCTCATTTTTGAGAGGAGAGAGGCAGAAGCAAGCCACTGACCCCATCTTTTAACAGAGAAAGGAAATGGATTTAGAAAGCAAATTACCTGTAATCTTTTTTTGGACAGGGAAGTAAGTATGTATTCAACTAGTTTTGATGCTGTAATTATGTGTCACTGCACAAGAATTCATACTTACACTTTAACATGCACTCTTAATGGGTAAGTTCCATTTTTCACCCATATGAATACATTCAATAGCTTGGAGAAGAAGGAAAGAAAAATCCATACAAGCAAAAGRTGTCAGAAAGAGGTTAAAAATAAGATTTATTTGCAAATCATTTTGACAATAAACCAGTATCTCTGAGCTGTGCATTTTGGGGACTACAAGTCAGTTCCTTTGTGTTCTGAGATTTCCACTTGCATGCAATATGGGATACCTCCAGAATTCAAAATGAACTTCAAAGTGTCCTTTTTTGCCTTGCTGTGCTGAGTAATTCATTCCACAGGCACACTATACAAGAGTCAAAGTCTTTGTAATGAGGAGCTGTCACAGCAAACGCACAATGGAACAGCCTTGGCTTAGAAAGAAAACTCACTTGGGAGCTGTTTCACATTTGTTTAACACAGTGGTGAGCTCTTCAAGACTCCCACAAGAAGTACCTGGTGCTGTATGAAAAAACCCCAAATGACCCAACGAAAAAATCTATAAACCCAAAATTAAAATCAAGAAGACCCCAAAACTCAGTATCAACATTTATCTCTAAACCTCACAGCTATRTCAAAACCTCAAATTTCTTTCTGTTGTGTGAATGCACAGTACATCTGGTTATGACCCAGGTTCCCTCTCTTGAAAGCTGATGAGCTGTCTCATGTAAAAAAAAMCCCAAAACCTCAAGATTTAATAGTAACAACTGTTTATAAGTGAGCTCAGGACAAAGGCAATCCAAAGTAAGATTTACCTTAGTGTCTGACTGTGAGAGCAACCTCTAAATCATGTTTAGGGTTACAGCAGCAGAACAGGAAGACAGCAGCATATTCAGAACATTTCCTCAATTTATGCCCACCCTTCTCCCTGACCTTCCTYTCTCTGCCTTTCCAGGCTTTATACCTGGTAATTTCAATTCTGAAGTCATGGTCTGAATTAGATTAAATCAGAACTGTATTCTGAAGCGCCTACATTAATCAAGTTTTGAGCACACCACAATTAGTGTATCTTGCATTAGGCCAAAGTCAAAAGCTGACACAAGGAAACAAAGTAACTCAGAGGAAATAAAAAAATCTGACCAACATCTATTTTCAATACAGTTCTAGAAAATATTAACACTTATAACAAAGAGGGACTTTTTTCCTCTTTATGAAGCTCAAAGTAATCCYAATATTTGATACCAGAAAAAAAWTTTTTCTCCCCTCCCATATATATAATAATGCAAGAAAAGATGAACAGATGTCATTGCTACCAGCTCAAACAAAGCATTAACGAATGTATTAGATTATTCAAATGTAAATAAACATGGTTTATATGCATATAAAAATGCCTAAAATAACAAAGGGTAACAACTATCAGTGATAACCTGTTCATGTAAGTATTTAGGTTAAGCTGGAGAGAATAATAGACTTAGAAACATTAATTGTTTCAGGCTACTTTAGAAAGACTAAACCAATATTCAAGTGAAAGCTCTTCATCATCATCCCAGACACCATCTCCCCMTAGGGGTTTCCCTATACCTCCTGGGGAACCTAGGCCATTTTTATGAAACAAATATACATGGTCATTTGCATCAACCATTACTGAAATGATCCTGAGAGCAGCGTCTAGATTCTAGGAATCTCTTCAAGCTGAACGCCCTAGCTAACATCAGACTGCCTCTTGCACAAGCTCAAAACTAAAAAAGGATAAAGATTTCAGAACAGATTTTATGTTGACAGACATTGCCCTGTTCAATCCCAACTCAACTATCTTCAGAGAACAGTAAGAGTTTGTGATGGGTAAATTGTAAATCCAGTGGCTATGTTCTCCCATTAGAGAACTCCAAGGATTCACTCTCCTAAACCCTCTGTATCCCAGTATTTGTGGTGTAGTTACATGTAAATACCGTTGAGGTTTATCAACAGCTGATTTGGGCCATGGTTAAACTGCAGGTGCCAACATCCTGCATCAGCCTGTCCTGGTTTTGCCTGGGAGAGAGCTYGTTTTCTTCCCCGTAGCTGGTAGAATGCTGTGTTTTGGATTTAGAGTGAGAATAATGTTGGTAACACACTGGTGTTTTAGTGTAAACATGGCTTAGCAACAACTAAGTCAAGGACTTCAGTCAGTTCCTCATCCCACTGACGAAGGGGCTGGGGTGCACAAGGAACTGGGAGGGGACACAGCCAGGACAGCTGATGCGAGTGAGCAAAGGGAGGTCCCAGACAACGTGATGTCATGCTTAAACTAGCAGCTGAGGGAGAGCTGGCCAGGGGTCACTGCTCAGAAACTGACTGGCATCAGTCATCAGGTGGTGGGCATTTGTGTTGTGCCTCATTTGTTTCATATATTTTATTTATCATTGTTACTCTTGTTTTCCCTTCTGATTCTGTCCTATTAAACCACCTTTATCTCAA
>NW_026623325.1:522358-619527 GCF_030028575.1 Malurus melanocephalus | reverse complement strand
TTTTTTTTTTTTTTTCCCAAGTCTATGCCCCATCTTATTTGGAAGGAGGGTGGCTAGTGGTGGGGTGCATGTTAATGGCTGTCTGGCATACAGCTGCCTGCTGGGTTAAACCATAACATRGCCCATAGATCTCATGGGTCTAGCAGTATTTCTGCAAGACATTTGCCACATCCCATTAAGATTCTAAAGTTTAGAAAATCCCTATCCTGAAAATCCACTATTTGCTGAGGAAGTATCATATACTGAAAATATGAATTAACTCTGAGCACATCATCTTTAATGGCAACACTTCAAAACGACCCCATGCAGCCCTTCAAGTTCTTTTCTCTTATGTGTCCAGGTCTGAAAGCTAGAAAGGCTCAGGGCTTCTTTTAGAAGACCTGTACAAATGATCCAGTTTTTGACTGTCATTAAATGTTTTGGCAGAATAATGTTATATGAAATCTGTAATACACTTGCTAATGTTTATAATCCAATGATTACTTATAAGAAGTATTATTGCATTTTAAGCGTAAAAATATAAGAGGTTCTATAAAGAAAATTAAAATAGCATTAATCTAATATTGATAGTCATATAAAATAACTCACAATTATGTAAGTTTCCATATATAATTACACATTTAAAAATAAGTTATAAAAATAATTAAGCTTCTTTAAAACCCCTAGGCTATTTTCTTTTAGGAGTTTTTACTCATATCYACTGATTGTCTAACATCAGCCACAGCTTCTGGTACTCGAACAGTCATATCATTCATTGATTTCTTCAAGCAGATTTGGCAGCCTAAACGTGATCTGTGGGGAAACAGGACATTGTTGTTAGTTACAGCCCACTAGCAATCCAACAGCAATTACCCCCTTAYGCCTCCAACACTCAGCCATCCCAAACACACCATGAACTAGGAACAGCCACTCTTGTGCAGGACCTTAATGAAGTGCAGGAGTGAACCACATGCATCAACAAGGATTTGTGTGGCAATAGTTGGGACAGCCAGAACAGAGGTCAGCACGTCGGAAAGTCCCACACTGAGTACTTCCCGCTCACAATGCAGAATATGGGTGACCCTTCCCTTTTCAGTGGGTCACTAACAGGTCAGTCCAGTGCACGGAGGGATGCTTGATCTCCCAAGGGACATCTGGCATCTCTGAAGAGATAAAGGCAATGAATCTGAATGAAAGCCTCAGAAAAAGCAAAGCCTAACTCCCCCATCCAGAGTTCAATGTTCTCAAACTAAAAAAAAAAAAACGAGATTGGGTTTAAGCCAGAAAAGTAAGAGTGAAAAGATAAAAGAAACATAGGAAGAAGAAGGAGAAAACACTCAAGACACCGGGAGGAGATACCATCCTTCATTTTTATACCTATCGTTCAGCTTGAAAGAATCAGATGCTGCACACAAGCAATTAAAATCAGAAGATTTAATACCACAAAAGAAAACTGCAAACATCACAAGCTGCTTTTATTGCTGAGATAGGTATTGAATTAAAGTTATCTCAGTATTTAAGTATAGAATACTRCAGACATCAGCAAGGATGGGCAATGTTCTGTAAAACCAGTCCCTGACAAGACGCTAGCTAGCTGACAGCYTGTTTCAAGAATATAAAGTCCCCACTCTTCTGTCTACCTCTCCATATGTACTTATCCGCATTTACCTCTTAATTCCAAATGTCAAAAGCACAAAATTCTAATGCATGTTTTCATWGCCAGGTGATGGTATTACCACAGCACTGTAAACAAACCTTACTCCTCACTGTGTTTTCCCAAGTTTCACAAGGATCCTCACACTAATTAAAACCTAGCACCGATCACTTTTACATCGTGCTGTTGATCACATACTCTTACCAGGCAGCCCAGTACTTCCATCTTGTTAAAAGATGCTTTTTTCTTTTAACCAATTACTTATCCTTTACAGGGCATTTGCTCTTATCCTGTTGCAATTCAAAATTTAGTAAAGGATTTCTAGACCTAAGTAAACTGCATGAACTGCAAGATCTTTCTTCATCTCAGGGACTTATATGAAGAATTCCCATATCTGCTTCACCCCTCTACATAAGCTCTGTTGAATTCTTTCCTTTCCATAGCAGGTAGTATAGAAAAGCAACAGCTTGCAGACTCATAACTGAAGTTATGAGTCCAGTATGGATTCAGAGTATTCTTCAGTTTCGAACCTCATTTTAAAATGTTGAATGTAATTCTAAAAGTTGGGTTGTCACCTTCTGATTCCTTTGGTGTGGAAGCAGTTTCAAATCTACAAATTAAGCCTTCCAGTCAGCAGCTCAAAAATGCCATATTGAATTCCTGTAGAGCTCCTGGRTGAATGCTGCCAAGCCATTACTCTTTGTTACCACTCAGTTTACTTATCTGTAGGAATACTACTTCTATGGATAGATCAAGTTGAAAGAAGATCACAGAATATGCCAGGACACTCACTGCAAAGAAACCTTCCAGTACACGAACAGCTGAAAAATCTGTAGAGATAACAGGATGCAAAGGAAGCTTTACTTTTACCTTATCTTTTTCTATTTTACATGCACCTTCTACAGCACCCATTGGCTCTGTATGTAGACAAAGTTTACTGTTTCTGATAGGTTAGAAACAAAAATATTTGTGTACTCTTTGCAAGCTGTTTATCAGCTTATTTTTTGCTTCAGTATTCTTACTTTAACTTGCCAGGATTCGCACTCCCCATCTTATTACTTTTAATAATCTCTACTGTTCTGCAACTAATCAAAACTATTTCATTTTAACCTTCCTAWTTAACCCTTCCTTTTAAAAAACATGAGCTTTCGTGGCACTTGCTGGCTGAAACTTTCCCAAATATAGAGTCATTGACAAGATGAAGCTGGTATGCTTATGCTGATGACAGAACATAGAAGTGCATCTCCATGGCACAAATTTCTATCAGCACAGAAGTCTGGGTAACCTGCAGCAAATACCAGCCACTCAGAGCTCTGCCTTTCATAAGGGTCATCCTCTCACATATGGAAGGTCCCTGGCCATTTGAAGAACGTATGATGCTAGAAAAACCTAACAGAGTACTAAACATCTTCCCAGGGTCTAAAACTTAATTTGGTGTGAAGAACTTAGAAAACAGAAACATTTAAGCAGATAACTCTGGCTTGCTACTGTTTTCAGAAAAATCTCCTTGCTTTAAACCTTTCATTAAAAGGTAGCCAAAGAAAAAGGGTTTTTATTAGACTTTATGCCTCCAGAACTATTTAGGAATAATTTTGGCGCTAAAAGTAACCAAAAAGTAACAGTTTATGAKGGTAAGTGGCAGGCTGATACTTTTCTTCAAAATTGAATGGCTTTCTGTGAGACAGGAAAAATGGACAAAACAAAAGAAACTACAAYACATTTCTCACAGCTTGACTTCCTTGCCTTTACAACCTCCCAYATATGTTCAGATCTGGCTGAAGTGAGAGTGTATTGTCATCATGTAGAAATGATGGATTCCCTTCACTGATATAAGGAGACAGACAAGTTAATTCAGAGTTCTTCTTTGCAGAGACATAAAAAAATCCATGCTATACAGACCAGTTATAAAGTCTCTGACATCACTGGAAAGATTCTCAAGAACTTCAACAAGCAGTTCCATTGAAACATGGAGGAAAGGCCTCATGAAATCTTGTAAGGAACAGCTGCCAACTGTTTACAGGGGAATGTTCTGTGATAAAGTGCTTGTGCACCAACAAGTACAACAGCCCAGCAGGAATGGATCAGTGATGAAGATGTGACACCCTAATTACAAGACATGTGATGGTCGGGGAGATGCAGAAAGAGGTTTACTGTAAAGTACCACGAATCCCAATCCCAGTACTTTAGAGTATCACTAGTCTAATCCCAATGCCTATCTGCAGTCAGAGCACATTTCAGGATCAGTTTCTCCCAAAAGGGAATCTGGTTTCTGTGCACAAAGAGTACTCTGATATGAGTCAAAGCATGAAAAGTTAAGTAACTGACATCTCTACACTGTCCTAGAGAAGGCTTGGAGGAAGGATCTTAGCAATGTACATAAATACCAGAAAGGTGGGAGAAGGTGGAGTCTCCATCCTTGGAGATAGTCAAAAGCTGTCTGGACATGGTGCTGGGCATCAGATCTAGGTGGTCCTGCGTGAGCAGGGGGGTTGGACCAGTTGACCTCAAGAGGTCTTCTCCAACCTCAACCCTTCTGTGATTCTGTGAAAAGAAGATCTGACCAAAACCTAAAATACTAACGTAAACACATTCATAAAACACATTAACTAGCTACACACTAACAAGGGACAGAAAACAGAAGGGAAGAGAAAGAAGAACAAGAAAATTCACACACGTGACAGCAGTGCAGACCTTTTGTGGAAAGAACTGGGCTTCCAGTTATGCTTTAGTTCCCACATTTCTGCACCAGAGCCCCCTGAAGACCAAGTTCTGGCAACTGACATTTTTCAGTTACAAAAACAATTCTGACATCTTTTTAATACAAATTCAGAGGAACAACATTTAAACTTGGCAGTCCCATTTGTGTAACAGAATGCAGCTATTCATTAAAAGCCAATTAAGGTGCTCCCAAGAATACYGGACTGCCCCATCCACAAACCCTTCTTTCCATTCTTCAGGGAAGTAGGGAAGTGTTATGTTGCCTTACGTTTCTGTGAGGCCATATGCCAGGTCCAGCATGTCCATCTCTTCATCAGTAATTGCATCTAGTTTCTCAAATATGTGGTCTTCAAATATTAAATGACAAGTTGAACAGGCTAGTGTTCCTTCACATGCACCTACAGAAAAAGTAAATCAAGATAATAGGAAATCCAAGTTTTAAATTGCAGCTGAATTTCAAAAGAAATCCTACATGTGCTGGTCTCATAGATGAAGTCTCTGCTGATTAGCAAAATTAATGTCCCATATATTCCCACATTCACGTACCTACTCTGYATTCAACTGTCAATAGTATTTCTACAGTTGCTATAGCATTAAGACTGACTTAAATGCTAAGCAATTAGTTAAAATACTTAACTAATTCCCTTTCCAGCATTTAAAGAAAGAAAAGCTTTCTACTACAAGAATGCAAAAGGAGACAATGCTGTCAATCAACACTATTTCATTTATTTCCCATGCTGATCCTTATCTCTCTCTTTCTCACAGTTTTGAGGTTTCCTCAAGGTCAACAGCAGACACCTGCTACACAAAAAAAAATCCTTAGAAGAACTGTGAGGAGGGATTTTATACTTATTTCTTCTCATTCAACAGAAGCCTAATTCACAGCAACAAAAGTAGTCAGGCTAGAAAGAGATAGCCTACACATATTACAAGGTGCTCCAGTAYAAGTCAAGGACCTCACAAGTTGCTGGGGTTGAGCAGCACAAGCACCAATTATATCTACCTCTACAGCAAYTAAGTCATCACAGCACAGCAAAAATTTGAACACTAACAAATTTGTCACTGTATTGCGCTGGCACCAAATTCCCCACATGGTTGAAGAAGAAATATGCAACTTCAAGAAGRAGGGAGAAAAGCTAAATAGTGTGAAGATTACGAACCCAGGCTCTGATTTAAATTGGTTAGGAAAGACACAGATAGCACATATTCACTTCTTTCCAGGGAGAGCACAACCAAGCACACTGTGACCACATCACCTTTGTACTCATAYGGAAATAAGGGAAGCAAGGTTGCATGTATAACCACTGCTACAAAAAGAAATAGTGRAATTCATCATCAGACTATGAGAACCACATAGAAAGCACCATGCTGCTACTGCATCAAAAGCATATATACAAAGTGAGCATGACACTGTACTAGAACATTTGATTTTTAAATTTTATCATGCCCTCAAATACACATGAAAAATCAGATTTTAATTAAAGTGCCAAACAGAAAACCTGTCTTATCAGCAGTTTAAGCATCCTCAATGTTGGGGAATTGAGGGAAGGAGTGAAAGAGGAAGGAAAAAATACTGAATAGTCTCTTTGAGCAGTCTTTCCACAACTGTAAAACTGGCAGTAACAAACAAACAAATTGAGAGCAGCTAAATAATGCAAAATACCTGTAACCCTTTATGAAGATATTTCWGTTATTATTAATGCACACAGGATGCCCCCTAGTGATAGAAAAAAAGGCAAGATTTACATTTTACTTTTCCCTCATTACTTYTTTCCTAAACACAGAACATACGTTTTTATTATATTATTTCTCTGTCCTAGTGTGATGTTTCATTAGCAAGTGGTTATTGAATCAGGACTAGCACTTGTTATAAGTACAGACTGTTACAGTATTCCAGGTTTTCAGTTTGGCTTCTTTTTATTGACAGCATTATTCTTGCCCATTYTACCACAATGTTTTAATACAGCTATTATTGACACAGAGAACATTTTGTTGATATTGACACAGAGAACATGTACTGTAGAATACAAGCAGACCAGCCATAAGCCTAAATGGGTCATTTAATAAGTGATGCAGAAAGCTAGCTGCATCACAAATTTTTAAGAGACAGTTTTTCTTCCTCGGATGTATGCAACTCTAGACATAAGAGTCGTCTCAGATATTAAGTATGAGATTTAAAATATTATCAAAGATTTTATTACTAGCAGTAACATTTATCTGCACCTAACTAAAACACACATCAAATTTCAAACTGTGCTACAATGCTCCACTTTCTTTTCACCAATTGCTTCATATTATGCATTTAGTCCTGAAAATTGTACTACCACTTCCTGCTTTACTTCTATTAATTTTTCAGCTCATGTTCATATAATACCTTCCCAAGGTAATTAATTGCCATTACCTAATATCTTTGAGCAATGTGGTCTAGTGATTGAGCAGTGTGGGCTAGTGGAAGATGCCCATGGCAGGGAGGTTTAGAAATAAACGATCTTCAAGGTTCCTTCCAACCCAAACCATTCTAGGATTTTAACTGTGGAAAGTGCAGAAGTTTGAAGAAATAGGGAGAAGCTCTAACTTCTCCGATTTTGATTTTAAACAGAACTCGTACCAAATTAGAATTTCACAAGGGCATTTACCCCACTTCTTTAATGAGAATTAAACTTCTTGCTCTTCCCTGTTAACTAACAGATTTGGTTGGTTTTTTTCACTTTCTTTCACTCCTCTACTACAGATATGGTGCTATAAAAAGCCTGATAATAAATTGAGACAGTATTGCTCTATAGAAGCAAYCAGACACTGTTACAAATACACCAGTTTTGTGCTGCCTCCAGAACAGAACCTTTCCAATCAGAAGAGATCTGCAGGTGGCAGGTTTCTAGACCCCACTTAGACAGCACGCTGTCCACATTCCCTTCTTCAATACTCAAGCCAAGATCATYCCAAGTATTTTTTTTTTAAATTTGAACCAAAATTTTCTATGCACCTGCAGGAGGAAAAAAAGGGAGGAAATCCAAATGAAGTACAGCTAAATTTTATATATACATATTCATTTACAGTTGGATTCMATGATCTTAAGGGTCTTTTCCAATCTAAATGACACTATAAATACTTATGCATGAAGAGGAACACAATTTCTAGACACTGAATGAAGTATTCAGTGAATCTACTTACCAAAACCATCTATGTCTAGATTATTGTCGACAACAACGTCCAGCAGTGAATCCCCAGGTTTTCCCTTGGCTGTTAGTTTGTCACCATCGCGGTTTATGAAATGAACTGTTATTTTATCTTCTGAGCTGAAAAAGAAAATTACATAATAGAATTAAAGAGTTCTAGAATTTTGTGGTGCTTTAGAATTCATTGAAAATTACCAAATTAATAATCACTATCAACTCTAAGAACAGAAAAACCGATGTTATTGGCTTTTAAAAGCTGTAACAGGTACAGGCATTTACTGCTGTACATTGAAAAAAAGACTGTGAAAGATTTTTTAGAAAACACCCTTGATGTATGTTTTGTCACTGCAGGCTATATTTTGCCTCTCACCAAAGAGAGTCAGTTTATTTCAGACACAATGTTTGCACTTTTAACAAATAAAAGAGCTTATTTTACAAGTTTCTCTCCCCACCTTTCTGTGAACTCTTGCTTTGGATTAATGTATTTTTCATTGTTCTCATCATTATAATTTAGGATAAATTCTAAACTTTCAAATTTTTACTTAGAATTTTAGATATTTTACTWTATTAGTTCCAAAATTTAATTCTTCTCCCAAAAATGGAAATATTACAAAAGCATTCTGCTGTTTTTAGACACAGATTATTTTAGGAATTCACCCTGTAAATATTAGTTCTAGTGAAATTCAATGTTTTTATATTGGTTTCAAAGAAAGAGGGCTTTGTATTTCTTTGCTTTACTTTTCAGATAATTGTTTATTTAAAAAAAAATCTTGCAGTCTGTATAAAAGCATCTTGAAACTAAAGCTTTTAACATGACAAAAAATTGATCCTTTTTCTTTCCATATTATTTATTTTACACCCAAATTAAAGGAAATATTTAAAGATGCTAGTAAAATACAGTATGTTTGATTTTAAACAGACTATTTTCTTTCCTASAGTAAGTGAACAAAACAAAAACTTATTGGATGGCAGTGAAGAAAACTGCCAAGAGATGACAGACAAATAGAATAACCAAAAAGCTAATGCGAAAAAATTACATTTCCCTGTGAAATCCATATGTAAGAACTGCTTGCTTCACATTACCTGTACTGTTCAAAACTGTAGGCCTTGAGTGATCTATATCACATAAAAAATATGAAAGCTTGAAAATCAAGTCACCCCCTGGAAAACTCTAAACTATAAATGTGAATATTAGAGCAAAACTTTGAAAGTGGCCATGCTGAAACATCAGTGAACAAATTATTTTTGTAACTGTCTGTAAAAGAATGTATTTTTAGCAATTTGAGTCCTGGCTTGTTATGAAACAATAACAAATGTTGTATGCTTGTTGTTGTACACTTTATATACTTGCATAACTCTTAAGTTCCATTGGCAGCAGCATGCTTCATGATGATTCATTATGGTGTCATGTTCAATTCTTTTCCTATCATCTYTCAGTCCACTCTCCAGAAATCAGCCACAAGCTACTATTAACTATTAGCTACTATTCATTTCAAAACTATAATTGATAATGGAGGGCTGACCTTGCTGACCTGCACAATGCAACTGAAGCCTGTACTATAACAAAATTCAGAAATCTTAAAGAAGTATCTTTACAAAATGTAATTAATGTAGTACAGTCACCTGTGGTACCCGAGGACAGTCAGCAAACCATTCTGTGGGGGTTTAAGAAGCCACTCTGCTTTTCATTTTTCTCCTCTGCTATGTAAACACCTCCCACAGCAGAACCAAGGAAACAAACACCCACTTAGACAAACTAGTACAAAATTCACCATCTTCTTTCGGAGTTTAAGACTGACAGGTTTAGACTGCATCTGGAAACGTACAGATCCACATTCTGAGAGCCTAAGTAAACCTCTGATAGTGTAATTTTAAACTGCTTCAAAAAGCCCTTCCAGAGCTCAAAGTACACTCTCCTTTGCTGAAATATTTATCTCAACATGTCACACGCAACCCTGACAGAAGACACAGTGCAACATGTACTTGCATTTCTGGGTATGCTCTGCCCAAGGTATAGACACAGCACATAYTAATTATTTATTCCAATATCCTAAACATACTCCTTTATTATAGGATGAGGCAATCACAACTACCATGGGCCAAACAGCAAGATGTCTGGCCACTCATTAGTTCCCTGAACTTTTGTGAAAGACAAGTAAATTCCCTCCCAGTTTTCAAAACACAGTTGAAACTGTATTCACCTATAGTTACACTTTAATCTGATAAAAYACTACAGTGTCACAAGAAGAACAGTCTTGCCCCTGCTCCTTTGTTCCTTGTTCCTCTGGTGCTCACACTGTCCTACAGTAAACTCGGTCTGGGAATGTACTGGCTGAAAGCCAAATTTCACAGGTCAATGACCCCACAGATGTCAGAACCAGCAAAGTCAGATCTGACCCTCAGATGAAACTGACACCACTTTAGAACTGTTGGGTTACTGCAACTTTATGCTGAAATGACACAATCTGGATCTCATGACCAGATCAAACCAACCCTTTTACAGTATAAAAATGTGACTTTGGGTGACCCCCACTCCAGATCACCCTGCCATCATCCTTACACCAACATTACCACAAGTCAAATACTTTTGCTAATCTGGCTGAAAATCAACCATAGAAACAAAGTAGACCCAGCTGGACCAGAAAGCAAAATTGACAGAAGTGCTACCACCCACAACAAAAACAAGGAAACAGCACTGGGATCCCCTTGTCAGTAGGGGCAATCTGATATCTGCTTCAGCCAGCTGGAGACCTGCACAGTGGCTGTGAGTGCCTCAGGGTGTGGGACACAGCAAGGGGACCAACTAAAGTATGACCACCAGGTCACTGACTTTTGTTAAAAACTGATGCAGTATCTGATTGACAACTGAAACTAAAGTGTATTTATTTGTGCAAAGTTAGATACAGCCTTCTTAAGTCTTTACTAGATCCAGTTTTCTGCTACTTCCACCTTCTATCACTCTTCACCTAAATTTTTTTTTAAAAAAAATCACTGTTTTTTTTAATGATGGTGAAAATATTTTCAAACGTGCATGTATATGATAATCAGACTAGTCAGACATTCAAAACACACACTGGGCCAATCTTTTCAATGACCAGGGGATACCATTAAAAAAAATTAAACCACACCTGCATGAAACACTATTTAGATTTTATAAATACCAAGTAACATGTATTTTGTCCACCCAGACATAACTAATCAAATACCAACATACTGTGAACTAGTCACAGGCAGTCAACAAGAAATGTGCCAGGGCTATTCAAGTATGAACAACCTCCGGATTATCAGGAAGAACACAATTTATTTTGTGTTATCTGCATGAAGAATAAATATTCTAATTCATGCTCAGATAAATGGTTTTCACCAGATGAAAAATACAATTAATTTCTTCATATGGTTGCTACAGTACTATCAGCATTTCTTATCAAGTTTGTCAAGGATACCCTAAATTAATCATACTGCAAAGGCACAGAGGAGCACCAGAGAACTGTAAATGGTGTTCACTGTCCCTCCCATGAAAATAGTAGTAAGTACTGCAAAAATCTCAACTACTGCTTCTCCCTTAAAAGCCTTGTCCTTTTGAATCTTCAGCTATTACTTCCAAGTTAACAAWCACTGCATACATTCCTCCAAACAAAACATAACTTTAGCCTGGTGTTGCACATAGTCAGATCAGCTTTGTTATTCTCAGATCTTTTAATAAATAACAAATCCAACAGCCCTAATTGCCTCAGGAATTCCATGAATTAAACTATTATACAGGCATCAATTAACAGAAGTTATAAATCTGAACTAATCTTTAAAGCATGCACTTACTATGCTGTGCATCAAAAACATTGCACAGCTAACCAGACTGGTATAAAAGAATTCTGAAATAACTACTGTTCACCATGACATTAAAAGGAAGGATAAGGGATTAAAAAGGAGCAGGAGGAAGGAGGAAATGGAAATGAAAACATAACACCTGATGCTCCACTGAAGCCCATGGAAACCTCTACTCACAGGAATTACCTCAGGTAATGTTTTGTATAGGGAGGGCTTCATCCTCTAGACACAAATACAGCTAATATTACACACATAAACAAGGATGTATCTTTCTACTGGATGATTATATAAAGGTAAGGAACTGGGTCTCAAATATGATATCCAGAGAAAGAAACTTACACATAAATGAAGAAAACAATAATATACAAAAATTTTCCTTTTCTCCCAACTCACTCGGACAGGCTATGAATAACATTGGAARTACTTGTTTGTATAAACTGTGACTCTGGAACCTCAAAATCTACTGATTACCAGCAGGATGTCTCAGAGAAAAGATCTGCCTAACAACTTACCCATCTGATAGTAGTCCTAGGCTAGAAAAGTTAGTTTGTCTCTCCATATTAACAGCATCTGCTGAGACAAAGTCAAAGAACATCTACAGGAGAGTTTAAAAGCAACCTATTGAGACAGTTTTGATGCCGAGGGCACTATCCCAACCCTCGAGACACAGGTTACACCCTGGGGCTGGGCTGCTYATTGTGTGTCCTTTCCAAGTCAAGGAAATGCCTCTGGCTACCAAGTTTATCAGGCTTTTAAAACTTCTGTATTTTAAATACTGAAAGTTAGCTGTAGACTATKACCTATCTTTGAATATGCAAACTACAAGCCAGACGGCCATGTATAAACAGTCTATGACTACATGTAATAAGCTGCAAAATTACAGTTGTGGACCAYGGAATATTAAATGCCCACAAACATAATGAAACACCTACTCATACATACTGGTGAGGAGAGGAGGAGCTCTGCACATTTCGATCAGGTCACAGAATCAATCAGGTTCGAAAAGACCTCTGAGATCATCGAGTCCAACCTATTACCAAACATGACAACTAGACCACGGCACTTAAGTGTCACATTCAACCTTTCCTTAAAGAAAGATGCACAAATGCTCTTCAATACAGAAAAAACTATACCAAAGGCAGAAGAGATTTTAGGTATTGGGGTCTCTCTGATATATATTGCACTTTTATTTTACCACAAGCCTGACCAGACTTTGACAAAAAAAAAAAACTAAACAGAAAAAAGAAAAAGTGCTACAGCGCAGAAAAACCCTCAAATTTAATAAGGTCATAACCTCTTAGTAAAGTAGTCTGAGCATCAGGAACCCTGGCTTGGCGATCCGTAACGGTACAAGCCATTCAAAGTGTTCCGGGTCACACCGACCCTGAGCTTCACCCGTGCCGGGGGCCGGTGCTGCACCCGAGCCGCGGCGCTGGCACAGCCCTATGGGGCACATCTTGGTGGAACGGTCCCCCTGGAGCTCCTCGGTGTCACCGCGGGACAGCGACAGCAGGAGCGGCGAGGGGCGGAGGGGCYCGGGACCCGCCAGAGGCACCGCGGGAAGGTCACCCCGCGCCAGCCCGGCCCGTCTCACAGGCAGCCGCTGGCCCCGGCTGCCCCCAGCGCCGAGGCCCGGGCAAATTCCGGCTCCTCCGGGCCGCCGAGCCAGGGAGCCCGCCAGGCAGCTCACGGCTGGCTGCGAACCCCTTACCTGAGCACCGCCCGGGCAGACAGGCTGAGCGGCCGCGCTGCGCTCCCGGCAGCACTGCCGCAGCCTGGCCTCGGCCCGGCTGCCGGCGAGGTGGAGGAAAAGAGCCAGCGGCGGGAGGAAGCGGCGGCGGCCCGGAGCAGCCGCGCCGGCCCCGGTGCGGCCATGGCAGCCATGTCGGCGGGACGGGCGGCTGGGGGAGGCGGCGGCACCGGGGCGGGGGCAAAGTCCCGCCGCTTACGCCTACGGCGCGAGCGGCAGCGATTCTCGCAGCCGTTTACGCAGCGCGCGGCCCACCCCCGGCAGCGTGACCGCGGGGTTACGCAAAGTGCGCGGTCGCGCGCGGAGGGGCGGGGCGCTACGGCAGCGGCGCGGGGCGGGGCGGGGCGGGTGCGGCGCGAGGGGCGGGCTCCGCGCTGCCCTGAGGCAGTTCCGCACCGCGCCGCCCTGCTGATCGCAGCCAAATCCTCTTCATCCTGAAAAGCGGCCTCACGGAGTCCAACATGGGCCCGCTCCCTGCCCTGCTGGGTCCTCGAGGGATTTCTTGTCACAGCAAGGACTCGGCGCTGACACGCGGTGGAGGCGTCACCCAAAGAAGCGTCACTACATCCCAAATGCCCCTTTGGGAGGCCTGGTCCCTAGGGGGAGTGGGCTCCAGGCTGGATGGGCGGTCTATGTGACCTGGAACCCCCTTGAAATAACTTATAATAATGTGGCTCTCCCAGGGAAGTGGAGCTGGCAGCGGGCGAGTCTGAGCCGTCCGCCTATGCTGTCCAGGCAGGACCAGAGAGAAATTCCCAGTTCCTCATTATAATTTCTTAAAACAGACGATCCAGMCTCTAAAACAAGGGCATCAGCAAATGGACACTAGTGCTGCTTTCAGAGGGTCTAGCCGGCCGTGAACATTCATGGTGAACGGCTCGAGTACCAGAATGTGCCACAGGAAATTTTGAAACTTCCGGAGCAATCACAGACTGCATGTGCAGGCTTTGCTAGTTTTGATCAGATGGTTATGTAGATACGCTTCATTCTACCACAACCAGACTGGAGAGTTCTWAGTGAATAAGGAAGAAATGTAGCATTTTCTTTGAAATAATTCTTTCAAATGGGAATGGAAATAAATGGGAAAAAAATGAGGAGGGAATGTTGTTTACCTCTGATACATTTGAGGTTAGTAAGATTATTCCCGATGCCTTATAATTTTGTTGCAACAGAATAAGATTGAATGGGTAGATAACATGATACTATGTAACTTGAACTGATGTGTTTTCTTTAAGGAGAAGAGTAGGTTCTGGTGGAAATTGTCAAGATCCTCCAAACTGTCCATAAACCAAGTGATCCATAAACCATGCTGATATAATTTTATTTGGGTTTCACTCTTCTGCAATACAAGAAAATGTGGCAGTGAATAATGCAGTTTCTTTCAATGCTGTCACTGCAGCTTGGGGTTACAAATGCATAATCTTATGGCAGTCCACAGCTAAATACATACTCTCCAGCTGGGTGTCTAACATTGTAAAGCCAAAAGAGCACATGCCATAATCCAGTTTGACTWCAACCAGAAGGTTGCTTGTTGTAAATTAATGGTTAATGCAGGAAATAAGTTTGAAAGGGACCCTCCGGACCTTCAAAGGTAAACCTTTGCTGTCACATTCAACTCAAGTAACTAAATAAAGAAGTATTTATCCATTTCTTAAAGTTTCCTGCTGGTATTAACTGCACTGAAGAACAGTCCCAAATTTTCATTCTTTGGAAGAGGAGAAAGCCTAGTTTTTTATAAATTTTCAAATAATTTCTTTTATTAGTCTAATATTGAGTATAGAAATATTTWTGTCAATTGTCCACACCAGGGCTGCTCACAAATTGAAATAGTTTTTGTTCTTTGTGACGTTCTCCTCCAGCCCTTTTATTTTAGCCCTGTTGTTACTAGTCACCATCTTTTATTTTAGCCACTGTTATCTCCTTCCCTAACACAGGAGACTCTCAGTGTTCTCCTGGTTATCCCACTGACCCATTTGTGCATATGTTAGCCTGAATTCCCCATTGTTAAACATGGGTGACTAGTTAATACATTCCCTTCAGTCTCACAGAGTGTCTCTAATAGAAATGTACGATCATGATAATCTAGGATTGTGTTTGATCTTTTTTTCATGTACAAATTAAATTCATTGCCTCAAATCAGTGAGCTTTAAATCAGAGTGATCAGTTAATAATCCAGCTGTCCTTTGTTGCTCCTCATTGATGAAGCCATCATTACCAGCAAGAGTCCTCGGTTTGCTCAAACTGAACAGAGTAAGGTCTTTGAACTTTGCTTCGGTCTACTTTCATGTGGGGTTTTCGTTCATGGGCCATTTTAACAAAAAAAGGCCAATTCCATTAACCTGCTTCCACTGTGTTGGATRTGTTCCATAGCTCTGTTCCAGCCCTCTGACTGCCATGGTCCYGAGCACGTTACCTCTTTGCAGAAGTTTAGTCGGCAGAGTCCAAGGTCAGTTTCTTCACTGATAAGAGCAGCTGTGAAAAAAGCTGGCAGTAAGGGCCTATGTTCCCCCTTTAAACCAAGGCTTTGCACCAGCTGTCCCCTGTGCCACAGTGCAGCCATGCAGCAGTTCTGTTTGGACCATCTCGCATCTCCACAAGCCTGGCCTKCATCCAGACTTGCTGACTTGGCAACCTGGCTTGGCCCTGGACCTGCCTTGCCACTGCAGCCCTGATGGGTGACCATATGGGCTGTGTCTGACCCTGACCACTGTCTCTCCACCTAATCTTGGCCCTGGGTTGCTGCTCCACATCCTGGCTCCTCGTTGATGAGGGGACTGCTTTCACCTGCCTTAGTATTTTGCTTAGTTTCTGGCAGAGATTTTGGCAGAGCAGCCAAATCTTGCTGCTCCCTGACATTCCCTACCCCTAAACACAGAGTCCTCCTAATTCCCCCATAATTTCTATATGAAGCACTATTTCAGGAGGGCGAGCTTGAAGAAAATAGTGTAGCAAATTAGGTCAGGACTTCTTGATGAAMTAAGAGTAGCAGAGTGAAATAAAAGAAAAACTACAAACCATGTATACCTATTTTCTCTCTGAATCTCACCTTGGTTGTATGCAAGATTGCTTATCTCTGTGGGATATTCATTCTAATGGTAAATACTTTGTAAGAGGTACTACATCTTTTCTTGTACCTTTGTGGTTTTCTTTTTTTATAGGTTCTTGCGCATTGCGCAATCCTTTTTTTTTTTTGTTGTAATTATATCCTCCAATTCTTTACTATTTTAAAGATTGTATTTATAGGACGCCAACAAACCACTAGATGGCAAACAGTTTCAACAAGAGAATTAACACATGGGTATTGGTATAACCTTCTGTCTTCAGCTTCATGATTCTTTTTCTGTCCGGCTTCATGAGTTTGACCAGGGAAATCTGGGTTGAAGCTGACACGGTCCTGCTTCTCCCTGCCTGTCCCTCTCTTGTGCTCTTCTAGGTTCCATGAGTCAGGTATGGGTAGGGATTCATATAGGTGATTTTTGCAAAAACTAACAAGAAAATGAAAGGAAAAAGAAGAACGGAAGCAGTTTCCAGGCATTTTACTTCGATCAAGCAGCCTGAAGACTCACTGTGCAGAACAAGATGTGTCCTGGGAGAAAAACAGTCCCAGCTTAGGTTGTTTTATGCTTCTGAKCAAAAATATTTTATGTTTTATGCTGCTGAGTACTACAAATTCTTATATTAAACATAGAATTCCAAGATTGAGTATGATAGAAAACATTAAATATGTGAATCATTATCATCAGATAATTTCTGTAAATTACTACAGATGGTCTCTCTGAGTCCTCATATTCTATGTAAAAGAAACATGGTGTAACTGTATATTCAAAAAGTAGAAATCCAGCTCTATTTTTTTAGAGATTTTGAAAATGAAAAATAGCTGCCAAGTAATCAGACTTCTATATACCATTAGCTCTTTTGGTCACTATTAAGTTCTCTCTGAACATGTGTTTTAATCAGGATTTTCTTGGAAGTAAAATTGTGTCAAATTATCCCTTTCAGCTGAAAATATTGAAGGAGATCCAGAGAAAAGAAAGAATCCACCCAGTCAGAAACCAGTGGAATTTCCATCTGTAGCTGAGTGAGTGGGACACAGTCTTATTATCCTCAGCCCAGGAGCATAGGATTTAAGAGCAGTGAAGTCTGAAGTAATAACCGTGCTTGCAAAAAGACAGGAATGTGAAGGAGAGGTCATCAACCAATGAAAGATTAATGGACAGGCAATGGGCAGGGTGGTTGTTTTTCTTTTGGGAATTAATGTAGTTTGTAACCGTTTCTGTCAAAGGCAGGTAATCCAAGTATCATGAAAATATCTCTAGGTACCAAGTTKTTCTGTAGTTAAAGGGAGACCTGGGAATTCTGGCACTTGGTTGGTGAGGATGCAGTAACTATTAGAAGGGTAGGAGCATGTCTTGTTTGCAATTGCTCTATCTTTGCTAGTTTCTCTATAGCACCTGAAATACAGCTGGAAACAGACAAATATTCGGAGTTTTGTCATTCAAATAGGTGGCACTCTAGGAATAAGCCAGAGATCCTGGTGTTTGTTATCCACATAGAGCAGAAAGCTGAGGAGGTGGGCCTATCATATGACAGGAAGGTGAATCACTGCCAAGAAATTCTGCTAAACTGTAGATAATGCATTGCTTCAAAGCCATGGTTCTGTCATACATAATAGACTGTGAAATCTGTGTGAGAATTTGCATATTTGAGTAGGGCATTTTAAAGTTAGTTGYCTGAAAGTCTTGTTACTCTCTAATAGAAGATGTGTGAGTTTTTCCACAGGAAGACTTTTACTCTTTTGCATTTCTGAAATTCTTCAACTTCATGTTGTGCATAACATTTTGTGGCAACTGGTCCTTCCTATGATRAGCTAAAAAAGTAAAGAGACAGTGTAATACGAATTTTTCAAAACAAAGCAGAATTTGTCAGCACTGAAKTAGAGCCAGGATTTCATTGTAATTATTTGTGTCCATCAATACAGGACCTTGAAGTGTGTTCAAAATGCAACCGTACAATGTAATGGAAGGGAAAACTGCCATGAAATACAAAAGCACCGTGTCCAGCTCATGTCTGAAATCCTTCTGAAATCCTATGTTGTGGGAAGATGGGAAGGTATTCTGGGGCAGCCAATGCTYGCTTCAGTCTTAGATTCTTTCCCAAGTGTCAACTTTTGCAGTTGCAGAAGACAAAATATGGGGCTTGAGAGACCTTTGGAATAACATAAAACAGGCTCTTCTTTGGTCTGATGCTTTCCTAATTGTCATACATGTAACACCCTGAAGTTGGACTTGTTCTTACTGGAGGACAGGAGTTGAGAACCAAAATCCATGACAACTCCCTTACTAAATTTGGGCTGGGCCAATCTTTTTCACTACTACCAGTGTCACAAATCCAGATCAGGACAGTAGTCAGAGTTTCCAATTAAAGAAAAAAAAAGCATTTTTAACTGCCAAGATTGGTGTTGGCAATGAATTACAGCCCAACATGTACTCCTCTTGTCTACTGGTACCCACTTCTCTTCTCTAGATAATTCTGTTATGAATTCTCAGTAATACATTTTTAGGCTCATCCCAGAAGTCCACATAATTGTTTTGGAAGAACATGTGCAACAATATGCAAGTAAAATCTCTCCATCAAGCAAGGATGTTGATGGCTGTAGATGCTGCAAGTCATGCTGTGCTGTTGGTAGCCGGTGCATGAATGGAGAAAAGATCTGCATGCTGATCTTTTACATCTTTGAAAAAATACCTCTTTGTATAAACCTTTACGAAGGAATACATTTCCCYTTAGTGGCAATCTATTGATTTGTAATGGGAAGCAGCTCAGTTASAATGAGAAAGGCTTTAGTATAAGATTCTTAGAGGGAGGGTGATGCTCGAAGGTAGTGCACTGAGGCAGGGGCGTTGTTTGTCCACCAGGAGGCACAGCGAGCTCGGGCTCCGTCTCGCTCGCAGCCCTGAACGTGCGGCAGGTACCAGCAGGGAACGAAAACAAAAGAGTTCATCAGATATTTACAGATGGAAGTAGAAAATGTGGAGAACTAGAAAGTGGCTGAGTGAAATGCATATATGTCAGAACGTTCTCTAGTCAAAGGCTATAATWTCAAATAAATTTTGTTGCTGTTGTTCACAGTCATTGGAAGTAATAAATGATATGACTGAAAAATAAAAATGCTAATCAGTGTGTAAAGCAATACTGGGGCCCAGCTTCTTAAAGTATACACTAGCAGTTGTGTAAGAGATAGATATCTCAATGTACATGTGGAGAACGACAAGGTTAGAATTATAGAGTCATAGAATGTCCTGAGTGAGAAGGGATCCACAAGGATCATTGATGCTGGCACTTCACAGGATTGTCCCAAGAATCCCACCATGTGATGCAGCAAACATTTATGGATTTGAATGGTCATATCTGTTACATCTTAATAATATAAAAGTGGTTTCGAAACCAGCTGGAATCTTACCAGCAAGTACTTGCACATTAGGGACTTCATGGGAATCCAGGCTGTAATAAGATTATCAGTTATGCTCCTCCTCTGACAGTGTAACTGGAGTTACAAACAAGGATCCTTCTCTCTGATCCTAGAAGCATGTATAGCACATCTGGAACATGAACAGTAGTATTTTCAGAGCTGCTAAATTTTGTAATTTTTAAAATACTGTAGTCTGATTCTTCTTATATGTAATTTCAAAATCAGATAATTAGCTAGGAATTGAAAATCTGAACCCAAGCAAGTAAGAAGTTCTCTTCCCAGGCTTGAAAGAAACCTGAGTATAAGAACATGGAAAAGAAATAAAGAGAACTCTAAACTATTATAAAGTYCTTGTGAGTTTTGGTTTTTAATGCCAGCCTCATGAGTTTCTGGGAAGCGATTTATTGAAAGCCTTGGTTTAACAATTCGGTGTTTGGCTAGCTTGGGCTTGACCCAAGCCCCCTCTTTTCTTGGCAGCACTTAAAACAGTTGAGATGTAGTCTATGGTCCTTTGTAATCCGAGATTGTTGCGTGCAGTCAAGAACCTTTAAGCATGGGAAATGAATAAAGTGATCCAAAACCGTGGGGTCCAGCTGGTGGTGTGGGCCAGCAGGGCTGGGCTGAGGAGCCAAGGGCCAACTCTGCTTCCCTGGGACCGCCTTCTATGTGGGTTTAATCCAGCTGACACACTCCGACTGGTGTAGAAATTCTGTTTTACTTTGAAATTGTGCTAGTTTAGCTGGCAGTAGTCCAGCTRCTGGAAACTCAGCTGCACAGAAAGAACTGCTGATAATTCCAGTTCTTCAGCCTTCACATGGGCTGCTGCTGCACACCAAAGAGACGCAGTGCAYGGCCATCTCCTGCAGCAGGTCATGTCCTGCTGGAGCAGCGCAGCAGCAGCGCCAGGCATTTTCATGACTGTTCAGCAATCTCAGCAGTAAAGCAGCACTAAAACAATGCTCCCAATGTATTCCACTGCCTTGGCCTGTCGGCTCTTATTTCAAGGCAGAGCGCTGTGCTGGAGTATACATATCATGCAGTAGGTTCCTCCTGCGCTTCTCCAAAGGCTCTTGGCCAAATTGCGGGCACAAGGTTGGAGTGAGCAACCCATAGCAGTACCACTGTCACTCCAAACTGCTGAGGCAGTGCCCGACTCTATTACTCTTTTGTACACTTCTGTTTTCTACAAAAAAAAAAAAAAAGGGTAATAGGATCATACAGCTCTCAAGTCCTAAACCAGRCCAGATTCTGTGATTTAAACTGGCACATCTGTGAAGCTAGCAGAGTCCTGTGTGCTACACCAGCTCAGAGCTAGGCTTCCAGTTCCARTGCAGAAGCCTGTGCAAAGACAAATGAATACCTAGCTCCAGCTTTTATGCCCTCTGTCATTAATGATACTTTTTTTTTAGTAACTTTAAAAGCAAGTGTCTGTCAAATGTKCCTTGTAACATCTTGGTCTCACTGACTTGCTTGCAGTTATGATTTCAGGACTGGAGTTCTTTGCATTTGCTGATKTGCTAAGGTGGGAGAAATTTGAACTATGCCATTATATAATGCAGAAGCAAATACTTTTCCAGCAATTACTATTTGTTTATCAAGGGAGAGTAGAAGTGTGTGGGCAGTTTCCTGGGCCACCATTGTTCCAGTCATTGCAGGCCTGCTTGTGTCTATGCCATTTGCTAGCTGTGACATCCAATTAATTGGATTGARTTTGTTTCCTTTTGTATCTACCCATTCTAGGTTAATAGTTCAGAGGTATGAAAGATGGAAGCTCCTGGCAATGTGAMCATATGAACAGTTGCATTCAAAAGACTAGTCTCACTGAATGAAAGACCAGGTTGTCACACAAGAGCTACGGGGGAAAAAAATGTATTTTTACATCCATTTTATTACAAACACACACATTTTACTAAAGCTGAAATACTTCTATTCAGACACAAGGCCACAGAGTTCCATGCTTTTATTTGAGAGTATATTATTTTAATAGAAGTAAACAGGAATTAGCAGTTAGAACAGCACTCACCCTCCAGCACCTTTCTGAAGCACAACCTGTGTCAAGATGCACCTGTCCCTCGTGGAGATGTCAGCCCATGTGACACCTGCAGAAATGCTCACGGGCAGCCCATGGACATCTGGTCCCTATACCGATGCAGAGTGTTGGTCAAGGCTGAGCTGCACTTACCGAGAACGAGCCTCTGAGATTTTTTGAGGCTCTAAAATGCCCATGCTGCATGGCTGGGTTCATGCCTGACAGAGTACATTTCTTCTATGGGATGAGTGTRGAGCATCCCTCAAAAGGCAGCTGAGATACAGCCACTCAGACCAAATACGAAACCAGAATTACCCACATCATTCCCTGCAGGACCAATGTCTCAAATTTATCTGCCTCCACTTCACAAGCAAAAAAATCAGGGGAAAATCCTGTGTTCTTTTCCCAGATTTCTGCAACAGCTCTGACATCTTGTGTAAAGAAATATAACAGTCACAGCTAAATTTAGGATAAACTGTATCTTTTAATCCATCTTTGCTTGACTTGCTGATTTATCTCTTCCCCACAGATTTCTTTCTGGCTTTGACTATTGTGTAGAAAATATACCAGTCCAGTGGTTTATATTTCACTGAATCTGGAAAAAATTTAGATCACAGTTCTGCAAACCAAAATGCATATAAGGAATTCTTTGACTAAAATGATCAGTACTACTGAGACTCACAGCTCTTTTGAGACTAACTTTATTAGTATTTTATCYTATTGCAACAGAATGTAATGAGCTTTTGAGTAATAGATAACATTAGGTACTACACAAATATTTTTGCAACTGATATATCTGAATATRTTATGATGCAGATGAGCAGTTTGAGTATCTTAAACTGATAAACAAAGGTGTTAGGAATTAGAAATCTCTTCCAGGTATTTTGAAAATATAACGAGAAGCAAACGACATCTCATACTGGCATCTTGAAGAAGGCCTGAACTTGCTCTAAAGCATTGCTCTGAAGGTTTTAGTTTTGATGAAGAAATTTCAGCAGCAGTTCAGCAGAAGTGAAGAAGTGGGTACAGAATGTGCCTGCTTGGGCATGTGACAGTTCCACTGCTGGTTTTACTCCCAATATCTGGATTAAAAGCCCTTACGCAGACTTCATGCATATCTTGAYTTTGCTTGTAAAACCACCTTACCAATACAGTCTTCCTTGCCATATTTTGCAGAATGTGGTGTTTCAGTGCTATTATACAACTACTRATGAAAAAGACATGTAAGCAAAAAYGTTGTGTTCTTCTCTGCTACCATTGACAGTAATATTGTGACTATGGAACTAATTAAAAGATAAACAGGTTACAGTGAGAGCTGGTCTCTCTTCCTCCATACAGTTGTAAAGCAGGACTACTGCCATCAGATTTTGGATATGCGGGAGAATGAATATCAAAATGAGTGTTTTCAAATATAATGAACTATAAAGAATCTTGAGTGGAACCACTGGGAATGGTAGCACTTTTGAGGATCTTAATAGTTGGCTCTTGCAGTTTAACTTAAAAATTCAAATTTCTAAGAAGAGCTATAAACAGAAATCCAACTCACCATTTTCATGGTCTGTTGCATTTGTGAACAAGATTTTCCAAGCCCCAATAGTTGTGTAGTAACATCTGACATGGATCTCTGCATAAATGAATTTCCCAAAAGCCTATGTTGCATAAAAGAATTGACTTCCTACGGTAATGRAAGATTTTCTGAACAGTTGTCTAACATGTATTTCTTACATTCCCCTAAAGGGTACACGCTCCGAAAGGGAACTAAAAACTGACCTTTCAGAAAAAGRGAGTTTGGAGCAATTACTTGCTCTTCAGCAGTCTCTTTGAAACTTTGCTTTACAGAATTAAACCTTAGAGATTCCTTCCTCTGTTTTTCCTCGAGGCATGTATAGTTTGATCACTGACATGGTCTCTCTGTGGGCTAAACCTAGTTTTATTTCTAAGAAAACGTTGAGCTCATTGAAGCATATAACTTGCCATACAGCATTATGTTCATTTAGCCCAGCTGTGCATCTGTAACTGTTGTCGATTCCCAGTGCTTCTGAGAAGTTGAAAAACCAAAGCAAACTCAAACATATTTTTGACAGAACTGGGGTGATGGAGACTTCATCCTAATTACTAACTTGTTTAAAGTTTGTGTTTCAAGCTGCTTTTTTCTTTTAGTACCTCTTACATAAATAACAAGAATATCCAGAAATACAGTAATCCAGGACAAGAGAATATTGTCCTCCCTCTTAGTCTCCTGCTGTGTATTTTGACTCTAATACATCCTGGAGCAGTGAGTTTTGTAGTCTATTTTGTTATTTTATAAAAAGGCAACACTCAGAATTGTCAGCTATACAGTCTGCCTCCTCTTGTAGTACAAGACTAAGAAAATGAAAGCTCTCARACCAYATTCTGAATGCTATTYTCATGYATGCAATCCTTTTGCTAGATCTTGAAGTAGAATCTATAAGGGAATGTTTACTAAAAATTGACTTAAAATACTGTACTTCCTATTCACAAACAGCTTAATAAAACAGAACTTAGAAAGGAAGAAAGTAAAGGAAGGGAAATGGGATAGCGATTACATTTTCTCTAGAAGACAGTGGTCATAACTTGGAGTAGTCCTCTGATTTCTTAGGGCAGGTGGCAGCTATTTTCCCCTGTAGGTACTACTCTGTTTGGTGGCACTRTACCTCAAGTCCWGGGTATTGTCCACCAGCCTCAATGTAGGTTGAGTGTTGAAACATCACCATATAACTTGGGTTGATCRATTCCAGTCCTCTGCTGTCCTTTCCTACTCACCATCCTGATGGCTGTTGCTTTTTGTTAGTCTCTTGTTAGTGATTTTGTGTTTTTTTCATAGGAGATAACAKGTAAAGATGCAAACAATCCTTGTTGCCCCAGGAGAATTGTTTTTTTGCAGAGTTTTCCTTTCTAGGAGCTGCTGCAACCCCAGGTTTAAAGGGAGSTTTTAGATTTGGATGACTGCTAGCYCTGAGCACATTTACGCTGAGTTAGTTTGCCCAGACTTTTCAAACTTTACTGCAATTGCATCACAATTTCACATTTACACCCTGTTTTTTCACCGTGTCTGAATTGCTAACAGAAAACACAACAAAGCATAACCTTCCAAAAGGTTTCAAGCTTGCTCTTTTCTGCTCAGCTCCTTTTGTATCCAGAGGATGCAAATAGAGCACTAACTCCCTCTTGGTTTGGTCTCCCAATCTTCTTATTTACTTAAYTTCTTAGGCAAAATGTTCTAATTCAGTTAAAGGTCCTTTTTTCCATGCCAGTTCTGTATCCAAATGTCTCCTAATTCTGTAGTCTTCTAGACTGAAACAACCAGAGCCTCACAGATTTCAGTTGAGATTGTATCACTTGTACATATTTGAATCTTAAACATTTTGTTGATCATAGACATGTACAGTACTGTCTACACTGATAGCTCTGTCTTTTTCTGGAAACAATATTTTTGACATATAATGTGCATGTTTATTTTTTATCTTCTCTACCTTGTGCAAACTTAACTTGCCATTGTGCTCCCTGTACACAAATACTGAGGGAATTTCCCCATTTTTTTGTAGATTGACAATAGAAATGAAATTTGCAGTCACAGCTGGAACAATGAAGGAAAAAAAATCTCCACTAAAATTATAGTAAATTATATAAATAAACAAGAAAGGGCAGATCTTCAAGGTACTTGCTTATTTTCATGCAAAGCGTCAAAAATTTTGACTGCTTCCATATAGAAGATGGTGRGCAATCAGCAGGGCAACTCTCCTCTTGACCTGTTAAGTGAGTGCAAGGAACCTATTTTATTTAAAAGAAACAAAAAATGATCCAACCAGACATCTTTGCAGAAGGAATGCCTCTTCTCATCTAATTAAACTCAAAAGATGAACAGTTGGGCTATAGAGATGCATGCAGCAGACAGATGTTCAACCTACTCCTAGAATGCTAGTTTGGAATGTGACAAAATTTTGAACTTTCAGATGTACAAGGTCATAAACAAACCTGCCAGTTTCAAAGTAGGCTGTGGTAGCATTTAATGCCAAATATCAAATTTAATGTGTTATCTACAGTCTAATGTGAATATTAGCTCAGGATATAGGAAAAAACTTCTTCATTTTTTAACAGGATAAATGGCTGGGATTGGTATTTCTTCTGCCTTCACAGGGGATCTGCATCTCATAACCTTATTTTCAGCCCAACTTTTGTCATCAAACTAATTTCCTCTGCAAGTTGACTTGAAAATTTTAAAACCTCTTAGCCAACTACAACCAAATGCAACAAAGGTAGGAGCTTTGGTAGAAATTAATATCCTAGAAATTTCATGTAAGTATCAATCCAGGAGAGAAGAAAAAGACAACTGATATGTTGCCAGCTAGGAAGGATTGACTGAGCAATCTAGTAACTTCTTAGTCCACAGGGAATCCACACCAAGCAGAGCTGTCGAGTTTGCCTCAGCCACAGGAAAGAATTACAGCTACCCTAAGTCAGTCAGTCAGCCACAGGGTTCTGTTTTCAAGCATGCACAACCTCAGTCAATCTAGTTTTGTGGAACAACTCAACCATTTCATCATTTCAACTTCAGCAGCATTTGAAGGATCGAATCTGCCCTTAGGTAGCATCCTTACAATCTCCATTCACCACATAACAGAAAATCATTAGCAGAATTTAAATCCTTAAGGATTTAAATTTCCCATTTCAATTTAATCATATTMATTATTTTGGTGCTTGTGATATTGTATCCCACTGAGTTTTTCAACTGCCTYTGAGGTATCCTTAAGGGCAGTCAAAGACTGCATCTTTTAATATTTTTTTCCTAAAGCAAATAAATACTCTTAAATCTTTCAGACCTTCTTCATACCCGGTGAAATGAAAAAAGAAGGAGCCTTTAAAAATATACATGGAGACATAGCCCATCGAAGCTCTTAGCGCCCTAGAATTTTCTTACCTTTCTCCTTTTCCTGCCTTGTTTCTCTTTGGTGAACTTCAGTGAAGGGTGATTTGATCTGATAAGTTTCGATTGCAACATAGCTGTTGCAAAAGCATGTGCCCTCTTAAGGTGAAATTACCTTCATGCCTCCAAACTACATCTTTGTAGGTGTGCTGATGATAAAGCATCAGCATTTGATATTATTCTAGTTCAGCCAATGAAGTGCCTTGATACATTCCTCGCTCATTATGCTTGTGAGGTGGAAAAAATGAATCTGTGGGGATATCTGCTTCAGCAATAGAGMGGTAGCTGGTTTTCATGACACATGCTTTTGCTAGTATCAGCTCAGCCTTCTTGTTCCTAAATTCCTTCAGCAGTTTAGAATGGCTGCAGGCTTAAGACCTTGTACTCAGTACCAGCAGATTAACTCCGAAATAAGCCAGTGATTTCAGTGGAGGCATAAGACATTTAAAATAAGAGAGGAATTGTATTCAGTCTCTCTCTACCTCTTTACCTTTATAATGGTAAAGCTGACTTTTGGGGGGTTTTGGCTATTTTTAAGCAGAGTTTCATGATTAAGGTTTAACTGAAAATAAGTTTTGCAAAAATGGGTTGAAGAGACTGTTGTGGAGCATCCCCCTTAATGAGGCGAGTATTTCCTTTAGGCATTTTTTCAACCTTTGTGATGCTACTGGCATGCCATCAAAAATGTCCCATATCCGGAAGACACAAATCTGCACAGTGTACTTCAATTTTCAGTCTTTCCACCGCCCCTCCCCCCCCATATACAAGTATTTCAGAAAATTCCCATCTTTAAAAAGGGCTACATTTGCAGAGAAATGTAGACTGCTGAGTTTTTGACATCTTCATTTTTATAGAACTGGGAGATGACTTTAGAATATATTTTGCCTGAAAAGTTTTAACACTCCTTCTATGGTTTTGCTTATTTCTGTTTGTTAATAAAGAAGCAAGTAGATGTAGTAAAATTAGAAGGGAATGGGACCTAAAAATTCTTCATGGATTCCTAATAAAAAGCTCTACATTTTATTATGAGTTTATTTATCCACAAAGTGTATGTCTGTCTCTCAGAACAGTGTACATCCACCTTATGAGAAACAAATAAACAAACAAACAAAAACCTCCACAAAAGACAAACCCAATAATAACACAGCCCCCCAAAGAATTTGCTTTGGCTCTTAGGAGGTGTACAAATTTTTCAAGTTTTCAAACACTTGCATTCAATTCCCTGATAATCATATTAATTTTYTTCCCCCACAGAAATAGTATCTTCAAAAAATTGTCTGGATTTGTGCCTTTAACTGCTTAATACCCTACATACTATTTTATTTTATTTTAATATTATTTCACTGAAGTGAATATGCCCAGGGTTATCAATGACTTTGATTTCCAGTGCTATRGACATGACACAGCTACTATCACATTCTAACTAAATAAATAGTGTCACTAAAAAAAACAGTGCTGCCACTGTAGAACAACTTGTACCTGTCATAATAATTATAACTATGAACGAGACAGAAACATTAAGTGGACACAAGCAGCAACTGCAGCTAAGTGTCAGCTGTTAAATGACAACCTAATGTATTAGTGAAGGCATGTTTGGGTGACATSACACAAGAGCGGTGACATACAAGAAATCAGACAGCTTGCCCTAACCTTAACTGCAAGCAGCTTTAGTCGTTAACCTGTCTCCTGTGCAATTACCAAGTTATAAAAAAAACAACTGTAACATTATAAAGGTGATCGAAATAACAGATTGAACGCTCAAGTGCCGCATAACATACACTTTGTGTACAAAGATTAAATTAGCCAATTATTACAAAGAGATGTAAATACTGATTTACTTAGAATGAATTGCTGAAATCCATATTTGGCACTTAAATAAACACACTCCTCTACAAATGATTCTGCTACTCCCTGTCCTGAATAGAAAAGGTATTAAAATTTGACTCTGAGATAGGCTGACACCACTGGGGTACTTTGCTGTAGTACCAGACTAAATACTCAGGAAAAACCCAGAAATCTGTCACTGTAGGGAGCCACCATGTGTGACAGACCGTCAGTGATAAAAGCCTTGGGCTTCTTACCCACACAGATCTTAGGCTTCTAGTGGGCACAGTCACCAAGAGAAACACTGCTCTCCTTAAATCTTACAGTGGCAAGARTTGATTGGGCTGCAGGACAAAGCTTTTTCAAACAATTGTTCAGATTTTCAACAGGAAAGGTGTGTGCTGGCCAGGCAGGCTTCAAAGACAATGTTAGAGGCTAAGCCTCAGCAGCTGAGTAATTAAACCATTAGGTGGAAGCATGGCCTGGCACAGAGCCAGCTGCCARCACTGCAGTTCAGTGGTACATTATCCTGCCTACTGTTTTCCAGTTTTGACCAGGCTTTCAGGTGCTGATTTATCCCTCCTCTTTCCTCCGAAGAGGAGGGAGGATCCCCCTTGCATATAACTTTTTGCACACTAGGTCTGTCCTTTCTCATACAACACTCATGCAGGGGATTATCCTGGACATGGACTCCTGGACTTCTTCACTGGAGCTGAGGATTCTGGAGGTGCTGCCCAAGTGCAGAATCTTTGCCCTGGAGGACACCTAAGTAAGCTTCACACACCTATGGCATTTCAGAAAGAAAAAAGACAAATTCCCCAAGATCATGCTATATTTCACCTTTTGAACTTGATCAAAGCTGTACAGCTGAGGCTGTACACATGCATGCAATAAAGGCAACATGGAATGGCTCAGTGTTGCTACTGGAACTCTTTTATTTTTATTGAAATCTGTTATTTTTATACCATGCATGAAATATAATTTTTGGAATTAAATACATTTAATTGTAAATAACAGATAAATTTAACAAGAGACATAAATACKACTAYTTCAGYRATTTATTGTAAATTCAACAAGTATTTAAAATATCTCKGAATTGGATTAATCTAATGACCACAGAATTCTTTAMATTCCATTGGTTTTTAGCAAAGACTTTAAAGAGCAATCTAAAATACTTGTTGGAACAATAATTACTATTAATGTCCATGGAGGCAATGCATCCTTTCATTGTTATTCAAATACTAACAAAAGAAAAATCGATTTTGTTTTAAAGCATACAATTAGTAACAGTAAAATTATCCTGCAATAATTTTAGACAATGTCAGGTCAGCTTCTGTAAACATATTAACAGCTGAGTATGTGTGTGTTGAGTCATATGTATAATTATTCCCAGAATGGCTGGCTTCCAGGAGTGTAGACTGAATCATGAATAATAACTCTTCACGTTAGGGGCATGCTATCGCCAGAACTACACTTCTATCCAGGCTGATGGCATAAATCATAACTGAATTAGGTAACGTCAAGGTGTTCTGCATACCACTTGAAAATTAAAAAAGAAACCAAAAATTCCTCATGATGATTTGTTTCCTTAGTTTTCATTTCCAAAACACCTTTTCTAGTAAATGCCCCTTGAACTGTATATTTGGCTTTAATAAAAGYAGATTCAAACACACAACTAGGTATTCACTAATGCTTTATGCTTCTGCAGGTGCACTGATGAAGAGAAGCCCAAAAATCCTTACTTTCTAAAAGAATTCTAGTATCKATTTCTCAGATCAGGCAATGGAAGTTTAAAATCTGTTTCTTAACGGAGAACTGGGTTTTGGCATTACTGCTGGAMGATAAAATTTTATATCTTGCAGTTAAGGCATTCTTATCATTAGCTTTATCTTTATAACCTACCTCTTAAAGGACTGTGTAATTTAAGTTGATAGGGGTATCTGAAAGCTCTCTTTATTGCCTGTAGTTCTTTCTGTAGTTTCAGTTTCATGGYTACAAAGAATATGATCTCTAACTACACTTCTGTTTTTGCTGCCCTGTTTTATCAGACAAACTGCAATTTTACACCTTGTTAAGGAAGCAAGGTGAGAAGAAAACCACATTATAGTGTTGACAAGGAAGATAAGACTATTATTTACCTTGACAATTCTGAGCAATAATATTCTTCATGTAACAGGATAAGAGATAAAGCATATCCTGCAGTGATAATGCACAAACTGAAAGGAACTTGCTTCCACATGCTATCAACACCAGTAATGAAACTGAGCTCTAGTGCAATAATCCTATATTTGAGCCTGTTCAGAATGGACTATTTGAGAAGAAAAGCAAGCCTTTAATTCGGTCAACTAAAGTAAACACATTTTATCTGTGTACTGCAGAGCATCATAGTCAATTTTTAAAGTGACTGAATGAAACAGGTTTGAAACATGTTTTTCTTCATTTTGTTTGTTTCACTTCCCTTGCTCTGACCTGCAGATAAAGGCCATCCGAACAGGGACAGCACAATATATACTAACGGTGGCTGTTCTGTGAAACTGTGTATCTGCAGAGGCTGCAAGAAGCCTTAGAAGTTTAATGTACTGAAAAATACTGTTTCACACCAGGATGTTCTTGACAACAAAGAACAACAGAGACAAGGAGGAATTAGCCACCGTCACTTCTTCCTTGGAGCAAAATGGCATAAACAAAGCTGGTAATGAAATTTTAGCCCATCGGAGGAAATTGARCATACCTTTAATAGACTATGATGTTCATATTCTGTGATGGTGACTGTTTAGAGAAATGCCTGTTTTAAATATAGAACAAAATGCATTAAAATATCACAAATTAAACTCATTGTCTCCAGAAAAAAGTAATTAAAGCTTATATCAATAATTTGATTTATTGTCATAATAATTTGTATTATGTGGTCATTTACCTTACCAGAATGTTCTTTAAATTGTGTCCAAACAACTTTAAAAAACCAGTGAGGCTCCCACAAATTCTCTGGGAGATTATTCCTTGTCTGCCACGTTGCTTTCCTCTTCTTCCCCTTCTCCCTACCTCAAATTCATCCTAGAATGTTCCTTTTATTCTTTTTGAAGCAGCTTTTAACTGAAAATTCCTCACAATTTTCCCCCAACCTCTCTTTATCAGACAGCCAGAGGGCGAGGTGTATTAATAGCAGCTGCATGACTCAGAGTTGGTAGCTCGGGTGGATCCTTTTGCACTGAGCTTTGCTGTTTGGCCTCCCTGCTTGGGCTGCCACTGAGCTCAGGGAGCATCTTCACTTTCTGACAAACAAAAATAAACTGAGAAAGCATAGTGGGGGCTGGGATTGCCTCAACCTCTCTGTCCTTCAGAAGGGTTCTCCTTACACCTACTTTCTTCTACATTCCCACTGGGACTGTAAATAAAACAAACAAACAAAAAAATTAACAAAAAAAAAGGGTCACTATCCCATCCATCACCAGCGTGTCTGTTTCAGACAACTGAGCGATGAAAGAAGAGCGAAGGCACACCTCTGCGATGAGATGCTGAGAGGAAGAGCGTCAGTGCTCTCCACTCAGACTGCGTTCCATGCTCTTTCCCTGAAGGCAACCCTGTTCTCATAAGCCGTCACAGCTCGACCCTCCCCAGTCCCTAGCACAGCACTCGCCGAACCTCGCTCCTGCTCGCCGCACCCCGGGGCTGGTGGCACTGCCACCTCCAAGCCAGCCTATGTGGCGAGACACCCGGTTCCCACCGCGCCTGGCAGCACACGCCCGCCGAAAAGGCGGCACTATTTCTGGCGGGGGTCCGGACMGGAAAAAACCCCACACCGCCAACTCCCCGTCCCTGCCTCAGGTCTATACTGGCGTTTTCCTTTCCCGCCCGCACTAACGGGAGAGCTCCTTCTTCTCATCCCCTGCTCACTGAAGCAAGCAGGGAGTTCCTGGAGGGGAGCTCGGCCGCTGGTGCAGCTGGCATAGGCTCACATAAGACGCGGGTTGCGAGGGGCCCCCGTCCACTGGCTCCGCCCGAGCGCACAGAGAGCCGCGGAGTCCCGGGCGGAGGGGTCGCCGCTTCAGAAGGCGGGTGGTCGCCACCTTCCCCTCACGGGAACTCCCGCTCCCGCCCCCGCCTGGAGCCGCGGTCCCCGAACCTTCCCCGCCCCTCTCGGAAGCCCCTCACGGGCACGCTCCCCAGCCACCGCCACCGGGCCCGCGCCCCTCCGGGCAGCGGCTTCGCGCCGAGCGCCGCGCATGCCCGCCCTCCCGCGCCGCGCCTGCGCAGTGCGTGCGCAGGAGCCACATCTGATAGGGGGGAAAATCCGAACGGCGGCGGCCGCCGCCATATTGCGGAGCTGTCACATCGCTTGCCGCGCTCCGCGCCGCATCCCCGGCGAGCAGCGCGGGGCGGCCCCGCAGCACCTCCTGCCCCGCGGTGAGGGGGCTGCGGGGGGGACACACCGCCCCGCCAGGAACSGAGAGCGCCGCGCCCCAAGCACCTTGTCCCGGGGGCTCGTTCCCCCCCCTCCTCCCGGTGCCGCGGAGGGAACGGAGTCCCAGGTGAGGCGGGGGCGTGGGGCGCCAGAGCGAGGGGAGCGCGGCCTGCTGCCGGCGGGGCCCCGGGGGAGCGGGGAGCAGCGCGGGGGCGGGAGCCTGAGGCGTGAGCCCGCCCGCAGCCCTCGTGGGCGGGGGGCACCGGGGACTTGTTGCGGCGGCGGGAGCGCGGCACCGCCTCCGCCGGGGACCGGGACCCGGCTCGCCAGCCGCCGGCTTGCCCCGCTGTGTTGGGGAGCCCCGGGAGCGCGCCCCCTGCGTGCCCGTGCAGCCTCCGCTGCATTATTCATGTCCCCGAGCGGCGCGGCTCGGGAGGTTTACACCATAGTAGACATGTGGCAGTCGGGTCGGGCCAGCTGATTGCGGCGGTGTAGGAGAATAATAAGGAATTACTTCATAAACAAGTGCTGTGGAGCATCTGTTGCTGTCTATTGTTTTCGACAAATGCGCGTTTTTAAGAGTCCTTAAATACTGGCCGACGTAATGGGCGCAGCGGCCCTGAATGAGCCTTTGTGCATTGTTTTTTTGAATGGATTAATGTTTTGTACAAGTCGTGGGCATTTGTAATTAACCTTGTTGCTTAAAGTTTAGCACAGATAAGGGGTTTTAGTTTCAACTTTTTGAAATTGACTTGTCTTTTGTCAGTTTCTTAATCTGAAAGCGAAAAAAAAAAATCTCTGGACTCTATGCCAACACAACTAATCACTTCAGTTTTAAGGTGCTATTAAGCTGTCTTTTCCAGTCTATGTAACAGTCTAGACAAGTATTTCACGTACTTCTTTCTGGTACAGCCTTTTTTAAAGATTCCATTTTTTAAACTGAGTTRCGGGAGTGGCAGTTCTAGGTAGTTCAGTTTCTGTACTGGCTCGTGTCGGGCTTAAGATGTATCCCTGTATGTCACTGTTTTGTTTCCATCGGAGATGTCTGTCGTCATATCTGTGCCACGGGAGCGTTTTGGGGATACGTGTGCCTGCACAGCACCTCGCACACTGAGAATATTGTACAAAAGCTGTCAGCTCTTAATGCGTTGGCACCGCGCTGCTGGGCAACGTGTGCTTCCAGGGAAGACGTGGAGTTGGTGTACAGTAACATTATGGCTACTGTGATAAAGTTGTTTTTTAATCATTAAAGATGGGACAAGTAGTAACTGTTTATTGGATTATAAGACTTAACTCCATTGATCTATTGATTTAGCCTAAGAGGGACTGTGAGAAAAATAAACTGCAAGTCAGTGCAATGTTCTCAGATAATCAGCCTCTCAGCAAATGGCAATTGCAAGGCAATGGCGTATTTCCAAGCTTTGTACTGAAGTGACACAGTTGTTCTATTAGGTTGGGAGACTGGGGATCAAAAGCAAAACCAACAGCTTTAGAAAGTGCATGAAAAAATGACATSGTGTGACATGTCTGGATCTGTCCAGAGAATTTTCATTGAGCATTGACTCAAAGAAAAGGTGTAAAAGTGTTTGTAGAGATGACAAAAAGAGTTCCGCTCTGACTTTTTTTGCCATTGCGGTAGAGAGCATTGCAGGGCTTGATGGTAATAGTACTGCTAGAAAAAGGCTGTTTCACAGAAAATTGGGTAAAGCTGTAAAGAGAGTTTTGGATCCACCTACGGGCTGCAAAACTGGGGGGGTAAGGCGTGTGGACTTTATGACGTTAGAAGGCTTCTTGGCAGAGTTCCTTTAGCCTTTGTCAGGATAGGTAAACGGCCTTTCTTTTTCAGCAACCTTTCCGTGCTTTTTGAGAAGGGGTGCCTCTGTTAGCAGAGGTGAAGAGGAAGGTTGTTGAAGTCTTTCTGCTGGATGTGTTAAATACATCAAAGTCATCCTATCACTTTGCATTGCATTAGAAGTCTGTGGGAGTAGAGGAACGGGAGGATTTTCAAGTTTGTAAATGTAAACAAAGCTTTATACAAACTTCTGAAGAAAGAACTGATTGTGGAAAGATACTGATCCATTAAAGCAGCACCCAGTGTAGTCTGCGTGCTAAGTAAGTTTACTCCAAAGTTGAAGGAGCCTAGGTAAATTTGTTCCTTTCAACACTGAAGATCTGCATTTGTTGGCTAACTTTATCAATCGGCTAATACTTAGCTGTACTTTAAATTTGAAGGGTTTTTTTTTGTTTCTGCTTTAGACATTTATTAATCACTCAGTGAAATGAAACTTTCAAGTCATGTAGTACAAAGGGAAAGAAATATGACACTGGCCCAAAAAGGGGGTTAATAATCTTTACACTAGAACATTTCAACTGAAGAACTCTAGCTAGTGTATATTGCAAATGGTCTGAGTAGCCAGTTCATATTCATAAGTTTCCTTTATTTTACGGAACTGGTTGTGAGACATTTAACAGCATAATTCAGAAAATGGAATACTTGTCTTTGAGATGAGGTGTACCCAAAATTCTGTGTATGTGTCCTATTTCTTTGTTAAYTGTATGTTTAGAGAAAGGATTATTGCACTTGGAAGCAATAGTACTTCTATCAGTTTATATTAATGATTTCCATTTTTGATGGAAATRCATCTTATGTACATAGTAAGGTTGGACGTCGTAGGACTCTTCAGAATCTTAGAATTATTTCCCATTGTGCAGTTGTGGGTACTTGAAGTTAAAGTTACTAAACTCAATAAATATTAACTGTATGTAAATTGTGTAGCACATTTAAAACATATCAATTTATTAACTGAAAAACTCAGATAGTGCCCAAATGTTCTTTGACTGGTTGCTTTTAGTTGAATATTATGTTGGCAACCGCCAAGTTTTCATTTTACTTCGGAAGTTTGCAGGAACTCCAGTTTAAAAGAAGTACTTCATTCTTCAAAATGTATTTTTTTATAGATAGGTTGAATACATAAGTTGTACTAKTTATATTGCAGTTATTTTTCAGAGACAGCAAGCCTGTTTTGGRTGATTCACAGAAGGGAGGGTTGGGGAAAATGGTGGTTTTAAGAAGTGAAAGATACTGTACTTAAAAAAATGTAAAACTTGGCATGTGCTATCTAGCACTGGTCAAATCTCATTTTTTGCATATTAGGTGTAGAATTCAGCTCTTTTTTTTTTTTTCTACTTTTCTTTCCTGTGAGATAAATGGCTTTAGTTCCCCACCTGGTTTGCTTATATTGCAGACAACTGTGTGGGTGGTCTCTGTCGGTCTGAAAAAGATGCATGCAGAAGTGAAGTCTGTGGCAAATGAACTTTATTTGATTGCAGCAAGTGTGTCATTAGGGAGCTRTTAGTGTGAAAGATGATTGCCCTGCAGACATTCACAGACTGCTTTGGAGTAGAGAGACGTTTTTGTAGAAATGTGAGACCAGTTAGTCAGGTACACAGGCATTTGAGTGCCTATTGCTTCCCCATCAAAGATCTAAAACTTTCAGGTACCACAAAAAATGGAATGGTGTAAGACTTTGAAAAAATACATGAATTTTGAATAAGTTTCTGTTAATAAATGAGTGAGTTATATTGCTGTGGGTAAAGCTCTGTGGTCCCTGACATCTATCTGTATTTAGGGAAATACAGTAAACCTCTTGCTCGAGCTTAGAAGGGATGGTACTGGAGAGACTGCTTCTGAGAGAGGGTTCTGAGCTGTCAGATAGGGATCCAGCTTTTGAGTGATGCTTCTTTACCAGCCAAGCATCCTGCTCRAGCCTTCTGCCTGCTATCCCATCCTAACCTGACCTCAGACCCATGGCTCTGTGTATGAATGTTTCTTTTGAAAACAGCTGCTGCATAAATTATCTGACAGAATTTTGGCATCAGGCATTTTATGCACCATCATTTTCTGAAGAAAGCTTTCATTGTCATCTTTCAACAATTGCTTTATTTTTTGCTTTCTGTGGCGTAACTAGAAACACGGATGATACTGATTTAAAAATCTTAACTGCTTTGTAGTGTAATGAATTGAAATCACAGCTTTTCATTTCAAGAGAGTTCTTGATGTTCTGGATGGCTTTTTTGTCTGTTCGTGATGTGGAGCCTGCTGATGCTTTTATTTTTTTGGTCCAGAGTCCAGATTACTGCATACGCTCCTGAAGGTCCTGCGTTGTAGCAGTAGGAAGTCTGCRAAGTCACAACAGTGTTAATCTTGACTTGGAAAAGGCACCTTTAGGATTTTAAATGCCCAGGTGATGAGCCTTTATGCCATCACTAGTAGGTCACAAGCTGGTTTTAAGTAGGAAGCAAAAGGAATATCATTCCCAATCCCAGTTGACTGGGGTCTTTTTTTGCTGTTGGGGTTTTTTTCCACTATTTGCAATGCCATTTCCCATGACTGTTAAGATAAAAGTAAATATAAGTCTTTAGTTTGTTCAGAGCTAGAAATTTTGCATCTGCTAAATATAAATTTATCTGAAATTGCATTAGTAGCAGAAGTGAACTGCCACTACTGGAATAATAGTGGAGATACACAATATTTTTTCCTAGCTGCAATTTTTGGTTTCTTTTGGCCCAGTGTTTTCCTTCTATTTGTTTTGTTTTTAATGTTAGCTAGTGCTAATAATTGGGAAAGATAGGGTAATTTTTGTTTTTTACTTAGTGCTTATTTGATGTCAGTGTTTGCAGTTTTAAGATCTGTGAACTTCTGGTTTGTATGTACATATAATAGTTACAATGTGTTTTTRTGAATGCACAGCATTTTGAATCTGAAAGAATATAGACAGGCTGTTTTTGATATTATATATAAAATTAAAACAGTGTAATTAAGTTCAGCATAGTTGCCTATAAATTTTTTTTTGGCTAATTTTTTTTTTTCGTGTTCTTTTTTAGAAGAAATTATGGATTTTAATTTTTTTTACTTTAGTTAAAGATATTGCAACAAATACTTCCAAAAAATATGTGGGTTGCTGTTTGTTTTGCACAGGTTTTTTTTTTTTTTCCTATTGCTCACATATTGTGATAATTTCTCAGGCCCATGAGATCTGTGGGACTAATAGTGAGATTTCATTTTTATTGTGTTTTGCATAAGAGGATTCTTGATTTTTGCTGATAATTTTTTTCCTCTTGCATGTGAAAACCTGTCTCCCAGTTGAGGTTTAATGAGATGGGATTAACCTATAGAACTCTGTAGTCACGTTTCTGATTTAAAAGTTGCCTTAAGGTTTTAAAGTACATTTTCAAATAAACAATCTATGTTTTTTTGATAGTGTTAAATAGCAAAATGTTCGAGTAAATCCCAAAGCAGAAATCTGGGACATGTTTATGAATGAATTTSTAGTGATAAAATATATGAGGGTATGATGATCATTGTAGAAATTGATAAATGTGTTGTCTCTTAGAAAGACCTCAGAAAGTGATCATTTGATAACACAGATCTTGGTCCTGTGCCATATGCTGTCATTGCTCTCCTGGAGACTGGACTCCCTTATCAGKCATCTTACCATACCCCTTCTTTTCAATGCTGTGTAACTAAAGGCTCAGGAAAGTAGTTGTGCTACTTTCTATTCCTTTTGGTACTGTCGAGTTGGCATGCTTACAAAATGGTGGATGAGAATCTAATTTAGCTTTTGCATYGTTAATTAACTAAGTGCAACTCTAAGGCGTCAATCTGCCTTCAGTTTTTCAAGCATTGAGCCTCTGCTGTCAGAGGTGAGCACRAGGATTACTACAGCTTGGAATCCTGCTAACTGTTACCAGATATTAGAATCGAGCTTGTTTTGGTTTCTATTATTCTCTGATTTTTTCTAAGGAGCCCATTAGGAAAAGGGAGGAGTCAGTCTCTTGTCTGAAAGTGAAAGGTGCAGTTGAATTTTTATCAAAAGACAGAGTTTATCAAAAGCCAATTTTATTTCTTCCTCCCCTGGAAATTTTTATGGTTAAAAATAGGGGGGGAGAGGAATAGAAGAAAAGTGTRTTCATAATGTTCAATGATACATTTAGCAGTATCTTAGAATAGTAGTCTTACTTCTGATGTCCAGGTGTTAGAAGGATAAATGCCTTGTCTGTAGAATTGCCTTGATAAGGTTTATGGCTTGATACTCCTCAGCCATTTCAAACCCAAGGGGAAGTTAGTAATATTTGGGAAGAAGGATGTTCCATTGATAGTGGGCTCAGGGAATGCAGAATTCACCAGCCACAAGGACGTTTAGCAGAACTCCCWAGATAAGGAAGAAACAAACAAAGCCAGGCTCAGCAACTGTGCTGAATCAGYTTAAGTGGAGAAAAGCTMATTCGGGTGGGGGCAGACTGTGACCATAACTCGGGGCCCACCGACTCCTGAAGCCAGCCCAAGTCAAGAGGGGAATGGCTGAGCATGTGGACTGATTGGCAGAAGTGAGAGAATCATTTAACCAGAAGAAGGTAGAATGTTAATCAGTAAGAGAGCTATGTAACCTGTAGCCASTAAACTGATTTCTTTGTTTGCCGAAATGTATGAAAGGTGTAAAGTTTTGATGGTTGGAGTGCCAGCCTTTGGTGGGTTCCCATCCAGCACCCTGCTCTRTGCAGACCAGAATAAAGAAATGGAAATGCCTTGGCTCAGTGTGTAAATTGGTACTGTACATTCGGCAGCAAGYCCACATTTGGGACATGACTGATACTGTCCAGTTCTCTAGGGAATCTTCTGTTATTAAAAAAAATCTMCTGGAATGTAATTGTCTTTATTTTAGGTAAACAAGRGTATCATACCTTTAGAGTTGCACTGTATTAGTTGTATCATAATGAATATAGCTTCAAGATAATGTTTTAATGTTTTTAGGCTGATTTTTTGTTAAACACAGTTTTGTTCCATATCTGAATTACGCAGTTAGATCTTTTTTTCTGTAATCTTTAGTCTTAACATTTGTTTKCTTTACCAGCCAACAACATTTATGCTTCTTAAATTCTGTTTTCATTCTTTATCTGCTTTTTTCAGTTTCTCTTTTCGAGCATATCTCTGCAGATAAGAAGAAATAAAGTGCTAGTGCACCTTAAATTGCTGTGCAAATGTTTCTAATATTTACTGTACTTTTATTGCCAAGAAGCAAGAAAAATTAATTTATTTTATAATTTTTATATAAAATATTTTTTTTTCATTTTTTCTTTAAGAATGAATGATCATTTACACAAAAGTTTGTTTTTAATAACTGGATTGCTCTCAAGTATTCTGTTTTTCTCTCTTTTTTTTCTTTTAAGCACTTCTGAAGATTTTATTTATCTGTTGCAGCTGTGGAGTTATAATACTGGAATCTCAGATTATTCTGACTAGCATGCCACATTTATTTTTCTTGGTACAAGTGTAATTCTAGTTGATGTAATTTTTGAAGGCAATGCAATCCTTGATGCTCTTTGCAAACCAGCAACAGAGGTCTGATTTGTAGAAGTCATTACTGTAAATGTGTGCAGGAAGGTGACTAGCTGCTTGCTCTTCCTGAGTTAGAAGGGATTGAAAAGGAGGTAGGATGATATCTACCAATAACATTGCAAGCTTATTTTCTCAAGGAATAAAATCTTTTGGAATAGAACACTGTGGTATTCACTACCACAGTGAATACTTTCATTACCATGTAGATATAACTTATAGTCTTCTCCTTAAAAAAAATGGAAAAAGCTATTATTTTAAGCCAAGCAGATTTTCTTCCTTTTTTTACAGTGTTGGTGTACTTGCATTTCTTTTCATTTGGGAAAAATGACTATCATTCCTTTGCTGAGAGAAATGAAGGATTTTATAGACAGGAAATACAGTTTTGATGCTTTAAAATTACGTTAAGAGGGTTTTCTTTTGTCTTCATGATGTTTCTTGTAAATAATCTTAACAAGTTTTTAATAGTAGGCAATGTAAGATAACAGAACCTTTAAAATAATTTGTAGCCCTTGAGGAACTGTTGTCTTTTTATTGTAACATTAGTGCGTGTTCTACAAAACTAGGAAGGATGTTACTGCTTAGAGACCTGTAGATTCTGGAACTGACTAAATTAGTTGCTCTGTGTGTCATCTACTGAAAAGTGTATTTTGTCCATGTGTAGCACGGGCTTGCATGTTTTGGAATTTGTACTGTTTGCTATGATGTATGTGAACTCAGTTTTGATTAATTTAAAAATAACTATTTTAATTTTGKTTTTGGCAGAAGGGGGTGAAGAGTTTTTGGAAGATTTAACGGGACAGGAGACTACTGAAAACAAGAAAAATGCCGAAACCAGTAAGTAGCAGGTTTACATTAAAATAAAATCTAGGAAGGTTTTTACATTTTAGAGGGATAATCTTGTAATCTGTAACTTGTTTTGACTCTGCCCTTTCTAGATTTCATAAGATTTGATCATGTACAATTGAAGTTGAGACAGTTTAGTACCAGCATGTGGAGAAAAAGATCGAGAAAGCTTGGTACTGCAAGTTGCATGGAGGACAATTGGAAATGAGAGCAGTACTTGGAACTCATTTGGCTGGCAGGAGGAATGTCTTTCCAGGAATTGTTGTCTTYGAGATGAGCTGACTTGCAGTGGTTAATGGAGGCATAATTTGAGTCTGACTCTGTGTGTGTGAGAATCAGTGGAAGAGTTTGCTGAAGGATTTAGCAAGGGGAGACAGAACATGTGTAAAGTGTCTGCAGTAAGCTAGGTGGTAGAGGATATCATATGGAAAGTAAGATGTGAAGGGAGAAAATAAGCAGTATTTGTGGTCTCCTGTTCCTCTCACTTCAGCTAAGAGTTCATCCTCTTTCTGTTGGGGGGAAAAAATCTCCAACTTCTGTTTGATAATAATTCTATCAGTATTCAAAGAGATAATTATTCAGTAGGTTGATAATTTTTCTGTTCAAGTAATACTGCTCTTTTAGGATTTCATCTGCCATGTGTTAAATGACTTTTGCTTGTCTCTTCCACTTGTRTCCAGTGAGCAAAGCAGAAAAGAAAGGGAACTGAATTGTCAGATTATTTCTATTCAACTCAGTTGGTTTATGTAATAGCCTTCAGGCTTTCTTTGTTTACTGATGTTTCGTTTTGGTATCAGGTTAGGAGCAGGGAGGGTCGATTGCTAAGAAATGTGTCTGTGTGCATGTGTGTACATACATACATCCCTATACATAGATGTATAAAAAGTTTTTTGCTATTAATTAGAAATTACCTGTGTAAATAATCTGTGTTGTGTGCCAGTGTTTGGAACTGGTACAGCTCGATTAATAATGTGAGCATGGGACTAAGGGCTGGAAGTTGTGTTCTGAGCTTTGCAGTTGGTCTGATGACCAACTGGCCATGCCTTGTTTCTATAATTTCTTCTTTTCCTGCCAGTGGATTARGGGCAGTATCTTGGCATTTTCTGCAGCTGCAAGTAGCCATCTATCCTGCTCGCTTGTGCCAGAAAGCTGTGCTATAAAGGGCAGGGAAATGAATTAGTAGCATACTGTTTTCTGACCTGTTGGAGTGCTGGTTATGAGAATTGAGTAGTGCCTTTGATAGGGTTGGAAAACCRTGTTTTAACAATGAGGCAGGAAGTCACTGTGAGCTTGTGCAGTTTCTGAGGCCTTCAGCTCTGTGCAGCTGGAGAGCCATGAAGCCACAGAGGTGGTGAGTAGAAAAAAAAAAAGCCTCAGTGAGGTAACTGTTTTTAAAATTCTGGGATTAGAGCCATGAAATCTAGGCAGGCAGAATTCTCTCTATTTTAAGGACCAGAGAAAATTGAAGGAAATAAGAATTTTAGGGTTGTTCAAAGGAAGGCAATATCCCTAGAACTGAGATTGCAGTGGTATTGAAAGAGATCACAATCCACCCTAATAATGGATATTAACTACCAGATCTGATGAAAGAAGCRGGCTTTGTGCCAGAGATAATTTTTTTTTCTTTTATAAATGACTTTTTATTAAGAATTCTTGTGTCTCTTGATGGTTTAGGTGTGTGTGAGGTCCTAGAAAGARGCCAAGTGAAAGGAGCCATTAAAAATGAAATTAAATTGATTACATTTCTCAATGTCTTCCTGTAAACTGCAGATTGCTGTAATTATAGTTGGTAATCAGTGAATGAAGTAGTACACTTGTCAAAGGTTAAGTAGTATTACCTATAAAAATCAAACCTCAGGTTTTGTTCTGGTTGCTTCTTAAATGATAAATGGCTTTGGAGCTCTCTTCTCCCCTCCCCATCCTTTTTTTTTTTCCTTCTTTCTTCTTTGGAGACTGTGAGAGTCTAGCCACCGTTATGTTTGATGAATCTGACGATRTTCTTTGAAGAGTCTTGCTGTTCTGCTCAATTTGATAGTACTGGACAGTAGGAAGTCTCTTGCTATGGATATTTACTGTAGCTCTTGTAAGTTGTCTTTATGGGCAATTCACAATAACCAAATGTACTTCTAGTCTGGACACTTTGTTGCTCATTTTTGACAGCTGTTGCAATAAGATAATCAGTGTTCTGTAGCTTTATTACTGGAAATAATTTAAYCTGAAAACAAATCAAATTATCATGGGTAAGAGCTAAGAAAACCCAGTGAACATAACTGGTGAGATTTTTGACAGTATTATTTTATCTTTCTTCTGTATTACTGTGACCTGTTTATGTTTTCTTTTTTTTCAGACTGCTGTAATGATCCAATTGATAGTTTTCAGAAAAGTCTGGTAGTCTTGTAAATATGTAAACTTGTATACTACAGCTATAAGTAAATTCTTCATGTGTTTTTGGGATGATTTTTGTTGTTTAGAAAATAACATATAAATAAGCCATAGATCAGTTAAAGTTAAATCAGTTTACACTAAACCACAAAAAAGGGCAGTTAAATAGATTTTGGGTTCACTTATTTGCTTTCATATTGAAAAGTTATGTAGTATTCCAGACAAAATTGGGTAAGTGAAGAASAGTAGATGGTCTTGGCATATTGAAATTTTATAGCAAAGATCTTTTTCCTGGAAGTCTCAGTTTGAATTAAGTTTCATGCCACTGTGAATGATTCTTATACATGGTAGTAAAAGTTCATAGTGCCTTTGATAGAGCTGGGATTTTCTATCTTAGAGGCTAGTAGGTTAAATAGCTTGGGTGAAAAGGCTGTTTTGAAAGGGCAAAAACGACTCAAGTATATATGTATCTGAAAAATATACACAGTTGAAACATTTTCTTGTTTGATTGCTTCAGTAGAAAGTCTGTTCCTTCTCTTTGGCTGGATTTCTAACAAAGTGGCTTTCCAGGTTTTCAAGCTGTTACTCAGCATCTACTCTACTTTTAAAACCAAGTAGTTTGGTTTTAAAAGAAATTTACTATTCTCAGTTCTACCTAGCAATGCGAATTTAAGTTTCATTTAGCATGTTGTGATCCATCTACATAAAAATTATGACTTTGTTTAATTACATCTTTGCTGCTGTAATCAAAATTTGAGGTGTTAATGGGGCTATTTTCAGTGTGCTTAATTCTTGGCTTGCTGAAGAACAGAGTATTTGTTGACTCTTATTTCCAATGCTTTCTTCCTAAAAGAATGGATGCAAAATGTTTCTCAGCTGTATGGCATTCTCACAGATCTGCACTGAAAATAGAAACATAGAAGCTAAAATTAGACATCATGCATTACATAACTGCTAATCATTTCATAGGCTGAGAAGATTAGATTTAATTTACTGAAATATTAGTTGCATTTATAGGGTGTAGAAGGAGTTAAATTGTCATCTGGTTTTCATGATAGTTTGCAGCACTTTTGTACAAGACATAAAAGAAAGCAAGCATTACACTGGGGAATAACAGATGTCAAAGTTTATAAGATTAAAAAGGATTTTTTTTAGGTTTATTTAGCATTTTGTGATACTGTGTATACAGAAGGAGTAAATAACAGATTCTGGAATAATATGGTTGTTTAAAAATCTCATATTTGCAAAATCAAACTAATTTCTGTAAAGTGGTTGGATTGAAATAGTTTATAAATATATTTTTTACTACAGTGTTGTTATACAGGAAAATCTTTGAGTCTGTGTAATGCAGTATTTGAATTGGGGCTTGAATTTCTGATTTATTTCTGTAGTATAAATAGACAACTGATGTCTATTTTGATTTATCTATTACTAAAATCTGTTTGATGTTCTGTAGCCTACTGTTCCTAATGCTGTTTAATCCTTACCTTTTTACCTTCTTCATAAAGTTTTTTCTTTCATCTCTTCCTATATGTACTTTGACATTGGTATGGAGAGAGTGCTGTGTGTATTTGTGCAGTCTGTAAAGCAGTGGGACTTATATACTGCTGTTCTTAATGCAATTTGTTATGCGAACTTGAGATAGTAAATGGCTGAACCAGTGTGAGGAATCTCTATGAACAAACTTTTTTTTTCTCTATGCGATTTTCTTAAGAATCAGACTGCTTTTTGTGGCTTTTACATTTATTAAACCAAAGCAAAACTTCTGGAAACCATTTCCATGTTATTTTAAATGGCTTTCTTTCTCAGTGTAGATACCAACTCAGTTTTGAAGTTCCTGATGAAAGCTGAAGTGCCATAACTAATATCTGCAAATGATRGCTGAAGTACAGTAATAGAAAGTGTTAGATTATTAAGCTTACAGACAGGTTTTGTGCATGTTCCACGGACTGTATCTGTTTGAGGAGAGGTTCAAAGGTTAATGTGGTGACAGTCTAATATTCCCTTAAATTGTGGAGGGTTGAAGTTAGCTGCTAGAAGAAAGTGTAGAAATACTTTTGCAAGTCCTTAAAGGAGAAAGAATGCAATAAAAATACAATTCTCTTRTGAAGCACATGCTTTTATTAAGTGCACATTGATGTTTGCTGTTCCAGATATGTTAATTCACTGTACTCCTTATTGGTTTTGATGAATTATTTAACAAATAATTTGCTGTAAGATATTTTTTATGAATACTGTTTTGTGAGCTGTGTGCAAATATCCTCATAACCCATTATCAACATTTGTTATCAAAACATCAATTGCTCCCTTCACTAAGAATAATCAATGTGTAGTTCTTTAGTGTGTGTTCTTCTCTTTCCTTTGGCAGTGTTTAATCATTCTGTAGTAAGTCTGGTAAAATACAGATAAACTCAGACTCCTGCTGATGCTAAGGATCTGGACAAGCTTGAGAAGTGGGCCAATGTGAACGTTGTGAAGTTCAGCAAGACCAAGTACAAGGTGTTGCAGCTTGGCTGTGGCATCCCCCAGTGTCAGCACAGGCTGGGGGATGAAAGATTGAGAGCAGCCCTGCAGAGAAGGACTTGGAGCTGTGCGTGGATGAGAGCCTACCCATGACCCAGCAATGTGGACTCACAGCCCAGAAAGCCAAATATGTCCTGGGCCGCATCCAAAGTAACATGGGCAGCAGGGCAAAAGAGGGGACTCTGCTCCGCTCTGGTGAGACCCCACCTGCAGTGCTGCATCCAGATCTATAATCCCCCCAAGGACACAGTGTTGTTGAAACAGGTCGAGAGGAGGATCACAAAAATGGTTCTCAGAATGGAGCATCCCTCCTCTGAGGAGAGGCTAGGAGTCGGGGTTGTTCAGCCTGGGGAAGAGAAAGATGTGGGGAACCCTTACTGTGACATTTGGTGCTTAAAGGGGACTTAAAGATGGAGACAAACTTTTTATCAGGGTGTGTTGCAATAGGACAAGGATAATGGTTTCAAATTAAAAGGATATAGATGCAAACYAGATATAAGTAGGAAAATGTTTATTTTATGGGAGGTGAAACACTAGCAATTGCCCAGAGAATGGTTMATGCCCTATCTTTGGAAACCATTCAAGGTCAGGTTGAATGGGTCTCTGGACCTGATGTAGYAGAAGATGTCCCTGCTCATTGCAGGTGTATTGAACTAGTTGACCTTTAAAGATCCCTTCCAAGCCAAMCTATTCYGCGATTYTATTTAATATGCAAACTTGAGATAATAATTGGCTGAAGTAATGTGAAGAAGARACCTGTCAGAATCTGTTACAAAGATGTGGGATCCTGGTGAGAGCAAGTTTGAAAAGCAGGCATTGAATGGATCTTGTGGTATGTGTAGTGGTCTTCCAACACTTGCTACAGGAAGCCTTTATACATTTCTCTTGTCACCATTGCACAAGTTCCTTCCTGTTTTTGTATTTGTGTGGTAAAGTTGGTTCAGATTAGTGCTTGTCTTCGTAATTTGTGGTTCAGATAATTTCCCCTGTTACCAATATCATATAAAGAGAATTTCTTCAAAAGTAGCTGGATACTTGACAGCAGGTTACATAAGTGACAGAGCTTTGCTGAAGTTTCTGGACCTTCTTTGTCTGCCTGTGTTTTCTCAGTTCCTTACCTTATTTATAATATGGAAACTSCCCCATGACTCTTGTTAATGTATTTTGCTAGCTTTATTTTGCAGACAATGCAACCGATACCAGAGGTTTGATTTTTGTTGAGAGGGTGCCCTGTGATCAGGACTTGAATTAGATAAGTAGACTTTAAGGCTCTGCAGATTTTGACAAAAGTGAAGTTTTCCATGCCCAGATATAATTGAACTTGCGAAACAATGTTACAAGTTTGTAGAAGCCTGATATTTGTAKGCCAAAAATCTGTCAGTCCAAATGCCTTCAAAAAGAAAAAAAATTGTGTTAACTTTGTAAGTCTCTTCTTAAACAGTTCCTATCACAAAAGGTAACTTTTTATATTGCTGGCATTCARTTTGCTGCTTTCTTATTAGAACTGAATGCATAAATGTTAATTAGCAGTTGAGGGATCTGTTAATTGGAAGTTCAAAGATAAACAGAAATGCTACAGTCTTAAGTGGTTGCTGTAATGTGCGTAAGTGGCTAGGTACTCTTAATGCCTATTTGTACCTAATGCAGGTGTAGAAGCTGTGTACTCTTAGAGCACTGAGATTTTTTTTTTTACACTAACATCCACAAGCAAACAGAATTTAGAGTTTTATTGAGTTTGCCTCTGTATTACAGCTATTATTTTACTGTTTAGGTATTCTAATTCTTGTGAACAATAAACCCTCAGGAAGTAATTCTTGCATTTGTAGAAGATGACATTTGTTGTAAGGATATTTATATAAGAAATTTCTGCTGCCTGCTGCTGCAATTAGTTGAACTTGCTSTGCTTTGTAGATCTTCTGTGAGGCTTCTTGTTTTGGCAATGGTGCTGTTATATAACGGAGCACTTTGGCATTTAATAAAATTATTCTTGGGAACATCTTACTTGTAACTGCCCTAAAGAASACTTCTTTTTTAAATAGAAAAACTGTTAAAAAAAATTAGTTTTTGTAATTAAGGGGCAATCCCTCATGCTTCAGCTAGCGCAACTGGCAGTGAGTTAGACCTGTCATTTAAAATTAGTTATTTTTTTAGAGGAGTTCTGTTCTACGAGGGATTTTTTTCCTTCTCTTGAAATGGACAGACCGAGAGATCTACAGAAAGCATCTTTTTCCCTTTTCCTGACACACGCCCTCTATTTTTTTATTTATTTTTTTTTGCAATAAAACTAAACTGTCTTTTACTCCAAAGTCTTTGGCTCTTGTTCTTTATCAGTATTTGCACACACAGTAAAGTTGGATAAACCCCTTCTATCGTTCTTGTTTGCAAGTCTATAACCCAGAGGTCCTCAGACTCCTGCTACTCTTGTATATTGCTCTCGTGCTCAAAGTTGTTTATCTTGATCCTAAGGSGAGCAGTGAACAAGCTTTATCTGTTGCATGAGGACAAACTGCTCTGCATTTTTCTTCCCCCTGCTTAGATCTCCCTTCCATGTTTTGTTGTCTTCTTTTCCAGACACTCACTTCCCAAAGTATTCCACCTGGTGGCAAAATTAGGGAAACAGTTAATGGATGGAAATGGTTTGCACATACATAGRTCAAGTAGTGTGAGAACCTGTAATACAAGTCCTAATTTATTCCTGTTCCCTTTTTTACAGTAGAGAGAAATTAGAATATATCTGYGTGAGTTTGGTTTTTGCATTTATAAGAAARTATATTTGACCTTTGACACTTTATATTCCTAAGCACTAAAGATAAATAAAATGTGATACCCTGGGAGTAGGAGTGGAAGACCATTCTAACACTGAGAAGACAGTGCTGTGCATTTAAAACTTTGTTCTGTTTTGTGGAAATTCTCACTTTTGTATGTACCAGCTGAAGAGAAATTGGAAAAGACTTGTACTTCCAAGTAAAGCTTCCAGTTACCTCCTGCAACATTTGACTTCTTGTTTTATCACAAATAACCCAGTGRTTGTCAGGAATCATCTGGAAAATGGTACTCCCTTTCGGGAGAAGCAAATTCATTGAATGATGGAGACTTTTTAGTCTTGTAATAAAGGAGTTGAAAGAGGTTAGTACTAAGGAGCGCTAACTTCTGTAGTTTTTCTTCCCATTGATGAAAACCTGTTACAAGTCTGCCTTGAGATGTACCAGCTCTAGTCCTAAATACTTTGGCCACCAAACTGCTTAATTTTAGAAATGGCAAGTAGGAGCCTGCTTGTCTTTCTATATTGCTRGGCATAAATACCTTAAAATTAAATGTATGTGACCAAGAACTTCTGCATGTGTTTGGGAAGCYTCTAAAAGATACTGCCCAGTAGCTGAATGTCCCGATATTCTTCAGCTGTTCAGTAGTGATGTCAGCTATGCCATTAGATTAATTTTGTTCTCTACAGCCTACTGGTAAATGCTATCCAGTTTATGCTTTTAGACTAAAYGAAAGTGAGAATTTTTTCAGATTCAAATTTTCTGTTTTTCTTACTTCTGTGTTCAGTGCGTACACAAGACCATTACAGTTGTTGAACATGATTTTTCTTACAGGCTAATCACATGATACAGAAGTATTATATTGTTACAGTATGATTTAATTTCYTTGTTTTCTGTAGATCAATGTCAGAGTAACCACAATGGATGCAGAGTTGGAATTTGCCATCCAGCCCAATACAACAGGCAAGCAGCTCTTTGATCAGGTAATTTAAATGTCTCTACGTATATATAGTATACACACATAAGAGTATTGTGATTATTAAGGCATAGTATGAAAAAGTGATAGTGTTCTCATGTACAGGATGTTTTTTCTTAGCTATCTAAGCTATGCTCTGAGTTAGTGTGAGTTAGTCATTACTTCTAATGGAACATAGTGAAGTTAAAGACTGCTTTGTAAATATGTTACCAGTGAGACTTCAGATGCTTTGAAATTAGTTGTGGTTTTTATGTCTAATAATATTATAGTTACTGCTGCATATATTAGAAATATTTATGTAACAGTAAGTTCATTAATGGAAGCTAACACAATTGTTTTCCAGCAATGGACACTGTAAGATGGCTTCTCACTTCCCAAATGTTAGAACTAAATAACATTGTCCTATARACCAGTTTGGAATTTATGTTAAAAAAAAAGGAAAGGAAAACACTAAAGAATAGTTGAAAATTATGACTTTGATATCCTTAGGGATTGCAGACCTGTCAGAACTGCGGACACTCACTTTATAGTGTCTCTGTTGTACATCAGTCAAATGAACAAAGTGAATGATTTCTTAAACAGGGTTGTTCTTGCRCTCTTCTAAAGTTAGACATCAGAATCTTKAAGCAAGTTTTTAATCTATGTTTTGAAGTTTTACAGGAAACATTAAGAATAGAATCTTGKCAGTGTGTCATGTCATTTTTGCACAAGATATCAATAAATATGTTTTATTATCTAGATCCAAGGTGTATATGTTTACTTAATAAATGTGGAAATATCTGAAATTATTCTTCAAAAGCAGTTTAAGTRGATMAACAGTTAATGTCTRGTAGTTGTTTCTGTYCATTCCACTGTAGATGCTTGAAGTATGTAATGATGAGTACTAAGAGAATATGAAAAAGTTCTTTAAACCTTTAGTTGACCTTTTAGAGTCAATTAAATCTCTTAGTGTATAAATTGAAGAGAATGTTTATTGTTTTTAACACTGAACTTTTACATAAATGGAATCACCTTCGCAATTTTTTTTTTAAATGACTGATTCTTACCACTTACTGCCTGCCCTTTTCTCTAACGTCAGTAGCAGTATATCTTCCCTGTATTCCCCTTCACAGGAATAAACTTCATGACTCTTAGAAAGACTTACTGAAAAAAAGGGGCTGTCCTGCTTTTGGTGTAACCAACATCACCATCAAATAAAAGTATGGTATTCTGTGGCATAGGAGGCTTAAACAGTTACTTGTCTTTTGCCAACCTTTGCTATCTTRTGCTGTGCACTGTTGGGTGGGGTAACATTCTGCTGTGTAATGTCTYGTGCCCAGGTAATCAGGTTCATCCAAATTGGGGCATTTGCAAACAGGGAACAAAGATACAGGTCTGASTTTGTTGTCATGCTCTTTTCTTTGTTCCTCAGTTTGCTCTGTGGTGTTTGTCATCTGAYGAGTTTTTACCTCTGGAGTTTTGAATTGAAAAAACTTTTGGGTTTTTWWAAAAAAAATTTAGGTCAAGAAAAATCAACCAGAGTAGTTGTGCGTGAGAAACATTTTCAGCCTGATCTTAAATTTATGTGTGAGTCATACAGAGTAACACCAAGACCTGAGCTGTATTGCAAAACCAGCATGAAATTTTCAGACAAAAAGTTATTGTTTCTTTGCRGAAAGAGAATTGAATTGCACTGTTATTGAAAGGATTAGTCTTCAAGGATTATGCAGAAGTGGTGAACATCATAAGCGGACTGTTTGGTTATTGCTTGCAGAAAAYAACTTCTCCATGAATTCAGCTGCTATCTAATGCTCCTCTACATTTATGGTGAACAACCTGTCAACCTTTTATCAGCCAGTGTTCTTTTCAGCTTTTGATTGGCATTTTCTGGAGTTGTTGATTTGTTTTGCATTCCATTTGTGTGTTTTCATCATCTTCATCTACTAGACAAGAATTCAGCATTTGAAATCTCTGGCTTTCTCTTCTCTCTCTTCCATTGTCAAACTAAGTAAACTTCCTGTTTATTACACAAGCTGGTTTTTTTTTAATTACTGGCATTTCAGAAGGTGTTTTAATATGTTTGCTGTTGGTCCCTCAGTCTATCCTGTCAGTGCTCAGAATATGCAAGAGGGGATCTGCCCTCCTGTAGTTAGCCAGTTAAGCATCTGTAGCTTTCCTAGGAGAGGAAGAACCTGTGAAGGATACGTTTTCACACATTGATGGAAATGATGGGSGGTTGTTTTGTTGTGTTAGCACTGCATTAGTAGCTTTGGTTCACTGTAGTTGCCATTCAGAAAGAATGYGAGGGTGTCTCCTTTGTTTTGTGTTGTACCCCACTGTCCTTTCCAGATGTCTCCAAAGCCTTCTTTACAATCTTTTGGAAGGTGATTGTATGAAATCCTTGTTAGGTTGTCTTTATGTGTATGTTTCGATTTGACCAAATCTATATTGTTTGGGCTGCTTTTCTTCTCAAAGAAGTTTTTCTTGCCTATTAGTAGATGAGTTTTAGGATGTGATGGTGGATAAATGTTTTATAGATGAGRTGAACACTTACTTGAAGCTACTTAATGGAAGTTTTGAGCCAGAATCAAACTAAGTTTTTCATTCTCTACTTAATTTTCATATCATGCTACTGCAGTGTGTAAGTGTATGTATTATCTTGATACAAAACTTCAGAAAGGTTTCTTCTCTTTCCTTTGAGCTGAGAGGCAGTGTAGGCAATGCTTTTTCCTTCTTTGTGGATTCTGCTGGTTTTAGTATTGATTTTGCAAACTTGTGTAGCTCTGCATTGCTGTATCCAGGTTGTCTGTATTTAAATAATGTGCATCTCAGGAGCCATCCTCAGTGGGTTGAGAGCAAAATGTTTTGACGTGAGCATAAGTATTTCTCTGCTTATGCCTTRCGGGCAGAGCTGTTGAGCATCTGCAGTTCTTTGCAGCTCAGAGAGCTGATAACGCACAAGGGCTCAGCTTGGGAGCTGCTAAGTAAAGAGAATTCTCAGTCATCTGATAAAGCCATAAGTAGTTTGATCAGCATTATGTAGGAGATCTGTGCCAAAAGAAACAGCAGGTTGGAAATTTCTGAGTTGGGACACCAAAGTTTATGTTACTTGGGACCATACTGATAACATACACCTGTTTTTTCCATTTCTTATGTTCTTAAGTAAATGATGTGGAATTTTAGAGGAAATAACTGTGTTCACTAAAGGCRTCAATCAGGTTGGATTCAAAGTGTTGTTCATTTTGTGCTTTGGAACTTAAAGGCAAAAAGATAGAGGAGGAAAAAAAGTGCACACTCAAATGGTTGTTAAGTGATCATGCAAATATGCAAGGCAGCAGAAGTAAGTTTGCCATGTTATCTTACAACATTTTCTAATTTTCAAAATCTTAATTTTGCAACCCGATAGTACTACTTTAAAATGGAGGAGGATCTATGTGTAAAATTCTATTCACATGCATCTGAATGCTTCCATAAAACTACCTTCAGTAAAGCAGCTTGGCATCATGGTCCAACCTGATGACATATGTAAGTACTACCATACATGATCTTTGGAGCCAGAGTTTAGTCATTTAATAATCTTTCCTGGACCTTTCTGATTAATTGCTTATTAAATCCACAYGTGCTTTTGCTGTGCAAAAGACTTGTAAAATAGTTCCACAGTTTCATTATATTCTGTAGTAAAAGAGCTTCTTTTTGTTTGCTTTGAGCCTGCTATGTCATGATTTCTGTTAATTCTTACATCATGAGAAATAATGAATAATCGTTTGCTATTTTCCTTCTACATGCCATGAAAGTTTTATAGACCTGTATAATCTTTCCTTATTGCTCTGTCAGTAGCCCTAGTTCTTGTCTTAGCTATGCAGAAAATGTTCCAAGTCACTGATCATTCTTTTCAGCATTTCTGAAACATTTCCAATGCCACAGTATCCTTTTTTTATAAGTTGGTGTGACCAGTCCGTATGTGGCACAGGAGATTTGTGAATACCATACATGTGTATAGTAATGTAGCAGCTTTTTTTTGTAAAGCCTTTTTGCTTTACCACTACAATTCTGTTCACATAATTTAAATTGTTGTCTTTTATGTACAGTGTTTTGCTTTTATTAAATATAGTCTTTTATTGAGGTTCATCTTTTTACTGTTAGTTCACAGGTCTTTATGGAAGGTGTTTTACAGCAGATTTTCACGTCTGTTTCATCCTTTTTTGAAGTCTTGGGGGACTTCCCTACTGGYTACACTACAATTCTATTATGAAAACAGCTTGGTCTTTTTGTCTTCTTTTTAAGTAGTGTATCCATAAAATGAGCTTCCCTCTACTCAAGGATAATTTTGTTTCTTTAGTAGTTTTTTGGTGATAGACCTGATCAGGAATCTTACAGGAAGGTCATTTGTGTTTAATTAGGTAGATCATCCTTACCCCTTTTATCATTAACTCTTAGAAGATCGCAGAAATAGTTGAAGGAGGCAGTTCATCCTCATTACTCATACTTGTCCACAATTGCTCTTAATTATCATTTCACCAGTTGTCTTCTGTCGAAGTATACGCACTTCTCCATAGGCCTGCAGGTCACTTCCCAGATGTGTTTTTTAATCTCAGGGTCCTGTTACTACATTCTGTTCCTCAGGTGCTGATGTACACAGAAGCTGCACACTTCAGTTGGTAGCTTGGAACGTTTGATTTTATTTAGAACTCTGGGGTTCCCTGAGCCTGATGTTTTGCCGCTATTTTACCTTTTTCTTGTACTTGTAACACGTCATTACATTCCAGTTTGAAATAGTTTATGGAGTTTTATTAAGCTACACAGTACCARTTAAAAGAATGTATTGTAGTGATTACTGATTATTATGGCTCATTTATCTTTAGGTGGTGAAAACTGTTGGTCTTCGTGAAGTCTGGTTTTTTGGGCTGCAGTATGTGGACAGCAAAGGCTACTCAACTTGGCTGAAGCTAAATAAAAAGGTAACAATTCCCTCATAGTTAGGCAAGTGTACAGTTTGAATATACTTTATAAGGTTTGTTGATTTAGGATTTTAAGTATGTTTGAGGTATAGCTGGCTTCAAATTTAATTGAAAAATAGCTTGTCATTTGCTTTAAATGACAATATACAGTGTTAAGTTAGATTAGTTATAAAAGAATATGCAAAACTGCATCAATATTTAATTTGAGAAGATAGTTTCCAGTACTGTGGAATGCATGCATGCATTAGGAAARCTTCAGTTCATATGATTGTCCTGTTTTCATGTAGCAAAACATAATAGAATAAATGTTTTAGTTTGGGCRTGTGTACATACAGGAAGTATTTGAACTTCAGGAATTTGTATGCRTACAGCTATATGTCTTACAAGGCAAAAATAATAGGCATCTAAGCTTTAGGTATCTAACAGGTAGATTGTCAAGTAATTTATTTTTTTATCCAAGTGGCATTGAATATCTTGTATCTCCTAGCTACTGGAAACTGGGTCATTTTACTTTAAATTGTATTTATGAATTTGAATGGTTATCTCTTATTTTAATATTGGCTGTCAGATTATTTATTGATGTCACTGTTTAGAATGGAGATACTTGTTYTTTAGTTCAACCTAATCAAGAATACCTTTTTTATCTTCAATATTAGCAGGCAAATTGGGAGAGTTTTAGGAGAAAGTCCCACTGTGGTAAATCCAGTGAGTTAAGCCTGCWAAGGACCAAATGTATCTCCTAGAATTTCATGTGTGTCTTGTTTCATAACACAATTATCATGTAGTACTACAGATTTTTTGTTAATTGTAATGGCTTGCCTCAGGTGGTTAGAGACTGGGATTTATTGCATCAGTTTTGAAAAATACAGAACACATTGCTCTATGAAAACCTTTAGCAAGTTAAGTTGCTGGTACAGGCTGAAGCAGCTGAGGGTGTGCTCATTTTTTTGGCTTTGACTAAGATGATTATTTATCTTTTCTTTAAAACAGCTTGTAACATTTGATTCTGAAATSCATCCAATTAACTGGCTCTCACTTTTAAATTACTATTTACATATTTTCAGTAAATACAGATAAAATCTGATAAAGTATAGATGTGCAGGTAAGATTTTATTAAGGTGAGCACCGCTGTTTAACTTGTGAGATTTATGTGAAATGCTGCGTCTGTAAATAATGCACGACAATAATAAAAAGTGAGCAAAACTTCTAAAACTGACATCTCAAGTGCTGAATATATGTACTTATGCTGGTRTTTAAAAGGTTGTATTTATTATAATCATGGTTTTTTGAGACTTCCTACAAGTCAAGCAAACAGATACATCATTTCAGGTATAGCAAAGAGGTTTTAGTGGGACTTGTAGTGCACATAAAGTTAAATGTGTAATAAAGTGCTTGAGTTGGGATGTATGAGAATTACTTTACTATGAATGTACATTACTGTTTTTGTGTTAAAATTAGTTTAATTTTGAATATTTTTTGCTTTGGTCATAATTGGTGCTACAAGCTGAGAGTAAATGAAATGGAATTCTACATAAAAATGAATTTTTGTTGAAATCTGAAGTAGAGTAAGTCTTAAGATGACATCTGATCTCTTTGCAGGAATCACAATTTTAAAGCTTATCCATTCTAGAAAAATAATGTGAATAAAGGAATTAAGGTTTTTGCACAGGAACAAAGCACATATATTTAGTTCTATAGTTGAAAGACTTTTAAAAGAGTCCAACTTTACACTCACATTGAAGAAATGTGCTACAGTTCTTGCTGAAGAACCCTTGTTAGACTCTAATTTATTACTTCCTGCAAGTCATCCTTGGATATAGTTTTGATCTTTTTAATGACTGTTRCAACTTCTTAGTTTCCAGATCTTTATTATGATAAATACAAATTTCACACAAGCCTACAGAAAAATCTCTTAATCAGCCTTTAAATAGTATTTCAAAATTGTCTGGTTTATTCAAATTGATGTGCTTCTTTGTGCCATGTGAACCTTTCATAGTGGGCTTTTCAGGAAGGACTGGGTTTCAGTGTAGAGGAGCTTAAGAGTTAAGTACTATTTAATAACATTTCATGTACCATTTAGTGCACTTTTTATTTTTCTCTTTRTTCCTCTCCCTCAGGTAACACAGCAAGATGTACGGAAAGAAAATCCATTGCAGTTTAAGTTCAGGGCCAAGTTTTTTCCAGAGGATGTATCTGAAGAATTAATTCAGGAAATAACTCAGAGACTTTTCTTCCTGCAAGTCAAAGAGTCGATCTTAAATGATGAAATATATTGCCCACCAGAAACTGCAGTTCTTCTGGCTTCTTATGCTGTCCAGTCCAAGTATGGGGATTACAGTAAGGAGATCCATAAACTGGGCTACCTAGCCAATGACCGGCTTCTTCCTCAGCGGTGAGTGAGATGGGTTTTGCATCAGCTGCTGTGTATAAACTTAACTAAACACATTTTTATAATAAAACATTAAATGATAACATACATTGAATGATGACTTTCTTAGAGTTCCCCTTTTTGCTAGTAAAATTTGGAGATCCTAATTTAGACTTTTAATAACAAAAAAGCATCACAGCCACAGGTTTCTTCAGACCTATTTTCCTGTCCTGTCCACAAACACCTTCCCAGATYTAGTTAAAAACATTTCTAAAGTACTCCAAAATAATGTAATTTTACTGGAGAMCTGTTTCCGCTAAAGTAAAATCAAAATACTCCAGTATAGATGTAACTAAAATTCATTTGCTACTCTCTCCTTTTCTTCAGTTTCCATGTGTTTGTACACGTAATAATGATTTCCCGAAAGTAAAAGTGTATTTCAAATAAAATATATTGCAGTAAAGTCCTAGCCTGAACAGAAAATTTAGAAACTAAATTGTTGCCACTGGTGTCAAGAATAAACTCTTTTTGTCAGTCACACATATAGTTGGTTAGGGAAAGTAAGCACCAAGATTATAGTTGTGTTTCTTTACATAGCTGAAATGCTGCTCCTGGTGTGTTTGGCATGAAGAGAAGGATAGTAACACAAATGTACAAAGTTAAATAATTTTGTTARTATAGATGAATACATAGTGGTGTGTTGTGGACAAAGATGTGCTTATTAAATATGTTATATTTAGTACCTTGTCAAAGAAATGAGAGCCATGGTGTATTTTAAGGTTTCTTTATATGCTTTGTCTCTTTGGTTTGAAAATTAAACTGGAAGCTCACTCTTTAGCATACCTAAGCTTGAGAATTTTCTAGCAAACAAAAAGGCATTTCAAAGATCTTGAGGAAGTATTGAAAGAAATATTTCTGAAAACATTTCTGATTTTTAAAAATCCTGGCGAAAAGCTTGGGTTTGGCTCTTTGCTTCCAGCTTGTGATGGTGAAGTTTATACTTCTTGTATAGGCTTCCTAGAAAAACATCCTTGGTTGGGAAGTCRGGGAGATGTAAAACTGGCATGACTGAATATGTTCACAAATCTTGGTTTTTGCTCAGTTGTGATGATAATCTGCGAACACTGAAGTGCTTGGGTGCAGCACAAACTCATGTACTAAAGGTGATCGTTTTCAGTAGACAAATGCTCAGATGATTTRTTAATTGTTCTTTAAAACATTTTCTCCAGGAATGCCTGAAATGCTGGTTATCATATGCAYTTGATAGTACTATATTGAAAGTTCTAGTAGGCCAAAATACAATTCCATCATTACAGGCTYTTGTAGATTAAGCATCAAATAGATTTGTGAAGCTGCTTTCCTATGGATTTTATGTATAAAGAAGAAACAAAAAAACCCAAACAAACAAAAAAACCTAAAAACCCAACAACAACAAAGAAAATGCACCTAAAAACCCCGCACCCCATGCACAAAAACAATCYCAACAAGGTTGTCTGCTAACTTGTAGTGTCATACTTTTTCTTTCAAATGACAACAGAATGAAAGCTTGAGTGTATCTTTGTATTTATACCAGGAGATTAATTTACAAGCATTGTCTTTAGAGGATTSTGTAACTGTTCAAAATACTACAATTATGATGTAACTGAAAGTTAAAGTATGCGATGGTCTGACTTTTATATTACAAAGAATATAAAATACCAGGAAAAAAGTGACTTTCAAATTATTTTAGAAATTAACTTGTTGAAAAACAAAGTTAATTTCTGTGTTGAAAATATGAGTAATGGATAGGAAGTCATCCTTAAGTTTATTCAGTTAAAGCATATGTTGTGTTGTGGTAGAAAAGAGGTTAAATTTTTTTGCCATTGTCATTTAATGGCAACAATTTCTATTCCCAGTGTCTTAGAACAGCACAAACTGACAAAAGAACAGTGGGAAGAAAGAATACAGAACTGGCATGAAGAACACAGGGGAATGTTAAGGTAATCATGTTAAAAAAAATGTTCACAATACTTTTCATTGTTATTAGGATGCATTTTGAGATGTGTTAATGTAGAAGATGGCTTTCTTTTACCTTGACTAGGGTGGTTAGTTATGAGAGACTGCCATGAGAGTTGAGTTTCCAGTTAGTTTATTGGTTTGCCTATATGATTTCTGGTAAAGCTGTCAACTGCCTTTGTCCACAGTTGCCTGCGTCTAAAATACATTTAGTATTTCCTTAGCTCTTGGGGCAGAAAGACYGAGTCCAGTGATTGAACTCTCCTTGGACATTAAGGTGTAGTTTTTAAAAGTATCTRAGTCAAGCTATTTCAAAGAGAGTTTTAATTCATAACTAAATTTTACCCCCACTGTTTATTCTGCAGTTCCCTTATTCTTACAATGTACGTATGATTTGTTGTTYATACCAATTTTTCTCCTTCCTCAGGGAAGATTCTATGATGGAATACCTTAAGATAGCACAAGATTTGGAAATGTATGGAGTCAACTATTTTGAAATAAAGAATAAAAAAGGAACTGAATTGTGGCTAGGAGTTGATGCTTTGGGCCTGAATATTTATGAGCATGATGATAAGTAAGTGGATAATTCTCATTTTGCAGTTCTGTCCTAGGAGATACCACCTGATATTATGCACTCCCCACCTTACTGTGCATTCAGTAAGATCTAGCAAAACAGGTTCTTCTAATCTTTGTAAGCGATAGGGAGAGAGACATGTTAACTGCYAGAATGTTTGAATTTTAAAGATTAGGGATGCAAAAGAAGGGAAAGGAAGAGCAGTTCTATGGAAGTTTAAATTTACATTTCTTCATATGAATTACTACAGCTAGGCCATCTTTATATATTTTTTTCTGTACCTTTCACTCAAGACATTCCCTTCAGGATGAAAAGAACATTTTAAAGCTGACAAACATATTTAATGAGAAACATTTGTAAGAACCATGACAAGGATTGTAGTTGGTAGAGTATGAAAGACTTTGGTATTTAAAAGTGAAACCTTTTAGACACCAAAAAAAAATAGTTCAGTTATGTCCTTATAAAGAGATTAAATAATCTGTTCTACTTGAATAGGGATAAAGATGAAATGTAGGAAGTGTGAAARATTTGTAAATTGAACAACAGACTTACTACTAAGTGCTTGTAAAGAAAAAAGTATATCTGATGTCAACAGTGTATTCATAGTGATTTGAAGTTAAACATGATGTGTCAAACTCCACATAGGAACAGTCAACTTTAGATGTATGTACTCTGTAACAAAATTCTGTAAGCCTTAATTGCCATTAGATGGCAATATAACTCCTGAAAGATATTCAAAATGTTCATATCAGATTGAGTTATGAGGCARTTTTTGGTATTTCCTAGCACCTGATAGTTAGCAATCAAATGTTTAAATATTTTCTTATGTTTATAATTAAGAGAATATGAATTAAAAAAACCTTCTGTGCTGACAGAGAMAAATATTTACTGTTATGCAGTTGATGCATACATTGTAACAATTTCCAAACTTAATTTGTTTGTCTTAAGATGCAAGCAAAATAAACTTAACTTGAATTTTGACAGTATAAGAGCACATCTTAAATCTGAGGTAAACAGAAATACAACATGACTGAAAGCTACTTTAATTTCAGTATTTGAAATGTCAATYTCTCGAATTTAAATAGTTACTCTTTTCACTGAAAATAAAATTACCGATACCATATAAAGAATGAGTACATGGTTGTGATGTTTAGTATGTAGGTAATAGTTGTAGAATGAATCACAAATCAAAATTTTTTTTGTTACAATGCCATGTTATTTATTAAAATGTAATTCATTTGATGGAATATTTGTATAAAGAAAAATCTACCAAAACATGCTTGAAATGTTGTTTATGTTTACATTAAAAGATAATGTTGTGAATGCAATATTCTAGATGTAACTAAGCATAATAGTGACAATGGTACAGACATATGCCTTGTTTAATACATTTATATAAAAAGTGCTCATCCTTGCTGCTTCTAATGAGAACTTTTTTTCTCTTTGAAGGCTTACACCCAAAATTGGTTTTCCTTGGAGCGAAATAAGAAACATCTCTTTTAACGACAAAAAATTTGTCATAAAGCCAATTGACAAAAAAGCCCCTGTAAGTAGTGTGGAGAATAGTGTCCTGTGGTATATGAAGAGATTTAAGCCTGCAGGGACTTGCTCTGGCATTAAGGCATGAGTAAATATTGGTGATATTTATTATTTTTACTGATAGAATAGTGACGAGTCAAAAGGAAATGCCAGTTTTGAAATATGGTATGTTTCTTTTCCCTTTTTTCATTCTGTTTGATACACCTAAATTGTTGGGAGTTTTAAGTCAACTAATACTTTATGATGTGTTGAAAAGACAGCAAAAGAGGCTAAATTCTCTGCCTTTTCCCTCCTCTGTTTTTTTTTGCTTTTGTTTTTTTTTTATTACAGCAGTAGTCTCATTTCATGAGGCTTTCTAGGTCAAAAGTCTTCAGAATAGAGTACAGGAATAGTCTTATGTTTTTGGAATTTTAAATAATTTTATGTAAACCAGCTAATTTCTGTAGTATTCTAGGTAGAGTTTYGAATTTATCTTACAAGTTTCTGACAGTTATTACATTTATAGATTATGATGTTCACTTGCTCAAAATGTCAAAATTTTATTTTTTTAAAGTTTTACAAAATTTGTAAGTTTTTATTTAACCAGTGCAAGAATGCAATAATACTTTGAATCTTGCAATAAATGTATTTTTTTAGATTAATGGATATACTGCAATTATTCTTGCTAGGATTTTGTTTTTTATGCTCCCCGTCTGAGAATTAACAAGCGAATTTTGGCACTGTGTATGGGAAATCATGAATTGTACATGAGACGAAGGAAACCCGATACAATTGAAGTGCAACAGATGAAGGCCCAAGCTAGAGAAGAGAAACATCAGAAACAATTGGAAAGGTAATTAACAAACTTCCATGAAACAGAAAAAAATTCTGCCTTTTTAAGAAGTCATAGAATATCGTATATCTTAGAATTCCAGAAAAAAGAGAGCTCCTTTTCTTTCTGCACTATTTAAGCAGGTTTGTGGATTGGCGTGGCTCACCTGTCTTAATAGAAAAACGTATCTTTTTTGAGCATTCAGCACAGTAATAGAAGCTGTACTCTTGTTCCCCCTTACATATTTTGTGAAAGTCTTACTTCTCTGTTGCTTGATCCTTAGGGAATTTTAGACTCTACCGGTGAACCCTTAAAGCAAGTTCCGTGAAGAATGTCCTRGCTTACCTTTTGTGCATTTAAAAATTATTGCTGATATTTCTAGTCAAAATGAAACATCATGCCTAAAATGTTCATGTGATTGTGAATTTACCTGGTTGAACCATAACCAAGGCTATTATCTGTTCTGKTCATAAATTGTTTTTCTCTACAGTATTTTGAAGCAGAAACTGAATTAGAATAATTTAAAATTATGCTTTCTTGCTAGCTGAGTAAACTGAAAAATTTGCTACCATCATCTAAAGATGCCTTTAATATTGGAGGGTAAAAAAAAACCTTGTCGTTATTTTTTTCAGGGCACAATTAGAAAATGAGAAGAAGAAAAGGGAGATTGCAGAAAAGGAAAAGGAAAGAATAGAGCGTGAAAAGGAGGAATTAATGGAACGCTTAAGACAAATTGAGGAGCAAACAATGAAAGCTCAGAAAGGTGAGACCATAGATTTCTTAAATCTGGTGACTGTGTTTAGTTTAGTGGGGTAGTTCAGTTCCACAGTTCTCTCTGTATGTTGGTGTATTTTATTACTTTGTGGGGGGGTTAAGTTTTAYTTTACTAATAGTGGCAAAAATTTAGTGATGTTTTATTTTATATGAGAGATACTGTTTTTCAGTGTTTAAATGATGGTATGCATGCATTTGTATATCTTTTTAATATAAAACCAATTTCTAACATAGCAAAAGTTTTGATACAGTAAAAAGAAAGTTAATGCATACAAAGTTCAACTCAGAATTATGAAATGCCTAAAGTGCTGAAAACCTGGAGTTGGAGGGAGCAGGGAAATCAGGGGAAGATTCAAAGTACTTTCTCTAGGATTTTGTTGAATTTAAATTTCTAAATTTAATTTGGAAACTCCTTTTTCCTTCCTTCTTTCCTATTCCCTTGTAAGATTTGAGAAGTTGAAAATTAGTCTTGTCAGATATTAGTGACAAAACATGTAATTCACCAATCACAATTCTTTGTGTTTAATCACCCTGTAGAATCCCTGTCTCAGTAACTTCCCAGTCCCTCCTCTCCATGTTCTTTTTTTTTCTACTTCAGGTTTGGTTCACATTCATAAAAGTTTTGTTGCTCCTTTCTTTTCTTAACTGTTGGCTTCAAGCATGATAGAGAGAATCACTGATTAAATCTATGCAAATAAATTACATATGCCTGCCACTGCTCTCCCATTCTACTCCTGCATTTTTCAGTCTTTCAATGCAGAACAGGTTGGACACATCCAGACAGGTAGCACACTGACTGCCACGGAATTGTTTAGGGAGAGCTGTTTGGCCCAGGACAAAACAGTATCAGGTTAATTCTGGAGGTTTGACAATACACGTTTTCTCATAACTTGTGAGCATTATAGCCTAATTTCGGATGCAATACATAATGTTCATGTGTTGCTGGTCATTTAAGCCTTCTATTCCCATGTGGAGAAGCCTTTATATAAATGGTTTTATATWTGGTCTGTGTCAGTTTTGTATTCTCCAGCTTCATGGGAAGATTTGTTTCAGTTATGTTTTTAAATAGCTTTGTGTTTTATTTAATTTCTAGGTACTGCATTTGTAGATGCTGTTAATTTAATTTTATAACTGAAGTAGTAGTAGGCCTGGGAAATCAACTGAAGAATAGTAGTGATATGAGACCTCTGTTTCAAACAAGAAGAGCAGAGGTGAAGTATATGTCAGCWTACCTTGGGAGGTGCTTTTATGGCKTTAAAGCTTATGGTGARGGCAAATGGATTGCTGGAAAAAGAGTAGTTGCTTTGGTTTTCTGGTGCAGGCGTCTGTGACAGCTGTACTAGCCAAAACATAGCAGAAATTTTATCATTAGAACCAGCRAAGAGCTTTAGAAAGACTTCTGTTCATAGTCACTTAATTTTTTACATCTGAGGAGGAATGTATTTTGTCTGTGTAAACCTTACCTTGCGGTACTGGTAGATTATTACTTCTTCCTGTTTCACTAAGGGTTCTGCCCTTTAGATTTCATTATTTTGCTAAGCAGGCAGGTAGATGGGTATTATCTCTCCCTTGATTTAAAATTTTTCTCCTCTGAAGCACAGAAAATTTTTCTGACCCTTCCATTTGGTCTTAGGTCATTTTGCTGGAGGCGTGTGCCTAAATTTTCAGCTGCRGTCAATGAATCTGTCAGGCATTTCCATAAAGAAGAAGAGTTTTCTTGCTTTAAGAGAACAATTTAATGTACATAAAATATTCTCATAGTAGGAGTGTGTATATGTACATGTAGTTGGGTGTTCCATTTTATCAGTGAGTTGACAGTTCCTGAAACACTGGGCTGTCAAAACTGTGTGGTGAGATGAAGTGTGTCCAAAGAATGTCTTMAAGTGGGGGGAAATCAGACATGGAACAGAGCTCTGGGTAACGTGCTCAACAGTTTTTCTCAGCTTGAGGAGGTCATGTAAACCTTGGTTAGTATTCTARCTTATTTTGAGCATATTACAGCTGGTATCTGTGATACATAGGAGGAAAAGCTAGGTAYTGATACCTTGTCTGCAAACTTTTCTCTTGGCAGAGCTAGAGGAACAGACTAGAAGAGCTCTAGAACTGGATCAAGAACGGAGGCGTGCAAAAGAGGAAGCAGAACGCCTGGAGAAAGAGCGTCGAGCAGCTGAAGTAGCCAAAACTGCTCTAGCCAAGCAGGCAGCTGATCAGATGAAGAACCAGGAGCAGCTAGTAAGAAGCTTCATTTTTTTTTCCTCACAATAGGGTTCAAATTGAAAAAGATTGTTGAAAATYTAGCTTTTATTCTTGTTTATGTCAAACGAAGAAGTACACTGAAACACAGAAGTATGTGAGATACAGATTGTTGTGGGGACTGTTTTAGAAAATTGCATTGCACTTGCCACTGCTTTGCAAGACAGAAATAGGATCTGGATCTGTAGGAAATTAAAAGAAGATGACCACCTTYAGACTGACAACACTCACTACATTCTCTTTCTAATAGTGTCAGGCTTAGCCAGCTGAGAACAAGAGTAACTTCCTTCTCCAGTCCACTGGGAAGCCTGTTCTCTGAGGCAGGTCTGTTCTGAAGCTTGATGGTGGTGATGGGGAGTTGGTGGCACTGTGGTTTGTTGGGGTTGGCGTTTTTTTTTTTTGTTGCCTTTCCCCTCCCATTTCCAGTATTTGGAGTGTCTTCTCACATTCTGTGTTAGACTACTTATAATTCAAGATTTGTGCACAATAATCAAGAAAGGCATGAAAATTCTAGAAGAAATGATTTCTCAACTATAAATTAACTTTTGATCTTCTGTGAACTTTGCGCACAATTCTAATAGCAAGATTTAGCTTAATRGTACTGAGATTATGATCCAGAATCGTAATCTTAATGATAGTACCAGCGAAGTTTTATTAGACTGTTTATTTAAACAGCCTGAAATGCTAGTTTGTAGCTGAAATGTTAGTTTGTAGCTACTGCTTGCTGTTTCCCAGTGCAAAAGRTAAATATTTTTTTTCTGGACTTACCTCCATTAGGCAATGGTATTCTGAGTCATTCCCCATCATGTATGCTTGAAATTTATATTTTTCACAGAGAAGTGATGGATGGTAACTAACTCTTTTCAAGTTGGATAATAGCAAAGGCTCTGCTTTCTTCCACTGCTAGCCAGAGTGATWCCAAATTAAAACTTCTGCTTTGTTCTTTTGTTTGTGTCAGGCAGCAGAAATTGCTGAATTCACAGCCAAGATTGCACTTCTAGAGGAGGCCAAGAAAAAGAAAGAAGAGGAAGCTTCAGAATGGCAGCACAAAGTAATGAGCCCACGCTGTGTGAAGTCAGAACTTCAAAGACACTAAGGGAGATGAGTGCGGAAATCTCACTGGAAGTTCATAGTGTCAGATCTCTCTCTTTCCCTTAGGCTTCAGAAAAGTCTTTCTTAAAGGTTTTTGTCCTTCAGTCTGCTGAAGCCAGCCTATGTTCTGTTCTCRTTTCTTGATATTACGTAGTCATGAAGGGGGGGAAATTCTCATCACAAAGGTATGGTCAAAGATTAGAAATGGCTTCCTTTTGTATGSTGATGAACTAGATTACAGCTTTGTGTTGAAGAAGAAAATGACTCARGGGAGATGTATAAAATCATGAGTTTTGGTGGAAGGATGAACCAAAACAATTAACAAAGGCACATGAAATGCAGCTGTGCAAAAATTTAAAGCAAAGTAGTATTTCTTCATAAAATCTAAGTAMTGTGAATACTTACTGTATGCATGGGTTCCAAAAAGGTTTGAACAAATTTTCTTAAGTTCTGGTTTAGTATGAAATTTGAAGACATCACCTTTGATCTAGGAAATCCTTGAGCCTTAAATTTCAGGAGGCAAAGAAAAATGGAAAACCATCAGTAGGATTGCCTTATTCTTTCATTCTTCTCTTGTCTACTACTGAAAATAGTTGGGACTCCAGTACAGCTTATTTTGAGCCATATCTGTTTTTGGCTCTGTATCTCTATTTGACARTTTTCAATGTGTAAGCTAGTCATGTCAGTTACAAAGGATAGTTTCCATGTGTCTGAGAACATTTCAAATATTTTTATTTTTMTGACTCTTGATTACTCATTTAAAAAGATGCTAAGTACTATTTACTGTATTTAGGCTTTTGCAGCCCAAGAGGACTTGGAAAAGACCAAAGAAGAACTGAAATCTGTGATGTCTGCTCCTCCTCCACCTCCACCCCCACCAGTTATTCCCCCAACAGAGAATGAACATGATGAACATGATGAGAACAATGCTGAAGCCAGTGCAGAACTGGCTTCCGATGGTGTCATGAATCACAGGAGTGAGGAAGAACGGGTAACAGAAACACAGAAAAATGAACGTGTTAAGAAACAGCTCCAGGTAATGAAGATTTATAGTTGTATCAACATAAAGCAGGCTTTGGGTTTTCATTCTTTCTTTGCCAGAAATTTCACTCGTGTTATGGTCTGCCAAGGAAACAGCCTTTTTATCATTTATTAGGTGTATTACTAATTTACCAACCAATATTGGTCATGATGTTCTAGTGCTGGAATATATAGAAAGATTGGATGTAAGAYTGTGCTTTACAGCTTGAAGGTGTAAGTATGCTGTTGCATTGGCCAATAAACATTTATAATAACTGTATAATTTCCAGGACACTGGATGTTAAAACATAATACTTTCCTTTCTCAATACTGAAACTCAGTAAGTGGTATGAGCAGATGCTTGCTTAGTAGTATTTGTGTTTGTTTGCAGTCACTCACAGGTGTTGTAAATGCAAAAACTCAATTACACCCATTTTGGATTACTCTTACTTCCCTGAAACTGAAAATCCCTTCCAGACTTAAGTCTTACCTCTCAAAGTATAATAATCATAGTAATTAGTGTTAGTGGTAACATTTTCCCTGGTTATGCAATGTTTATTTGGGAAGAAAACAGAAGAAATGGAAAGCTGCTACTTTGTCTGGCAGCATTATCTTGGTAGTCTGTGTGTGTGTGTGGTGTTCTTGCTTGGTTAGTCAGTGAACGGAATCAGGGAGATAAGTCTTTAGTCAAGGAAAATTTGAAAAATAAGGTGATTTTCCTGCTTTACCTGCTGGTCCATTTTGTCTTGGATTGTATGGTGTATGAGGCTTTTTTGTTTTTATAGTTTGATGCTTACACTTACTTAAGGAAAGAATMCTATGCTCTCCTTATCTTTACTTCTGCATTCCTTCTGATAGACCTCACAACTTGAGTTACTGAGCAGCACAAGAAGCACTTCATAGGTTGGCATTCAAGAAATTCATATCCAAATTGCAGAACAGTTGTTATCAGAAACTCCAGAATCGTTAAAGGATTAGTCAAAGCACTTAAATGCAAATATTTTATTCAACAGGCTTTAAGTTCAGAGTTGGCTCAAGCCAGAGATGAAACCAAGAAAACACAAAATGATGTCCTTCATGCTGAGAATGTTAAAGCGGGCCGCGATAAGTACAAGACTCTCCGGCAAATCCGACAAGGCAATACAAAGCAGCGTATTGATGAGTTTGAAGCAATGTGAGAGCTGGTATTTTGCATATATGTTCCTCGTAAAGCTGAACCACCAACAGAGAAAAAAAGCAGGCCTTTGCAGATTTGATGGATTGCACCCCACTTTGCCAAAGCACTTAATACCAGGTTGACTACAGTGACAAGAAGAAAATTTAGGGGAAGCTATTCAACAGTAAGGCAGTCTGTTAACCCTAGGTTTTGGGTGGCGGGACGGTGTGGAGGTTAATAGCAGGTTTTTCCCCATTGTGTTTTCAGTTTGTTTGTTTGAGTTCTTTTCCCCTTTGGAAACAGATGTGAAGTATAYAATGATTAAGAAGTGTATATATTGCCTAAACATTAAAAAATAGAAGGAAGAATGGAACTGAACCTAAACTGGATAGGTACTATTTCACTGTGAAGTTTGAAATCAGTTTTCAATGTAGCTACCCCATTAAGAGTTTGATATTGCTCACTTTCAGTTTTGGTTGTTCTTTTCTTGTTTTGTTTTGCGGGTTTTTGTGTTTGTTTTGTTTTCTCCCAAGTGAAATTCTTTGGTGTTTCATGTCCTGTCATCATTGATGGTTTTCTTTGCCTACCTGTTCACAAAGGTCTGGATAGCAGGTGGTAGTTCCAGGAAATGTTTTTACATGGAACACTACCTGTGGGCAGCACATGGCTGCTGATAGGCTTGACTAAGTATTGCTTTTCCTAGCTGATTCTTTTAGATGCGCAAAATGTTCTAATGCAGCAAAGAGGGAAAAAAATAAAGTTTAATGTGCTATTTGCTTGTAATTATTTTATTTGCAGTAGAGAGACCTGGACCTTTCTGGCAAGGGAGCATATGAAAACATCAGTCCCAGGGAGGGGACAGTATCCTACCTCACTACTATGTACATGATGACTGGTCCTTCAAACACCATGAAAAAAGCTGTTTAAATTGGCTATCACTACATGGTGATACCATAGATTTCTAGGAGCCCTTACTCCTAAGATTTTATTTTACTTTATGATGGATTTATAGTGCTAAATACTGTCTAACTGCCTTCTGTTGAGTTTAAATTGTAAAAACGTCTGTTGTGTTTTAAAGCTGTAACCTGTCACTGGTATACTATATTCTGGGAAGGGTGTAGAATGTGCRTGTCAGTCAGTTTGGGTTTCAAATAACAAATTGAAACTTCCCAGAATTTGAGTAAAAGTGTTTGTAGCTTCAGTTTTCAGTGAAGCTAATATTGTAATTGTCATATCTGATGTCAGATCATTAAATCCTTTCCCTCTTGAAAAGGAAACCTGCTTTTTTGAGAAATTTGCTTAGAAATTGAACTTTAGTAATAACTTTAAGTTAAGGTGGACTGGAGTTACTGCTTATGTTAGAGTAYCCTAGTAAATATCTACTGTGGAGGAACCTAGGTTTCTCTGCGGATGGTTCAGCTTCTTTTCTGTTTGATATTATGCACTCATAAATTTACACTTATCTATTAAAATTTGCCATTTTATTAAACATTTTTTTCATGCACAATAGGTTTAAATTTCTTATGAACAGTCCAACTAAGTTTTTTTTATTTTGCAGAGTAAAAGTTTGGCTATGTGGGGTGACATCATGAAAATTAAATAAAGATACCTTAATATATTTTTGGTTTGTGGGGCTAAACATATCGGCTTAACCTCGAAGACTGATGTGCAGYTGCTGTGCACATGCTTCAAAATGCTGCTTGGTGGAAGTTGGTGTTTCAACTTGCAATGCATTATAAGAACAGTTTTTGTTTCACAGGCTTCATACACTGAAGCTTAAGCAAATTTCCAAAGTATTTTGAACAGTTTGCCATAGCAGGTGAAATACTGTGCTTCCAGTGAGTTTTCATTTTCCCTGAAAAGTGTGCACTAACACTGATCCATCAGTTTCAGTGTTGGGGAAAAACACCAGTAAAGATTGTTGTTCATAAATCTACAACATGTAGAGTAGGGCTAAATGGATTAGATCCATTTATAAAGGCGTGTGATTTTTTTTTTTTAATCTAAACAACCAGGAATAACCATTTGTAATATGGATTTAAACAATGAACAAGGTGGTAATAGCTGCTGTCACCAGCAGCTGGGAACACTTACTGGTGCAGAAATACTAAGAATACATTTAATGATTACTTGGTGAAGTAATTTTCCACAATCTTTTTCCTTTAGTACCATGTTTTGTGTTGTACAATTAAGCTACAATTACATCTACTATTTTGGATAACATTCATTGGTTAACAATAAAGAGATACAGTTAATTTCTTTGAGGTCCACTGTTGTTATTTAATGCCCTTTTTTTCTSACAGCTTTACTGAGCACACTCCAATGGCCTGTCTTTCTAGAGCAGTGCAGAAATTCTGATTATCTTTTGGTTTCACACTCTGGTCAGAATGAAATTTTAAGAAAAATCAAATTGTATCCCTAGRAAATGGTATTTTGCTTAAGAAATTAGCACATACAGTTAGGAGGAAGCACTGGTGTTCTTTGATTCAAAACAGGATGTGAATCATCACAGCAGRTTTGCTCTCTTGAGACCACAGGGTAATGTGAGAACTTTCAATCACTGCCTACATAATGCTTTGCCCCATGTTAAGTGAAATTTAGTTTARTGGGTCAATACCTTAATCATTGAGAAACCTTGATGTGGGGTTTTTTTTTTGATACAGCACCTTAGAGTGGACAGTGCTGTCAAATACATGCATGGCCATATGTTTTAAACAAGGGTATGTTAATGGGATTTTATGGGATATTAGACAGTTTCATCTGTCTAATACACTTGAAACAGGAACAGTCCTATGTAAATAGGTGTACAAATAATCTGCTAAGATGTTCTCACATAAATTAGACCTCCTCTCAGGTGGCATTCCATTCTCTTGTATTTGTTTGGCCTTGCRCTCAGTACAAGCACGTGACCCTTTCTGGTGCTCAATAGGGCAGAATTGTCATGAGGAATTAAAATGTGTGCTTGATACTTGTACTTATGCATATTTCTAGTTTTATACTTCTCTCTTGTTGGAGTCCCTCCTGCTGAAGCCTTAGATCAGGTCTCACACTTGTTAGAAAGCTTCTGCATTAGGTATGTAGCTTCATAATATTGTGCTTGAAAGAGGAGGTTAAGTGTTTTGGAAGATAATTTTTTCAAAAATATGTCTTGAGGTGGAGGGAAGAAGAAGACAAACAGTGCTACTATTTACAGTCTGTTAAAATCAAACAGAATGCCTTGTTGTGCAAGAAGATACTCTGTCTTCTTGAAGTAGTCCTTTCTCCATATCAAAACCTACATTTTCTGTCACTTGTACCAGTTTGGAAAGCATTATTGTGCTTTTGTTTTTTTCTTAAAACATGTTCTCTAGAGCTTTGAGCAYCTATGAGRAAAATAGAGGTKTGTTCTAAATAAWKTWTYTYMARMWKYTKRARAWAMWTTATCACAAACAYTTTTTAAAAATTKTTAGAGAAAATACTGAGATTAAAATAATTAGTTAAAACCTTTWGCTTTTGAAGAGGAACATTTATRCAAGCATTTTCTATGTYTGTTTATATRCAGGTAATCTAAAAAGTTGCTCTGCCCAAAACATCMGGTTGATTTCAAGAGTCAGGGATTTTAACAAAGATAAAGTATCCTAGTGGGATGAGGTAGTTGATCCTGGTGTTTGTAAATGTACTTTGAGTAAAAACAGCAACATAAAATTCAAAGCTTCCTTACAAAAGAACAAAGTTCACTTATTTATAGAAGTTGTCTCATACACATAATTTAGTTCATCTTGGCTGGGTGAAAAGATTTTCCTGGAAAATGTAATAAGTGTCCAAACTGTGGTGATTTCTTTGATGCCCTTGGGAGCATGTTCTGCTGTTTGTGCCTGAAGGTGGAGAGTACCTGCCTCCGGATGGGAATGCCATGCTGGCTGCTCAGCTGGCTGAGTGACTGAGGAGATGGTTCTGGCTGGTGGCTGTGTGCCCCTGCCAATTGCTGTGTGTCCCTGCTCCATTCCCAAGAAGCAGAGTGCAGTGCCTTGCCTTCCCACACAGTTGGTCTGCAGGCATTGGAGTTCTGCCTGACTGCTCCTTTTCCCAGTTTGGCGACCCAGTTGGCAGCAAGGGGRAACCTAGGGCTGAAGAAGTGATGTAACAGTAGAGGGCTGTAAGAGGGGAGAAAATCCCAAATGTAAGTGTGCACTAGAACCCCTTCCTGTGTCATTTATTTACGTGTGTTGAGGACTCCTTTTCAGTGTAGTCCTGTGGAATCTGTGTGACCAATAATCTGTTTAGCAAATTGAACAGCCAATTTTCTGGAGCAAGTTGCACTTTTCAATTCACCGAGCTGAGTTTAGATCCATAGACGTAGGCCAGTTACCTGATTTTTGTTTTGGTTCATGGAGTTTGTCACTTGTGTTCACTTTTGCTGTCTGAGTTGATAAACTGCCATTTTGGAGTGCAGTTAGAGAAACTTTGCTTTGCTTTTTTTTTTTTTTTTTTTTTTTTTTCCCTTCCTTCCACACAAGAGATTGTACAAAACATATACATTTGATATGGCAGCAGTGTGAATGAAGTGGGCTCACCAAGCCCAAAAGGCTCTCCCACCAAGCTATCAAATTTCTTCAGAAGGGACCACARTACTTGGAACAGTGACTCAGGAGGRCAGATTATGGCCACATAGCTSATARTATAGGGAAAGACAAAGTGAGCAGGAGGAAAAGGAGCATTTTGAATTGCTRGTATTCCGTGAGGTGTTTATATTGGCTTTTGTGAATAATATGTCAAGAGTGTTTCTGTTCACAGCAGTAGGCTTTAGGCAGCAGAAGAAACAAGGGGAGATGGAAATGCACATCAAAGGAGGTGGCCTGGTCGGTGCAAATATTCCTAATGCACATGTGCATAAGAGTTAATGTTTCCTGTGCTCTGGATAAGTGGATGAGGTGAAAAGAAATCAAGTTCAGAGGTAGGACAACTGCATTGCTTTTTCTGCTTATTTGTTTTTGGGTTTTTTTGTTTCTTTGTTTGCTTTTAAGCTACCTTATTTACAGAGGAGGAGTTGCCATTATCTGAAAGCTTTTAGAAAGACTTCTGCCTCACGCTAAAAGGTCTTGGAGTTCTTAAGACTATGTGCTCCAAGCCTGGCCTCTGTGTTACAGTTGTAACTTTCTCCGCGGTGTGGTAATTTTGTCCTAGCACATTTCTGCAGTGCCAAGAACCGTGTACATGCAGAGTTGTGCTGCCCCATGCTTGTTCCAGCAACACGAAACCGTGTGCACCCCTGTGAAACCAATCGCTCCATGGCCCTGCGGCTGCGTACACTCAGCTCCGTGGGATCTTGTATCCACAGCTCCCTGGGGCCTCAGCTTTCACACTTCTTATTCACCCTTGATTTCTTCTTTAAACTTGATAYAGTGTTTAACTTCTTAATCTATGGTTTCAATAACATTCTATTAAACTGAGGTCTGACTATTGTGTCAAATGTTTTCTTGAAATATATCAATGAGCCACACTTCTATTCAAATAGCACTTCTGATTAATTAATAATCTCTATGAATATGTATTGCCRGAAAGAAAGTCATTTGCATCGGGACCAGAATTTCTGTATTGCCAGAAAGAAAGTCATTTGCATCGRGACCAAAGCTCAAAACTTCTGCCAAGTGCATTTCAATCTTCAGTGAAGTTGAGAAATAACATCCAGAATACACAGATGAGTAGATCCTGCTGCTGCCTTTATTGCTGGGAACAAATTTATTTACATCTCAGTGAGCAGATTCAGTGTTTGAGATTCAGGCAACCTTGTTCACACATCAGAAAAAATTCTAAAAATTCTAAGAAATCTTCACACGGTTAATCAGCACTCCACTGTTTGTTTTCTGTCCTTGATAGTGTTTCTTCAGTTTAAATCACCTTTTGAATTCTTGGGTCTCTTCTCTTGTGGACAGTGTTTTGGGCACCTGTCTTGTTGCTCAGTGCCAGHTGCAGTTTTCCATACCATTTGGAGACACAGCTCTATCTTCTTTTGGGATCTTAGTGTTGTTTTCATCAAAGCAGTGAACTCATCATCTTCAAATTTAGAACTATTACTGCTGTTTCTCAGAATAGTCTTTGGATTAATTTTGGCTGCATATTCTCTTATCAGACATGCATGGCATATGCCACCTTATAGAAGGAATAATTATATTAACWAGTCAATAAGTGCTGGTAGCTTTCTGGAGAATATGTCAGAAAACAAGTACATTGATGCAGAATCTGAATCACAGTGTTTATAACCACAAGGTTMAACTTTGAGCCTGGCCCTGCTCACACATACAAAGGAGCATGTCGGGAGAGAGATTCTGTGCTTGTATTATGTAGCTCCTCTGCCTGTCTAGATTAGGCAGGAGAAAGCACTGGAGCAAGATGGTTATTCCTGCTCAAAAAGCAGAGCTGTCAGGCWCAGCCATGTGGGGCTGCAGCTTTGCTTTTCTGCACAACAGGCATCTTAGATGTAAAAATAAAAAGAAAAGTAACCATGAAATAATAGGCTTTTCCTGTGGAGTCTTAAAAAAGATTTATTTATTTATTGTTATATTCCTGTCTGGCCTTCAGCCTTCTCTGCTGGTCACTCTTCCAAAAGCTGAACACCTGTAGCATAAGCACAGATACCTGAGAGGAGGAGTCAGATATCCCATGGCTCTTCAGTCTGCTCTGTCTTTAAGAAAGAGTGGCAGGTGTGGGAGGAAAATATCTGTCTCTGTTCATTTTAATAGAGGGCCATGAAAATAAATTCTGGAATTCTGCTTCTTTCTAGCAATGGCTTCTGTATGCTTTAGGATGGCCCTTTAATATGGGCTTCTCCCAGTCTTCTTTGAACTGGTTCTTGCATCTCACTTCTCTTTGCTGCTTTACTGCTTGGTTTGCATTTGTCTTTGTTTCGTTGTTTTCTTTCTTTTTTTTTTCTTGCTAATGTGTCTTGCCTTTTATTTCATCTGAAGAAGAGATTTCCGTTTGCATCATTGAGAGCTTTAATGCAATTAAATAAATTTGTTTCAATATGAGAATGCAAATAAGACAGGGAAGGAAGATGTTGCATAATTATTAGTTTAAAAACACTGTGAGGGGAAGTTTAAGCCTTAAGTCCTAGCAAAAAAATACGTTGTGCTTGCTGACTACTTAGACTCACGGTGAAAAATGGAGGCAGACAGCTACGTATGGCAAGGTGAACTTCTCAATCTAAATTCATGATAGAAAAGTACTTTGGTAAAATTCACTAGGGTTTTTATTTATTTGCTGGATTATTTTGAGAGCMCTGGAAAAGAAAACATTGAAATATTCTTCAGTCATGTTTCCTTTAATTACTCCTGTTGTAGCTTATTACACTAATCTAAAAATACATTTTTTTCCCCTCTTGAGTTATTTTGTAAGATTATGTTTTGCCCATGACACTGAAATTAGCTTTGCAATCTGGCGCTTAATGGATGAACCTATTTTCTGAGGGAAAGGTACCATGATTTGTTTTGTGTTTATCTGAGCATGATATTTTATATGTATGTATATATATGCACATATATATTAAAAAATATATACATAGCATTGTTAAACTGGAKATTTCTAATACAGCATGTGGCATTAGGCCCTGTAATAGCTGTATGAAGGTGAAATATACAAGTTACTATTTACAGGAACTTTGATCATGAATAATTTTAGAAATGAGACCTTTTAAAACTGTGTTTAAAATATGATTTAAAAAAATACCACAATAGGCAGAGTGAATGTGGTTCAGTTTWGTTCTTGATCTCAAAATTAAATCTATTTATCTGCATACTTGATTTTAGCTTCCTGTGAAAGCCAGGTTTTTCTGGGGATCTCTTAGTACCAGGAAACTTTTCACTGGTTTTAGTGGTGCCTTCTCAGCCTACAGTTTCACTCACTGACAGAAAACTGTTTCTCTTACCCACCCCAGTTCAGGAACTGCTATCAGACTTATAAAACACCCATCTTAACCACATGCTTTATTTGCTTATGCTCAAGCCCTGGAAGTTTTTGCTTATTTTCTGTGTGCCAGAAAATRATCTGTCTGGGAAACAGGCTGTGGTATGAAATTTTGATATTCCTACTCATCACATGCTGTACCTGCATTCATAAATGTAAAAAAAAAAAGCTATTGAAGGCTTCTTACTTTTAAATAGCTTCTCATTCCCCATGCTTACTAATTACAAAGAGAATGTGGTTATTTACTGTTTTTCTTGACTCCTTTTGAAGAGAATTATGATATATTACTACTTACAGCTGAAGTGTTTCTTTCTCTAAAAGAACCAGAATGAGATGTTCACAACAAAGGAAGGTTGAATGTAGAATACTGGTTATTCTTTGCCTAGTCATAATATATTTAAGGAAGTCATTCTCTGAAAGGAAAGCAATTTTCAAGCCACTTCAAGTCACTTTTTTTTGTGAAAATCAACAGGGAAAATAACGTTTTTGAAATGTATCTTCTCTCAAGTAAGTTTTGAGTCATTGTAAGGATTTCCACCAGAGAACTTTCAACTCTAGGAGAGAAATAAATTTGAGAGAGATTCTTTATGCTGTTCTCACCTTTATCTCTAAAAGGCTCATGCAAGGGAACAAACTGAATTAACTAAATGCCAGAGCTTACACAGCAAACAGCACATGTGCTGTGCTAAAAGGAAAATACTTCTGAAATCATACTGGCTGTGATTGAATGTTCTACAMGTGTGTCAAGTATTTGTGCACAAGGATTTTGTTTCAGCCATCTTTGGGAGCAGTTTTAACACAATCTTACCTGTGTTGCACTCACATGTTGTTTGTGTTACCTGCAATTTAAAACTACTCACTGGGTGGATTTTGTGTTGGGTTCTTTATAATGCTAAAATTTGACACCAAAACTGAACTGCTGTGTATAAAAATTTGGCATAGCAGGGTTCTTAAGAGTTGGACCTGCTCTTCAAGCTGAAAGTCTGTGAAGATGTGTTCTGTAGGTCCCTTACATGTGTTTCTTRAATTACTGTGTTTCTGATCCTCCTTCATTCTTCTCACATCTTAGAAAAAAGTTCTGTCAGAAATTAAATATTGAATAGTTAGAGGGAGTGAAGTATGGCTGGTATGATGTTGCTGCATATTTCTATCTATTGTTAGTATACCTTTGCTAAATCTATTTGATCTCTCTGTGTCTTTCTGTGCAGGTTACAAAAGTACGATCTCTTGCAACCCTTAGGATAGGAGCAAAGTAAAGATCAGCWGAAGACCTGGGGTCTGCCAAGTCCTACTATTGCACTTCTGTAAATCTGGACAGTGTACAGTGCTTTAAGTTAGGTGCTGCCTGGTCTGTGAAGAGTTTTTGGAAGGACCAGGAAGTGCTGTTACAACATTTCATTAGTGCTTGATTCTCTCATGGTCTCTAAATCTTTCCTTTGTTGTCTTTTCCCAGGAGAAAATTAGCTATTTTAAGTATTTAAGTTGTTGTTCTTTCCAGGAAAACAGAAAATAATACTAATGTGTTAATCTTTAACTTGTAATGGGATGTGCTAGAGTAATGTGACCCTCCAAAATATTGGGGCATCCTGTAGGCTTTGTCCACAAGTTATGTAGTGTGGGAAGCCTGACTTRTATCCAGACTGGGTAAAGTGAAATAATAGTAGATACTTTCCAAGTTTTATTGGTTTTCTATACAATTTCTAACAGCCTTGATGATACCTGAACAGTGTCAGATAATTTTCTAATGTAAAAACCCCAGTTTAATATGYCTGTATATACATTCCCAGTGTAAGCACCTGTTGCCTTTTTGTACRCTGTCAGGATGTGCATTCTGTGTGTACGTGACTGCATTGGACTGTGCACCCTGCACAAAAACCTGAATAAATGGGTTTTAACGTTCATCCAAAGAATCACTATTCATTTGATGGTCAGTCATGCCAGTGGGTTTTCTTTCACTTCTCTGAGAAGTTTTAATTCATTTTGTTGCACCAATCCAAAGTGGAGTTTCCAGCTAAACATCTTGTGCTGTGACCAGGTAAGCCAATGAGAGGCTTTATTTGCAAAGAATGGGATTCTCAAAGGGAAAGACAGCTGGTAATTAAGGAAGTTGTTAATTGAGTAGATAAACATCTGAATTATTCTCAAATCCAGTTAGCACCCTGGGAGTATACCAAATCTTGGTATGTTCCTCATAGTGAACTTCATGTTCCTTGCAATGCTTTCTTGCACAATGGCCTCCTGCATTGGGAGCTGTGCCAGTAGATCTGCTGGGGGACTTGGATCTGAAGCAGCAGCTGTGGAAGCCTCCGGCCTGTGCCCAAAATCATGAGGTGATAACTGCTCAAGGGGGAAGATGCCTCAGTTCTCTGCAAGCATCCCATGGACTCAGGACCTGCCCTGKTGCTGCTCCTGTGCCTCCTGTAGCCGCCACCTCTGGGAGCAGAGTGACTGAGTGACTGCAGTGTGACTGAGAGAGGGATCCCTCCATGCTGGCAGTGTTTGGAACTACATCCCTCACACCTCAGGACTGCACATGGGTAGAGCAGGCTGTGGATCATCATCAGCTTCCTGCTGAAACCCCTGTAGAGCCAGGAGCTGTCCAGAAAGAAGTCTCTCCTGCCTCTGATTGGCACACCAGGACACCACCAGCTGAAGCAAGACCCTGGCTCAGCCCTTGGAAGACAAGGTTTGGGTTTAGGATGCCAGGAGGAGCATGAAATCCAGAGCTATGGAGTTTCCGGGTCTGCTTTGCACATATAAGCCAGCACTGGGGTCTCAGGACCGGCTTGCTTAGCACTTGAATGATTATTTAAAATTGTTTCTGCAGCTTCCCTCTCCCATGTGTGACCCATGTGGGGGCTTACAGAAGTTCCTGCTGCTCAGGGGACCAAGGCACAGCGGCCTCCATCAGTTTTATGTYTAGCAAGTGTTTCTGCAATAGCTGCTGCTTGGAGCAGCTTTAGGACTTTGCTTGCTGTCAGGTACCAACAGTGAAAGGTAATAAGACTTTTTCATGCAAATATATATTCAATATCACCATGAAATCTTACTGAGGATTTTGTCTCATTCTGCCCTTGACGCCTAGGATGCTTTTTAACTTCTCTTGTCAGTGTTCAAGTTCTCTGGTGGAAGTCCTGCAGAGGGGGAATTGGGCAAGATGAAGTGTACTTTAAGAGCCAGATTTAAAAACAGAAATGTGAAAATAGAAAGTCTGTTATAATGGAAGCTTTGGACTCCCTCTCACTATTGCCTGTAGCATCGTTCAAGCTGGCCTGCTCTGGCTCTGGCAGGTCAGATTGGCAGCTCATTAGCTGGAACATGCAGGTTCACGCCTGCTGCTAGTAGCTGGCAGGAGCTGGTTTGGGAATGGGTGGCAGCTCTCTGGCAGCTGCTGGAGGACCCAGCCTAGRAACGGCCCTTCCTCCTCTGCAGCAGCCACTTTGGGTGAGCCTAAATGGTTGAAAATAGTCATAGTTTTCCCTGTGGGGTGGAAGGAGGGCAGTTGTGCCTCTGGTCAGACACAGGTGGTTTCTCAGTCACCTTTGGCAGTCAGAATTTTGTCCTGGCGAGGGTCTTGTTGGAATTGCAGATTGATATTTACCTGTAGGTAAAGATCTATCTGAAGCGTTGTAGCAGAGCTGTATGATGAAAAATTCTGTCCTGCAGGGAAGGAGAGCATGAATTCCATCATGCCTGTGAATAGCTGGCATCAGAGRGTGGTGCCTGGTCTGTAAGGCAGGAAGCAACTTGATTGCCACTTGATATGTTGACATCCTTCCTTGTCCCTTTCTCCTCCATTTTATTTCCATACTTGTTGGCTGGACAGCAGCTCTGATTGTCCTTGCAGAACTTCATCCTGGGTCTTTTCTCTAAATTCACAAGTGGTTTTWGCATCTGTGACAGCAGCATGATGTGGATTTGGAAGCAGCCTGGGCCAGACAGGCATGCAGTCACTGGGGTGGAGACATCCGGAGTCTTGCAGCTCAGCCACTTCACTGCCCTGACTGCAGTGGGCAATATTGTAAACCTGCAGCCATCTGGGTTTTCTTCCCAGTTTTTGTGATGGCCTGACCGAAGTTCTGCTGCTGCTTGGCTTTCTGTAGTTGATGTGCACTGACAAGTTAATGAGTGAAAGCCTGCACACCTCCTACAGCAGCACTTGCTGGCCCTCAGCTGGGGGCAGGTATTCCATTAAATTAGTTTTAAATGTCAAAAGGTGGGGTGTACAGGTTAACTTTCATTAAAAGTCTGATCCAGATTTAGAATAGGGTAGCAGCCCCATTTTCTGGCAGCATGTGGCATGCTAACACTTTTCGTTTTTATCRTGCTGACATTTTCCTTTTTCTGAAAAAATTCTATAGATGTAACACATGCCAACTGTGAACAGCTTTGCTGCATCCTGTGTGCGCAGAGTTTCAGCATTAATTAAATCACTTTGTTSCAGAGGAACCAAGGGAAGCTCATTTAATCAGGTATTCAATAAACAAACAAACATAACATCATCCCTCTCTGCAGTTCCTGGAGCATCTGCCTCTCCTTGCCAGGGTGACCATGAAGAGACTGGGGCAGAGCCTCAGCCTGTGAACACTGGAGGCAGGTGAGTGCTGAGGGTCTGCATCCCCCCAAAAAAACAAAAGGTCAACTGGGTTTGAGACTCAACAGCTCTGTGGTTATAGGTAGCCTGTAAACATGTGGCTCATGCCAGAGTCCCCAACAACTGCTGGAGGTGGCTGCAGCAGGTAGGAAAACACAGTGCCTGGGACAGGGGGTTCTGCTACTGAATTCAGTTCACTTTTTTTTCCCCCCACCAGGGAAAACAATTTTTCTATTCCTGAAATTGGTAAAACATAAACTGAAATCCAGGTTTGTGCATGCCTGAAAGTTTTGTAGAGTTGGATGAAACCCAAAAATTTATTCTCTCAGGCACCCTGGCCAGACMCCAATGCAATTTTCCCCCTTTCAGGCCACTTTCCTGAGGGTTGGAATATTGGGTCACCCAAACCACCACTGCAGCTCTTGTTCCAGGGTGCAGTTGGGAATCTCTGTAAAGTGAGCCCAGCTGGCGTAAGGAACCTGCCTGGAAAACATTGCCAGCTCCTTATCCCCCACACTCCTCTTGCTTACACTTCACCCWGCTCATGTAAATTAAAAGCGTTGAATTTCCGTCATATCTACCTGCTGCTCTTGGCAGTTCAGCTGGGAAAGAAAAAGCCTGACTGTTGCTATAGAGACCGTCAGATGGAGTGATACCAGAACATCTTCCGCACCACTGCCACCGAGTGCCCGTGTGTGTCCTGGCACCTGGCTCAGTCCTCCCAGAGTCGCACAGGGCAGGACAGGGGTGGCTTGARGAGCAGGGGTGTCGCAGCCACAAGTGTGATTTGCCATCTCCGTAGACATACTGCTTTCTTCATAGGTGGTTTGCTGACACAGGTTGGATTTCAGTTTTTAGATTGCTTCAAGAATACCAGATACAGCCATTTTTTCCCCAAAACATGGAGCTGCTGGTGTTTGTATAATCTGGTGTGGTCTCTTTGGATAGTGGTCATACCACCACCTGAGGCTTCTCCTTCATRGCTCTGCTTTCTCCCTTGAGCTGATCAAGGACYGTGAGTTTCCYCAGTTCAGTCAATTCTCTAAATCCYATGGGATCTGTCTGCATCACATGCAAGGCAGGCCTGGAGRGCCTGTCAGCAGTTTACACATTTCTCTTGCAAAAGCTTTAACAAAATGCCTGTGAGCCTGACAGGCTTCACAGCAGCCCCTGTTGCAGGTTGAAATGTTGTGACACCGGAGATGAAAGGGCTCTGTCAGTCATTCTGGAGCTGAAACCTGAACTTGCCAACCTGCATGACCCTGTCTGGAGAAGCTAAGGAGAGGCTGTTGTASAAACACACAGGGATGCTCCTTGTGWGTCCSTTTCCAWGCAGGACAAAGYGTCACTTGGRCTGCTCTGGGCAGCATCCTCCAGCCTTGCAGGACCTTTGAGCCCATTCTGTGCTGAAGAAATGGAAGGCACATTTAGAGATTTTGTGTCCCCGTGCATAAACTGCCCACTTTTCTGTGACTATAGAGAAAAAGCTAAATGGGACACATTGTGAGCGCATGCATTAAATGCCACCGTCATGCTGCTCTTCACTGCCACAACAGATGTCCTGTGTTCTGTGACCTCAGGACCTATTCCTGAGATACCTGCTATGGCAGAAGCAAAAAATGGTTGAAGCTGYCTCCATCTGATCTGCTTAGTCCCTGTTTACCTGAGTCTTCCCARCAGGCTCCCAGTCTTAMAAYCAACACCAGGAAGRGGCTGYTGCCCTGCATTTCCCTGCCCATTKCTGGGGACATGTCCAACCCACAGGRCTGTTCAAGGAGAGCATGGAAGAAGCTTCAGGCTGAGGAACAACTGTGCAAATCCAGCTTGTACGATACCCAGGAGATCATTCCTTAATTATCCAGCAAACCAGTTTCCTAAAAAAGGGCGAATGAGCATAACCTTGGTAGTGGCTGAGGTCTCACTGAGGACGAGCTACAGCTGGAATATTGATGTTTAAAGCAGTTCATCGGTCAAGGACAGCCACAGCATTTCTACTGCCCTTCTCTCAATGTTTAACACTGCTGCTGCTGAACACCCTTGTGTGGAACTGAGTGGGTGAATCTTTACAAGCACTTGTGGCTGGAAACTGGGCTCCTGGAGATCTTGGCGCCCATGCAGGAGAGAGGAGCGTGATGGTCACTCAGCATCCCACAGCTCAAGAGCTGGARTATCCTACAGTTGAGAGTCAAACCAGGGAAGTGAGCAATGCAGTCGGGGAAGTGGCAGCTATTTTTTAGAAAATACCTTTGCTGTGCCAAACTGATAGATAAAGGCTATAAACCGGTCATTTGAGCTTGTACTGGTATTACAGTCCAAACTCCAGATGTGCCCCAAGCCCTGCCACCTCTCACTCTTTGCAGGGACCTGATGGTTGTGGTTGGTCATCCACCCAACTGCACCGCCTGCTYCTCAGCTCTCAGGAGTTACAGCTCTGAGCTTTGGAACAGCACAGTGTCAGGGTTTCTTCTGCTTGCAGTTTGCTTCTACATCGGAAATGGATGGTGTGTTACTTTTCTTTGCTTTTGCCCTAAGCAATGCCTTCAAGRGAACAGTGACTTGCAGGAAAAGCAACACAACTCATTGGAGTGGAGGCTGCAGAGCAAGTGGAGCAGGACAGGGCATCCTGAGACACGCATGCAGTGCCTTGGGACAGCTCTGCTCAGCCTGGAAATGCAGCAGAAGTGATTCRTAGCTTTGAGCTCATAAAGTGAACCCTTCCTTTACCTGTGCTTTGGGGGATTTCTGCCCTCTGAAATTGCATTTTCTTGCCAGGTGAATGAGTTTCAAAAATTAGAAAGAAAAGCACACAGGAGAAGTTATTTGATTTTCTCATCTAATGCAAAGAGAAAGTTTCTGGATCCATCATGCAGAGACAACAAAAATACTTTGGAGGGAGAGAGAGAAGCTTTAAGCACCTGGCCAAAGGATCCAACAGCTCTGGGCYGTGCAGATGAGCAGCCAGGAAACTGCACCTCAGATCATTGATCCATCTCTTTCCACCAGTAATGTGACCATCCACGCAGATTCCTCTCTTTGCTGAAATTCCAATGCTGATTTACTGAAAAGAGCTAGACAACTGAAACAGTGCTTCAGAAAAAAATGATGTACTTCCATGTGGAGAATATAAGGGCTCAGCTGAGCTGGAGGCAGCGGGAGCCCCTGGGCCAGCACTGCCCCAGCCTCCATTCTGACAAGGCAACCGCGGTGCTCARTGTCCAGCAGCATATAAGAAAAATGCAATGCAGCGTGGTAAGTCAGAGGCCAAGCAGCCTCACACCAGAGCTTGCAGACCATCACCAGCCAAGCTGCACATCAGTGATATTTCCTGGGCTGGGGCCACCTCACCCAGGTAGCCAGGAAGCGCTTTCCACCCCTTGCATTACCCCATGCAGCTTCCCATTGCTTCTCTGCTTTGCTRCCCTTGTGATCAGTCTGGTTCAGGCACACTGTGATGCGTTTGGAGATCAGCATCTCTCCCCCAGAGGTGCAYTGCCACTGACCTGCTAGGGAGCAGCATTGACCTTTATGTCTCACTCCAGTGCCTCCATTTTCCCTGAGAGGAGGCAGAGCCAGATGATCCATTYAGGTTGGATGCACCTTCACAGCTCTGTAAAACCTTTGCATTAAAGAAACTACCAGTGGTCACAACAGTATGTTGTTCATCCTTTTGTTTAGGATAGGTACTAGTTTTATTTGCATCCATTCATCCCACTTCATTCCTCATTGCAGGGCTATCAAGATGCTCCTGGACCCATAACTAGGAAGGGAAGTAAAAGGGTCCCAGCAAGTTTGGACTGCCAGGCCTAGCCAGGCAAATGCAGTTTGGAAAAATTGCAACTCAACAGCTCTATTATTTTGAGGACTCACTTCATCACAGCTTATGGCACCTTCTGCTGAATCTTTGCATTCATCAGAATGGCTCATAACTATTCTATTCTAAATTCTATTCTGTTCTATTTGCTCCTGCAGTATCCAGAGCTAGGCCACACTAACAATTATGCAATGGAAGACAAATAAATATGTAGCAGTACCTTAAAAGGAGACTAAGTCCACTGGCAMAATGTTTAAATCCAGAATTTTCTACTATGAATGACTGATGTGTCCTCTTAACCCCAGAGTTTTTTTGTTGGTAAGCACAAWGAAGGGAAAGAGCCTATTAAGTACAAATTACTACATTAAAAATGAATTGATAATCTATAATCATACATGTTTATATATGGTCCCCACATGACTCCCTTACCTCCCAATTAAAAATAGGAGTATTTGATGGCCGGACTATTCAGTGGATAAGGAACTGGCTGGMTRGATGCAACCAAAGGTTGGTGGTCAATGCCTCAATGTCCAACCGGAGGCTTGTGAGGGGTGGTGTCCCTCGTGGCGCTGGCCTGGGACCGGTGCTCTTTATCATCTTCATCAGTGACACAGATGAAGGCAATGACAGCAACCTCAGCAAGTTTCCATATGGCACCAATTTGGATGGGGCAGGTGATGTACCTGAAGGATTGGATGCCATCCAGAGGGAAGCTGCACAAGTCCAGATGCAAAGGTGCTGCACCTGGGTCAGGGCAATCCTAGACATGAGTCCAGATCTGGAGAACTTACTGAAAGAAGCCCCATGGAGATCTGGGGTTTCTCATGGTTGAAAAGCTCGGCATGCGTCAACGATGTGTGTGCACAGCYCAGAAAGCCACTTTTATCCAGCAGAGTGAGGGAGGGGATCCTGCCCTTGTGAGACCCCACCTGGAACACAGCTGCATCCAGCTCTGGGGTCCTCAGCTCCAGAAAGATGTTGACCTGTAAGAGCAGGTCCAGAGGGTTAGAGAGATAATCAGAGGGCTGGAGCATCTCCCCTACGAAGAAAGGCTGAGACAGTGGGAGTTGTTCAGCCTGGAGAAGCAAAGGCTCCAGGGAGGCTTATAGCACCTTCCAGAACCTAAAGGGGGATTACAAAAAGAAGGACTCTTTATATGGGCAGATAGGACAAGGAACAATGGTTTTAAACGAAAATAGGTTGATWAGATGTTATAAAGGAATTCTTCAGAGTGGTGGTAGTGATGCACTGGAATAGGCTGCCCAGGAAAGCTGTAGATGCCCCATCCCTGGAAGTGTCCAAGGCCAGGCTGACCAGGTCCAGTGAAAGGCATCTCTGCCCGTGGCAAGGGCATTGGAACTATCATCTTTRAGGTCCCTTCTAAACCAAACCTTTCTATGATTTTATGTTTGAAACTCAGTTTACTCAGAGTGTGCCATTTTGTTGTATGTGTAGGAATACACAGATGTCTGTAACTCACTGCTAACTGCTTTAGAGATTTTTTTTTTCATGAAACAAAGCCAGCCCATCAATGAAGAAAATGAATCTTTATTCTTTTTCTCTAAAAGCAGAATCCATGTACATGGTTTTTAATGGTTTAAAGGTGGTTTCAAGATGTGAATAGTCACATCACAGAAATAATACAGAACAACCAGTGAAGGAATGAAGAGCCAGTTTGACAATTGCTTTATCAAATAGCCCAAACATTATTTTAAACTAATGGTTAACTTGGTTTTCCAAAGCAGACTTCAGGACAGTATTAAAATCTCACCTACTCAACACAAATACAGAGATAAGGACTGGGAAAAGAACTAGAAAATACAATTATTGCTGCTGTATCTGCATTGTTTCCTTGCAGGACACTCTACAGTATGGCAGGAAAACAATTTTTAAATTTCATTAAGATAATTCAAATAGGAAATAACCAACCAGCCAATCTCACATGGTTAATTTATCTGAGACCAAAAGAAATTGGGTTCTTCTACAAAAAAAAAAAAGCAGAGAGGTTTTATTTTATAAGGCGAAGAGTAGATTGCTATACTTTGAAATACAGAGGATGGATGTGCTTAAACATCTAAGTAAATTTGGTTTGTAGGTGTTCCCAATGCCTGCAAAGAGCAATCCTGGCTGAATGACCTGTRAGCACCAGTGGTATCTCCCATATTTGGGAGGAGGAGGCTCTCCAGCTTTGCTTAAGGCCCCAGCCCTCCCRCACTTGCACACATGCCAGTCTGACTCAGGTCTCCTCTACCACCACTAAACTGGCCCACACCTCTACTTGTGCTGAAGTGTTGGTGTTTGGGAGACTGGGCCCTCCGAGGGCGACTGAGTGTGAGAGGGAACGAGAACTATTGCAATCACTTAGGTTAAGGGTCAACAGAGTAATAAAAACTCCAAGCACAAGTTACAGCAACCTGAAAATAGAAGCTGGAAAATTATTTCAAGCATACTGGTAACTGAGAACCACACATGGTATTCGGCAGTGCCTTTATAAACATCTTTGACAGACTTGATAGGCACCAACCCGTCTCCCTGTACTGTGTGGCAAGGAAAAYCCAGCACTCCATAGGATGTTTCCCATGCAAATGCACATTTCCTGTGTCATTGGGAGCCTAGGTCACCAGCTTCTGATGAAACCTTGAGAAATGTATTCTAGGACATCTAAAGATGAAGTGTGAACATCTCTCATGTCACTGATCAAAAAGTTAGCTGGAAAAGCCATTTAATACAGATGATTCTAGGTTTAGTTACATGATTAGTCTAAACAGTGTGCCCAAACATATTTAATTTGAACAAAATTTGTAAACTATGCCTCTCTAAAATTTACAAAGTATATAAAACATGTGATTTGACATTTATAAAACCTCAGCCCTTTTATAGAAAATAAAACAAGGCCATAGAATTTTGTTTAAAGTTTAAATCTATTGGTTTTTCTTCTCAGCAGTTTTAGTTCCTATGATAAAAAAACTTCAACAAATGGCACTCCACAATAGCCTTATAATGCAAGGAATAAATTATCAAGTCACTGTAAATAAAAATAAATAATTTCTAAGTTATTTTTATTTTTTAAAAAATGGTCTCTTYAATTGCACAGTATTTGAAATTTTCAATAGCAATGAAAAGTCAGCTGGGTGTTTCTYTAAATGCTCCAGAGAGCAGGAAAGCATTGTGTCTCATTTTTCAAGCTTTACATATCAAAAATTCCTTGGTCAAACCATCAACTGAAAAAAGTGATAAATGTTTTGGTAGTATCTTACTGTGGCAAGATGCTGCAGTATCTCTCACCCAAGGCATTTAGTCCTCCGGTGCTCACCTTGCTGGGGCGAACGCCTCCGGCGTCCCCCTCCAAGTGAGGTACTCTGGTTCACACCAACAGCTTGGATATTTTTGGAAAGGCATTCACCATTAGCTACAACTTTCACAGCAGAAGTTCATCAACAGCTCCGCAACAGTCTGCGTCCTCCGAGGCTGCAGAAATCTCCTTCGAGGGTTACCCCAGCCTTCCACAAAGCCTTCTCTTTTTGGGGTGTCACACRAACACATCAGGCTTTTGGCTCTCCCCAGAGCTATTCTGCAGTGGAGGACCAAGYTACAATTCAGACATACCAAAGAAAATGGGACACCTGGAAAGATATGATCTTACCTCAGACCATTAGTAGGATCTTAAACCCACTTGCCACATATATGTGTGTATATATACAAATATATATATATATATATTACACATTTTTAAAAAAATCAAAGACAACAAAGTGATTAATACTGTCATAGCCTGGGCATATTCAGCTCAAAGTTAGTTAGCTACAGGACATACTTAAAAACTCTAAATATTGGCAACATGTTATTGTATTGAAAACAGTTGTGGGCAAATGCCTAATGTATGTGCTAATGTATTAAAAATACTGTATATCTATATACTATTACTGATGCAGTTATAACAGCTTGGGATTTTATCTAAAAATACWGAGTTTCTGCTAAATATCAAAACAACTCTCAAGTACTGAAGACAAAGGAAAAGTGTTGCCCTCTCCTTAACTGAGGGACAGCTCTAATTTGAGGTTAGGTAGGTACTAAATCCTTCATTGCATCTTTGGCACTTGGGGCCAAGACAGTATCACTRAATTACCTCTGCTATTTAAGTATCACAGGAGGTTACAGTTCAGTTATTTGCATCAAAGCAATTACACAGAAGAAGGTAGTATTTGACCAGTATCACTGTGTGTTTGTTACTGGTGTCCTCTTTAAAAGCTGTTAAATATACAGACTGATCTCATTGTGGAGGAGTTCACACACAATTCCTCAATCTGTTACCACAGAAAACAAAAGGAAGTGTCAAGGCAAACATTTTGTCCACAGTAGATTTCCTTTACCCAACATAAGYGAGTCTAAGGGGAACTAGCACATCATTGCACAACATTAAAATCCACCAAATTACTCCTGCTCTTATATTTTTAAAGCATTTTCAGTGCTTGTGTACAAAGCACAAAACCTATTACAAGAATTCTCTAGCGATCACCACCCTTTTGGGGATTCAATACTGCACTGGATGCATGTGGAGACAATGGACACCGGTAACTCAGGCCTGGGCAATGCAGGTCGCAGTCCCACACRCCTCCTTGCACAGGTATCCCAAAGGTTAAGCCTGCTGAGCCCCTGCTCTAGGCCACACTGTGACATGTGCAGCATCCTGGTGCTCACATCACAGAAAAAAAMCACAAAACACTTCTATTACATATGCACGTTTCAGTCCATGCTTAAAGGAATTGAACTTTTGGCAGAAGTAAATACCTACGTAAAAAAGAAATGTAGAAACCCATTAAAACCACAAACATAATAATTACATTATTAAAACAGCTGCATCTACACTATGGTGTAGTACTTCAGTGTAATTCAATTTAAACAATCTTAGCATACAACTAAGATGAGACCCATTTCCCAGTTCAAACCTCAGCATCAGCGCTGCATCAATGTCTACATTAAAACATGCTCTATGGATGGCGACCAACCCAATCCAGGGAAAAACTGTTGCCACAGGTGAAGAGGTCTTCTCCCTAAACAGACAAAGCAGAGCCCCTCTGGCCTTGCCACGGGGACGGTCAATGGCAGATCTGCAGCACACCGGCAGTGCAGGCTGCAGGAGCACCACGTCCTGAATTGGTTTGCTGAACATGGTTCAGATTATTGGATATGTCTATAGCACAATGCTCTTTAGAAGCATTTACTGTATACCCAAACCCTACTTGCTGCAACACACGGTGTCACACAAGTAGTGAAAACGTCTTCATATTCAAAGGTGCTTGGACATCATTTTCAGGCAGCATTTTACCTTTATTTTAGTGAGTTCCCACTACAAAGATTTTAGAAGGTAGAAGATGCCAATAGTTTATATTTTCCTTTTAGTATGTGAAATTGAGACAGACACCTAAATAAATACCTACTTTCACTTGCCTAAATCTATTCTATGTCTGAAATCTCTAATTTTTAAATAAGGGATAAAATGTTGCCCAAAAGACTAGTTATAATTACACATTTGTGTTTCTAATCTACAAATCAAAATAGTTCTCAGTTAAAAAGATACAATTTGTATCAACAGTAAAAGGTACTTTCTGGTTCTTCAGGGCCTTACTTAAAATTCCAGCAAGTACCAAATTTATCAGCTGTAACAGTGTAAACTAGTGACATTTTTTAACACTGAACATCATTACAATGGATGGAAACCTAAAACTGTCAGCAACTGATCGTGTCACGGCAGTACGTCTGACAGTTGCAGAAATTATTTCTATTTTTCATATATATATATATATATAAATATCTATATATAGATATATAGATAAAAGCTTATGAGGTGCTAGTAAAACCCATGACTTTAAACCAGAAATATCCCTTACTAATACCAAAACAGACTTGGTTTGCCTGTTTCTAAAACTACACTATTTGTGGCAAGAATCAGGCCTACACAATGCAAAAAAGCGAAAAACTAACTGCAGGAACACTTACAGTATCATCTCTCCCCACAACCCTCACCTCCCCAGTCAAAAAAAGAAAAAAAAAAAGTTTAAGTTATTMTTTTGAGCTACAATATCATTACCATAGTGCAGTTAATAAAGGTTGCATATCTTGAACACACAAAACCTTTTCAGGCCAGCCTTGATAAATAGCAAGAAAAATCAAACAGTATCTTAAATACAAAACTTGCATTGAGATAATTAAATTCATTTAAAAACAGGTAAATATTTTATGAAAAGCATCTTTTATCCAGTACAGTTGTGCAGCAATACAAAGAAAAAACATACAAAACAACTAAACAGGGCCCTATGATTTCAGGTCCCCATCTACCGACCAGAAATACACAGAGCTGGGTAACAACAGACAGAACTGAAACAGGGTGGCCTGGTTTGGGATGGTTCTGAGCATTTGCAGCTTCTCTTAGCTTCCAAGGGGGCTGCAAATTCTCAGCACCTTCGAAAATCTGGCAATAAGGCTTTTACCATATCCATAAATTAGTAAAAAACAACAAAAAAAAATTTCCTCCTCTGTTTGCATTTGATCTTATTAATTGACTGCATCAACAAAAACATGTAACTATTTAAACAAAAGAGAACAATGAAAAGTGCCATACTATAAATTACCAATATATTGTTACCCATTTCACTGTTAACTGGTAACTTAATTATTTGTTTCAAAAAATTAAGTCATTGCTGTAGTAAATATTTGTTTTCTACAAACAGATGATTACAGCACAAAAAAGCTCACAAAAACAAACATATATCAGACGTACTTGGGGTGTTGTAAAAATTCAAAAACTTGGCTTGAAAAYTGCCTTCCAGAAGTAGCAAAATCCTCTTTCTGCAGGTTGCTTTAATATCTCACAGCTCAAGGATAAGCATCCAGCAAGTTAAAAAATGAAACCAAAATCCCAACAAAATGTAACAATGATAAGAAAGTGCTGCATATAAACCCCTGATGCACCCAAGATTATAACCAGAGACCACAGATTTTTTTTTAATATATATATATATTAATTTAAACTGGAACATCCTCCAGATGTGAAAATAGCCATTTAAAAATTTTCAAACTAGAACACAAAACATATCTGGTACTTCCAATGCATGGGGCTATACATACAGACTCCATGATACAGTATTTCACATAAATGGATTACTATATAACCTCCTTGCTGAGAAGGAGATCCCAAATGCTATTGTAGCAAACCTCCCTCAGCGTTAGAGCTGAGCTGAAAACTACAAGACACCACAAAGATGCATCATCTCTCAATAACCTAGCTGAGATTTTTCCACTAAGATGGCCGCAGCGAGCTGCTGAGCATCCGTCACATGAGGGTTCTTCTTCATCACCATCCTCACGAGATCTGGGGGGAAGATGTTGCAGAGGTTAATGTAAACCTTCTCCCGGGTGTCTTGGTGCCTTGGGGGGTCTTGCGGGATTCCACAGTAAGGGACGCGCCAGGTCTGGTCCTGCTGCTCRGGAAGGCTTTGGAAGGTGAACAGCTCGTAGCACGGCTGCGTGGGGTTGCTCGGCAAGGAGTACGTCTGGCGGTAGCCATAGGCATCCATCCCGTAGCTCTGTCTGTCCCAACCTCCCAGCCCTTCCTGGCCAGAGTAAGGCTTTCTGTGTCTTAAAGGGGAGTTTTCATACAAACGTGAGTCGGAAATGCTGTCTATCCTCGTGGACACGAGGGCTCTCCCCAGATGCAGCGTCTTTGAATGAGGCGAACTCGGAGACGCTGAGTAGTCATTCGGACAACTGGAACGAGCCCCCACTGCGGGATGCTGCAGATGCACAGCCATGTATGGAATGGGAGATTTGTGGTGATGCTTTGGTTCTTCGTGACTATAGCTCTGCACTCGTGTCAGAGGCTCGTGGTAACTCTGCAGGAAGGGCTGGGTGTTAAGGCGGCYGTGGGGGTGCATATGCTGGCACTTCAAGTTCTCCTCTAGCTGTGGGTCGGGCGAGCTCACGTAAGAGCGGTCGCTGTAGCCCACGTAGGAATCGCTGCTGCCACAGCTGACGCTCCCCTCGCTGCTRCAGTCGGAAGCTACAGAGCTAATCCTATAATCTGTGTCCAAGGAGAAGCGCCTTTCGGGACTACGCAGACCAGATATACTGAGATTTGAATAAGCGCTCATCATAGAATAATACCCTACATCCACCGGAGACTCACATTTTGGATACTGGTCATAAGGCATTGGTGTTCCATGATTTTTGGTTGCCATCATCACTGTAGGATACTGTCCCTGTGGTCTTTGATCCTGAGGYGGGAAGTGAACTCCGGAGGGAAGGCCGTTAGTTAAAGGTGCAGTACTTTGGGGTTTTCCAGAAGAACTTGGTATACTAACTAAAGAAGGTACAGATCTGGTTTCCAATTTGTTTTTGGTGGGAAGCTTTTCCTCCAAGTCTTGATAGACTTGAGTCCTTATACTAGGATCCGATTGCCTCTTTGGAGTAGCATGCTTGAGTTCTGAAGTGCCATCACTTTTAGTGGTACAGGGAACACTATTGCTCTTTACCAGTCCTCCTTCACTTGTAGTTTTGGCAACTGTGCTTCTAGACATGGCACGAAGTTCATCAGCTACAGATCGCTGAGGCTGATTTCCTCTTTCTGGATGGTAGTATTTGCATTTGTGTCCATAGGTACATTTCTTCCCTATTAACATAGACATAATCAGATTAAAAAAACTTCAAACAAAATCTGTTAGCCATCAAGTAACAGAAATGMCTCTCACTTAAAGTTTTACTGTTGATTTGAAAGATCTTGCAAACCTTTTTGTGCAACATGGAGTGYGCTCTAAGAGCTCCTCTCCTGTTTTGTGGGAGACAAGAGGCAGTGGTAGTGTCCTGCAGCTGGTGCTCTGGAATGCAGACCAACACTACCAGCCACGTTTTAAGCTGAATGTGGCACTGCCAGGGAGTCTGTRCACACCTGCTGTGTTGGGCCAAGGCGATACAAAGGTAGGAAACTTAATAGGGAAGTCCCACAGTCATAAGGCCRGAAGACTTCAGCTCAGTCAGGATGCCTGTAGGAATGCTCAGTAGCTAAACTTCAGATAGCTGAATAAATTTTCTGGAAGRAAACCTCAATATCTCATGACATTAGAAAAGGGCTTCTGGAACCTGCAGAATTTAGGCGTTGATTTACATCCATTCCAATGAATGATTATTTAAGTTGCTCCTTTAGTTCAACTAGTAGATAGAAATGTTCTCTAAGTACCACATGAAAAAAATCTCTTCAGTTTCCACCATCAGTTCAGCATTTCAACCCATCTCAGGCTAAAACAACGTTAAAACCAATGTTAAAGAGTTTTTAACAGTTTTGGCAATATTAAAATAAAGCAGGAGCTTGGTCCCCAGTCCCAGTACAAAAAAATTGATGGGTTAAGTCAAATTACCATATGGACATGGTTGCTTCTTATGTTCTGGCACAATAGGCTTCTTTCTAAGAAAATTATCCAGACTTGGACCATGGCGGCCAAGAGGATCATCAGGAGGCATAAATCTATAAAGAGAGAAAAAAGTATTATAGAAGCAAACAAGCCTTTTCATACTTCTCATGCAAAGACCAAGAACCTCATGACTACCCTACACCATAACCTGCTATCCTGTCAATTTTAAATCCGGGTACCTCGAGAGCAGGTTTGTTAGGCCATCATATTGCCAGAGAGGTAGATCACAGGAAAGGCTGAGGACACCTCTAGACTGCTACAGACACCTTTGGTCTAGCTCAGCTGATGCTTTGTGGCAAGGCAGGGCTGCAAATAACCCATTCCAAAACCAAATGTACGGGCAGCAATACAGGCAGCCATTTCTTAAAACACTACTATTAGCTTTGCAAAACTGCACTGAGTGCCCAGGGCTCTTGCACCTCAATACAAGTGCCAGCACTGAGCCCCTCCCASTGCAAGGCACCAGCAGTAACTGCAGTTGATCTGCGGGCTGGGGTATGATGCTACTATTGATGGATCTAATCAGACACTTGAGCTACAGACCATCTGAGGCTCATTCCAACATGAGTTTTTCTATGACTCCAGGACTCAGAAGTCTAACCACTGGCACTTAAAAATGCTGGTTCAGTATATCAACAGAACTGGAATAATATACCATAGCATACATGAAATATACACTGGCACACACCAAAAGAGGAAAAAATAGCATAAAAAGACATGAAAGTGTYGTACAAAACCAGAGTTTCTAGTACTTTCAATCACAATACCAAATCTAAGATTGACTACTCCTCCTGTTTTCCTACATGTACCTAATGATTTGGGTGTAAGACAAAAAAAATTCATACACATCTTCAAACTGTCCATTGCTCAATTATTTTAGTGGCATATATGAAGACAGAATGACTTACTTGTCATTAACAAATGAATACATCAACAAGCGTTCATCTATGAACTTCTTCCATTCTGGCTTTTCATTAGCTAGATCCCTGTAGTTATCATTAGAGACAATGATGCCATCTGACTCGAAGGCCAGCTTCACTATGAATCGGTCATCATAGCACACCACCCTTCTCCCTTGCACACGCCGGGATGGTGTGAACACGAGAATCTTCTCCTTTTCTAATTTACGTAAGATTTCTTGATCTACGAGGAATAAGAATCAGAAATCAAACAAGAAAGAAAAGAAAAATTTTGTTTATTCTCTAAAGACATTAGACTTGAGAAAGAAAATCCAAGCATTTAGGACTTAAAATGTCTTAGGTGGTTATAGTCCAGCAGAAGGTGTCCCATATATGATATCTGAACTTACAGTCAGCAGTCAGCTGGCACTACTTTCAAAAAACCCTACAAACAAATCAAAATTTCCTGCACCACACTGTTTCTCTAAGACTAACAACAGATGACCTTGTTCATGTTCCTGTGGTTCAAAAGAAAAACTATTTTATCAAAATGCCCGTGCAAAACTCCGGTGTTTGAAGGGGTCATTTTAAACACCACTGAATCAGAGAACTATACMCAAGTACAGCCACAGCTTTCTCATAACTGAGCTCCTTGCTAAAGATACCAAGSAGATATTCATCTCTTTGTGGAACCTAGCAAGAGACATCTTTTGAAAGAATTCCAGTAGCTCACATTAATGGGACTGTCTCATGAAAGACTGTGCCCATCAAGAGAAGGCGTACCTACAAGGACTAGAAAACCTGGATTCTGTACAAGCACTCATGTTCCCCAAATTTTAACAGCATTCTCCAGAAGGATCTCTGATGTCATTTGGTAAGCAACAGCAAAAGTGGTGGTGGTTTGGTTTTTTTTGTTAACACCAGTAATAGTTTAGATTGTATCTTTCCTTGAATAGTTTACACATTTATGCATAAATTCTTATAAAGCTAAAACAGATTTCTCTTCAATCCTTCTAAATTAACATATCTAGCATTATAGGTAATTCCTTCTTGTTCTACACAGTCTGTCTCTCTGTGTAGAACAAAATKATTTTCCCTTTCTCTGTGTGGAACGTGGAGATGCCAAGGAGCTTTGAAAGATGGATCTCRAGCTACTCAGGAGGTTGTACCTAGTACTGGGGCACCCATCCCTTATGTTGATTGTCCCACCTATCACTCTGCTCAGAGCAGACAAGCTATGAAAGAAAAATACACAAAAAAATTAGGCAACATCTAAAACAGCGAAAGATGCTTGCATAGTGAATATGAGTCATGGCTCTCAGTAATGCTTAAGATCTCAACTAACTCAATTGTTTTGTAACGTAAGAAACTTGACAGGGAACATGTTCCACCTGGAAAAAAAAAGATTCCAACCGGAAGAAATACAGCATTACTACTACATATAAGTGATATATTTGATCTGCTTAGCAGAAAAAGCATAAGATTGTAAATGAAATACATCCTTTTCCTACTCATCCGTCCCCCAATGTGGTAAATTATGTGTAAGAATGTGATGGAAGGTGATTTTTTTCTTCCTGCTAAGAAAGAATAAAAAAATCTGCCATGTGAATGACTGGTGGGTAACGGGAAGAAAGATGTGGCTGATGTTTAGTCCAAGAGGCTTCTCATGAATATTGGCAGTCTAAAACCACCCTCATGTTAGTCATCTAGGGCTTTTTGAAAACTCCAGCTGGCCACATATTTCAGGTGTATATCTCTGGAAACAGAGTGTCAGCACCACATATTGTACAAGCCTGGCAGCAAACAGGCTTCCCGCATCCATAGAAGAAAATGGAAGAAACAATATTTTCACAGAAGACACAATAACCTGCTTTGATCTTCCTCTCCTTTTTAGGGTCCATGATGACTTCTTTCTTGAAATACCTTTTGGCCCTTCTAGCCCTACAYACACTTCAAGCAGATGCCACAATTTATTTCTAAGTGGGCAAATTTTTATTACTTAGCCAATGCTCTTCTCATACCCGAAACACTAGTGCAGCAAAAGACAATGGCTTCAAGAGAAAGGCTCCACACTGCCAGTGCCGACGGGGTAACAGCAACTTTCTAAATGTTTCCTGGTGTTAACATGCTATATTCTAGTAGCAATCAAGCAAATGGATTGAAGTGCTGAGAAAATCTTTCCAGATATCTGAAAATGCATGTGGCAATCAAAATATTCTTCCATATTCTTTTAGAAGTTGCAGCTATTAGTCTCAAAAGCTTCCCCTTCTTAAATGGTAGCCATGCTGCCC
>NW_026623325.1:473112-522305 GCF_030028575.1 Malurus melanocephalus | reverse complement strand
CCGTTCCTCTTCCCCAAGTTTTAGGGGTTTTTTAACCCCCAATGCCTTTCTATTTCAACTTTAGGGCAGATGGAGGATCCATCTCCAGMCTTTGCATAGAACATGTTAGCCTGATGAAGGAACAAACACCTCTACACCATTTTTTTTTCTAGATAAATACATTCAAAATTAAAATTTTCAAAAGTTGTCTACTTGTTAACAGTAATGACAAAGAGGGGAACCATTCCCTTTCTGTCTGGGTAATTCCCATAAAGCATGGGCAGTGACAGGCCAGCCTGACAGAATCTGCTCTCCACAAGAAATAATACCCAGCAAATTACTAACTTCAAACCGCTCTGCTACTAATGTTTCACGGACACAGCATATTTTAAAAAAGGCAATTACATTCTTCAAGAAGTAAGTAGCAACGTTAATGCAAACTTGAGCAGATGAGCAGAACAGAACACGAGGGCTTGGAGTAGGCATTGCTTTGTCTTTTTGCTGTAAATTGCAATGAAGTTGACACCGAAGATACTTTCTCTTACAGCCTTTCATTGTTAAAGGTTTGTTCATTTGAGCAGTAGCACTCATGCTGTGCAAAGCACTGAACAAACAAGAAAAGATGGAACAGAGCTTACCTGTTATAAGAGCATCTGGTCTTGACTGTTCTTTTCTCCATGCTGGCACAAACACAGTAACATCCTTGTGGCCTCTTTCCAAAAACCAGTCTACTGCCAACTTGATTCCTCGACAAGAAAATACTTCTTTGTTCCCATGGCTGAAACACACATTAAAATTCTTTATTAGATTACTTGGTTTTTCTATGACCATGTCAAAGCCATGCTCTTCGCTTGCTCCATGGTTTCTAAAGGCAGCTGGGAGTCTGTCTGAACCTTGATGTTTTGCAACCATCWTTTACAAAACAGTGTGGGAGAGGGCTACTAAGTCTGCTGAACATATTTATCACCTGTACGCAGATTTGACAAGTAAAGAAAAAATGTAAGCAAGGGCTTTAAAAAATCCTCATGACCCAAGCAATAGTAGCGGTGTAMCAGGCAGCTCAAAGACTTGATGAGGGAAAGCAGGAAGCCTGAAATACCAGCATGAGAGGGTAATGCATTTAGCAGATGAGCACTGGTGTGTATGGCAGCAGGGTAAGAGACAGCAAGGCCTGCTACAGGAGCTCTGTGCGGTCCCATATGAACAGGGAAAGAGAGAGGAGAAGACCTTTAAGCTGAAGGGGATGGCAGGCACTTGGCAGGACGAATTACGCAAACTGGAGAGACTGTCCAAAACCAACATGGCAAAACTAAGAATATGCTAAGTATGTACTTCAGACAGAKAAATTAACATGTATTAAAAAAACTGTGAAGAGACAATTAAGCAGAAACTGATCAGACACAAGCAAAACAAAATATGCGTGTCTGTTGTGCAATAACTGTCTGGGTACAGCAAGAGAGATAATTATGTCATTTTCTAAAGACAGACAAGTGTTTGCCCAACTTCTACATCTAGTTTCRGGCATGACATTATAAAAGACACAGGTGAAATGGAAACAATCCAAAAGAAAGTGGAGGAAAGACTGAAGAAAGCCCATTTAATTAATCTGAGGGGAAAAAGAGCAGCTTGTGGAAAAACAAACCAATCTTCCATGTATATGGAGTAATTAAAATGGAGGACAGCAATCAACCAGCAGGTRCCCATAGAAAGGTTCTGGGAGCAGGGAGAGGCAGGGTGGTTGCTGTGAAAAGTTTGGGATTGCCCAATGATGGGCACACCCAGCTCTAGCCAGCTCCACAGTRCAGGAGATGGGAATGAGGGAACACCAAGATGAGGAGGTCCTTCATGAGGAGCAGGTACACTCCCAGAGGGACTTGCAGACTGCAGAGAACAGGAAAAGTACAAGAAGGAAAGAGCAGCAGAGAAAAACTGTGACATTCTAAWCCCAGTCCCCTGCACTGCTCCCAGCTGTTCTGAAAGGACAGACTGCCACCTGCAGCTGTGACAAGGTGTAAAAGTGAGGCTAGTGGGGAGATAGTGGGAAGGACACAAGTCTGGAGTGAAGCAAGCCTGGAAAAGAAAAGAAGGTATTCCCCCTCAATGTTTGTCTTTTTTGTTTCCCAGTACATGGTTTGGAATKAAGTATTATATTTACTGGCTATAAATAAAATTGAATTCCCCAAGCTGAGTCTGCCTGACATAAAAAATTACTTGATGAGTGATCTCCCTGTCATTATTTYGACCCATGGGTTTTCTTCCTTCTGTTCCTCCTGTTTTCTCCCCCATTCTGCTGGGAGGTGGGGAACCACAGCCAACCCACTGCAGTCTGGGTAAGGACAGAAAACTCCTCAATTACCATAAAGAACAGTTAAGCACTATGTTAGTGAAAACTTTCTCCCTGATCTGTGTGACAGTCTGGCYGTGGATTTTGGGATCTTCTAATTGGACACTTTGCAGAACAAGTTAGACAGCTCCTCTGAAGCTAGTCTGGGTTCTCCATGCACAGGAGGTGACAAGCAATGTTTGTGAAGTCTCTTCCAATCCTGAAGCTCTGTGTGCAGCAGAAAAAACACAGGGGCATGGGAACAAGCCATCACCTTTCACTTGGSTGGCTCATCATGTATAGCAGGTACGCCACAAACTGCTTCCCAGAAGGGTAAAAGACAATTCTTTGCCTGTWATTTGTGAAGGGGATAATATCATGATGGATAGCCACAGGAATTTTAGAAGTTCCTTCTCCTTGCATGCCATGAGGTAAATAAAAACCAGGAAGTAAAATAAATAGTAACCAGGAAGTTACTTAAAAACTTTTTTCCCCCTCAGTAGGGAAATTTTAAGTACCTTCTATTTGCACCTTTCTAAAACATAGCACTGCTGTGTTTCTTTACGCTGAGGGATCTTGAGTAATTGTGCAATGGACAAAAYGCCAAGGTTAAAGTGGGAAAAAATTTGCAAAAATGTTCTGTTTCCAGAAGCCATGAAGGAGGTGGCATACACTTGCACCTGTGTCAAGAGAGAATGAGTCATGGCTAACACCTTTTACAAAGCATCATCTGCAGCAGAGGCTGCGCTGAAGGTCACAAATCWCAAACAAAAGGGAAAAAGACAAAAGGAAAAAGGGAAGTAAGAGCCCACTACCATTAACTGGATTTAACTGAAAAAGTGTCCTACTTCCTCTTCTAATGATACTGGCTGGAGACAGTACCTGCAAACATAAGCATATACTCTGATACTGCAATTGTTGCCAGCCATAACAATCAAAGCTTATAGATTTTAGCTGTCATGGGGTACTCGAAGGATAGTTTAAGCCCATATTCTGTGCCTATAGGGCTATACTAAGAACAGTCAGCAACAATATCCTGTTTAACTATGGTTATAGGCCTCTGCAGTAATGCATTTCCCATTTTCTATGATATGGTCACAGTAACATAATTTCTATGATACGATATCATAATAACACTAATAATAAAATACAGASCAATATTTTTCTAGGAATTGTTTTATACTATATAACTATTCTTGCACTTGTTTGGCTGCAAGAGTAGTGCTTCGTGTATTTCAAAGCTTAGCAGGAATGGGAAACCAAACCACACATAGATGTGACACACCTAAAGTGCACACGCACATATGCATAGCAAAAATAGCCAACAGTATTTCATCCATAGCCTAATTCCACCTTCCCTGGACAACAAATGATCAGGACTCTTGGTGCACATTCAGTGCCCAGGCAGCAGCATAAGGCCTCCTTTGGAAAGCCTGAGACAAGAGGTTACTGCTCGTGCTATCAGCAGGCTATGTRCAACCATAAACATATTGTAACCCATTTTAAAACAGTCATGAAGGGCTTGTTCCAGCGACTAAATTCTAGTGGAATCACTGTATGATGATTACTCTACACAGTCTCCATGGTTTCAAGTGGATAAACCCAATTTTCACTCCTGACAGAAAGTGGTGTGTTAGACTACATTTTAGCAACACTATGTTTCTTTTATGTTTTTCAACACTATGCCTGAGAAATAATTTCAGGAAAAAATCCTGGACTCTTCGAAAAAAATGGACTTTTTTCTTGCCCATTGCTTTCCATAAGGTTATAGTGCAGGCCATGCTTTTTAAGACAGAGGGAGGACCAGGCAGTTCAGCTCCTTAGTTTTCTCTAGCCTAATACAGACTATGAAAATTCTTTCACTCAGAACTGAAATTTTAAATATACTTAAACTGTATGAAACAGAAATGGGGAGTGCATTAAAATGCACATCAGCTATTTTGCTCTGCTGAGTAAGTGAGTTTATAACTTGTCTAAATCTTCACTCTTTTTTCCGCTCCTTTTCAGACACATGCCTAATCTGGGATCTGAGCGGATACAAATTCCAAGGTATTTAACTCATTAGTGAGAAAGTCTGTGAAAGAGATGTGCAATTAAAATTTGTTCTTTTGTTTTGTTGTTAYGCAGATTTGATGCTCTTCATTTTGCGATCTTTGTGCTTTATCAGCTTTATGATACGTCATAYGGTGAAAAGACTGATATCACACTACTGCTTCTGACTTCCTTCTTCTTAGTTGTAAAAGATGAGAAATGTTATTACTTCTCTGTCAAAAAAACCTTCTTCTAAAACTCTCTTTCCAATTATCAGGAATATGTGAAAACTCAGCTCAGTCAGGCTGACAGCTGCAGTCCTGGACGAGATAGTGGTGTATTGTACTTTGGTTATGCTTGCTGACTACGTTTCATCTACCACTCCCAGTTGCAAGATAAAGTAGATTCCTTTAGAAGCACCTATTTCTTCTTCACATCATGTATCAATGATTCTTTTTATCACCCCTTTTATATTTGGTCTGTTGATAGTTGTAGTTTTATTTTTAAATAAAATAAAGTAACATAATGTTTCTTRAGCAATAAATTCAATCAAGCATTTTCTAGGCTAGGAGAATTAGTAATAAGTATAAAACTTCTGATGACAGCACCTTTCATTTTCTCTGTTACCCTCCTAGACCCCAAACTAGATTTTCTAGTGACCATCTTGGAAAGACCTGTGGTACACACTATTAAAAGGCTGRTATGACACAGGGTCATATTTAGAATACTTGCAAGACTGCAAGGGTGCTCTAATACAACATTCAAACCAACAAAGACTTTGAAATTCTTTGAATTTCAGATTCTGAAAGCTACAGAAAACATACACACTGATGACAAGAGGTGAGGTCTACAATAACGTCTGCTGCAGTAGGTTTTTACACAACTGAAATCTGGACACATCCACACACTTCCCATGTAAAAGGATATTGACTAAAAGCAAGAACAAAACTAAACACCTACTTGCCTAGTATGAGTTACTACAGAGATACTATTTTCTTCTATCATATCATGGGAGAAAAATAGTATTCAGTCCATAGCACAGACAGACAAGGATTTCCACCCTGTGTCATATCAGTGACTCAGGACCCCGGCAGCTTGGTTTTCTAACTAGCCTCATCCCTTTTTAATTACTTTTTTAAAAAAGCTCTACTAATTCCCTAATCACATAAATCATTTGTTCCAAAGCATTTCTCAGTAACCTGAGCCTTCTATCAGTCCTGCATTTTTCTCTCTATATATGTATATTTTGGTGCCAACATGAAACAGAACAGTTCTCAAATATTTTTTCCCATTAGCCCATGACAAATTACTTCAATGCTTTGAGGTGTTTTAAGGAAAAGGAAGTTTTGGAAGCTGTCACATATTTCAAAATATCTTTTGCCTGTAGGCCTTGCAATGCTGGAACACTCTGCAAGAACAGCAGGCACTGTCACCGGCCAGAACTGCACGTGGGTCTGTGACTGAGCAAGAGCCACACACTCAGCACTCAGAGGTCAAACAGGCAAAAAGAAGCTACACTCAAAGCTGCCAGTGACCAGTTCCTATCCACGTGATTRTTACTTGCTAGAAAAGTATTTTTAYCTATTCCTTAAAATGACTTCTCGAAATAACCTAAGAAAAAAAAGACAGATAATGCTACTGAAAGATTAATGTCTGAATCAAGGTACCAAGACACAACCATGTCTACCAAACTCAGCAACACAATCGGAGGAGAAGCTCATGCACCTAAACTGTTTGTTAAAATAAAGAAGCAATTAAATTGCCACATGAAAACTCCAGATGGCACAGACAAGAGAACTGAGCCATCCGTTGGCTGACACAATTCGTAGTTGTGGAGAAAATTCTGTGTAGGCAGGGTATCAGTGAACCTTCTCCTACAGCCAAATGATCTGCCCCAGGGTAAACTCACAGGTCCAAGGCTCAGGTGCCTGAACAAAGATGTCTAATGCTTCTTAGGCACCTCAGTGACACTTCCTCCAGCTGAATGCCACTCCTGAATGGCACTGGGGGCTCTGCCTATGACAGTCAGGCCTGGGTGTTTCTGGTAACATCCACAGCTGGCAGGGTGTCTGGGCATGAAAGCTGGAAGAAAACTGTAAAATCCCTGTCGTAAGTGGGAGTGTATTTAGCTAAAAACCAAGTCCCCAAATCAGAATTTTACTCTCCCCCAAAAAAACCTAAGTACACTATTTAACTCATGGTACATTTTCCTTTGTGCAAAGATACACAGTCAAGGACTATTTAAATATACAGGCCAGGGTTTTCCAGAAAGAGAAGCTGAAACGCATCACTTCCATGGCCTCGGAATCCTAAAGGTGAAGTTTTCAGAACAACCTAATTGCTCAAAACAAGACTAATTTATTTCGATCTGCAAATCAAGATGGCACATGATCAAAGTACTTTGATTCTTTTGCCTATGAACTTCTGAAAGTTGTTTAAAAATAGTAAAAAAGCAACTAAAATATAAAATATGGTTATCAGTGTTATCTTCATGTTACACTCTCTATAGGCACAGCAGACTTCTGCCAGTATGTTTTCAGCATAAAGTTTTATATATATATTTGAAACATTCTTTTCACAGTCACCAAAAAAGTCTGAAGGCACCCAGGATACCCAGGGAAATTCATATGGAATTGAAACAAATGAATAAAAGTTATCATTTTCGCTGTCTGTCCTTGTAACTAACTTTGTTCTTTATTCCTTACTTTGACTCCAGCAAAGAAAAGTATCACAGCAATAACCAATTTTAAGCCACTTTCAACATCCCAGCCTTATACTTCAAAAGGACAAGCAAAGGCCAAGGACTGTGCAAATTCACTGCCATATATTTCTCTCTTCAGAAGGAACTCCTTTGCTCTCAACCTTAGCACAAAAAGAAGTCTTAAAACAAAGGGACAAAAGAGAACCTCAAAATCTTGCCTCTGCTGCCTCACGGGGAAATAGGACCTTCCCCTCTAGATCCCAAACTGGGGAGGCTCAGCAGAGAAAGCTGGGGATTTGTGAAGAACAGATCCAAGAACTCAGTGGACCAGATAGATGTAGGGGTGACAGTGATGACAAAGAATTGACAATATGCTGTTGTTAGATGGATAGAGATCACTTTGTTTTGCTTACCTCAATTATGTAAAAGAAAAATTTAGAGTAGCTAAAACCTCACCACACGGGGTGGGGAAATACAAAATAACTCAGCTTACACTAAATAAGGTCCTGAGTGCATTTTTATGGAAGACAAATGCCTCTCTCTCACATGGACCAAGGTTCTAAATTAAGATTTTGCATTACAGTATTATGCATGATGCAGAACATACATGCAGAACACCCAACTCACCTTATGAAGCAGGGTTAGGAATACATAGTTCTCTGGAAAGCTGACAGAGGTCACTGCTTGGGTACAGAACGACTGAATTCTGGGTCCTATCCCTTAGTTCAGCCTCATTCCCTGCTGCGGGAAGGGTCTATTAGAAAATCTGCAATAGTTCTAGAAGATTATCTAATTCACTGTTCAGCTCTGATTTTAAGTTTATGCACACACAGAAAAATTGATCTCATCTCTAACAGCATTCTAACAAAAGAYTTAGCCTGTGTTTAAGGCTTAAACTGGGCATATTTCCTCTTCTGGAAAAAAGATTAGGTAAACACCAAGAAAAGCAGAATAACAAAACAAGACTAGATTTAAAGTATACTATAGAAACAAACTAGCAATTCTTCAAGTCATAGCCTGCAAAAGCCTCCTTTYTCCAATTCAGGTGAAAGAGGGTGTCTGTTTTTAGAACTTCAACCAATTCATATTCTTTGGACCACACTGGAGCTTTAAACTTGATATCCACAAGATGCATTTGATCACTCATTTTCAGTTTAAGGCACAAATGACAAGCAATGCCGTATGAAAGTTTAAGGAAAGCTTTCCAAGTCCTATCTAAAGGCAGAAAAATTGAATGTTCAGTTTTTCTTAATCTACAGTTTGCTAAAGCAGCTTGTAACRGGAGTAGTCACCAGACCAGACTGACATACATGCTGGCTCTGGTTTGCCACAGTACACTGTTCTGACCCAAGCCTTTTTCTGTGCTGCTCTCAGTGAATTCACAAATCCACATACCATCAGTTGATTAGATGCAACCAACTCCACAAATATGAAYGTCCAGTCCCATAATCAGACATATCCTTCCTCCTTTGTGTCAGACCTAGCGGTTCTCTCAATGACAAAAACATTAGGTTATGTTTACATGCCTAATGGAAAAAGAATCCTTTCTGATTCCACCTGATCTGAATTAGGAAGCTGAATTAACTCATTTTGCAGCCACCCAGTCATTACATGAGACASAGGTAAGAAAGCATCCTTGGCAGTGGGATAGAGGCAAGGCTGAAAGTAAATCACTCCATGTCACTCACTGGATCTTTTGTGAAACTACATCCTTAATTAGTCATGGAATGGAGATACAGGGCAGCTCAGTGTTTGATCCTTCCAGAAGAGGACAGCTGTYTCATCCTACTTGTATTACTGGACGTCAGTCACCTTAATCTTCTCCACAAAACTTTCCCTTCCCCATCAGATACATCCTTCAAATGAAAATTAGTAGCTGCTATATAGAATAATTCTAATAGTAAATGGTATCAAGTATGTATATTACAACACCATGGGAATAAGAATATAGATCACAGTCTAGCCATTCCTGTGATAATAGATGAGAAAGCTTCCAAGAACACCTCTAAAAAGACTATCTACAGTCTTGCTTAGGGCACAGGCCCATCTTCCTTTAGCAATTCCAAAGTGAACTCATCAGCCACAGCTTGGAAGAGCAAAGAGGAAAGACAATCCTGTGACAATTTATAGTTACTCATAATAGGAGCCTGGACCTTTAGACACAGAAATCTGAAGAAGACTGAACTGCAGGTAAACTCCTGTCTCTCCTGCACTGCACTGGACATTGCTCTTTTACATGTAAAAGCTGAATTCATTCCAGTATTTGAAGTGCTTAGTTACTATTACCTATTTTCTTGAAGGGAAAAGGACAGATCCTGTGGGTAAACTGATTGTGCAATTGGTGTCAGCAGCTGAGACTCATCTTTCACACTCACACACACAAACATGCGGGACGGGCTTTCCTAATCAAGGACTGATTTCTAGAAAAGGTGTGAGGCACTGGACCAACAGCCAGCTGGCAAACATGCTTTTTTTCTGACCAATACAGCAAGGCATGAGCAATCCAGGAAGTTTCTGGAGTGCATTTGCAGCCACTTCTTAACATGGGTGACTGAAGAGCCAACAAGTGAACCAGCTGGGCCTCATACTTAGAAACAAAAGAGAATGAGACTGAGATGGGAAAGTCAGGGGCAGCCTTTGCTGCAACGACCATGAGAAGCAGATCCTGCAAAGAGCGAGCAAGACAAAAAGCAGGATTATAACATCTGAATTCAGGAGAGCAGATTTTGGCCTATGCAGCAGAATTCCACACAGAGAGGAGTGCACAGGAGAGATGATGGATTTTTCAAGGATCAGCCATGCCAAGCTCAACAGTGGCCCACAGATATGTGCAGGAAATTAGTCAAGACTTTCCTTCAGCCCACGTTTGGGAACACTGAAATGGGATGTTGCCAGGCTGCTGGCCCCTGACGGATGTTGAGGGAACTGGATAATTGTAAGACCTCTCTTGGCAATTTTAGAAAGGGYATGACGATTGGGGATATTCCTAAGGTCCAGAAAAGGGCAAATATCCCTTCCATTTTCAAGGGGGGCAAGAAAAATAATTCAGGGTGTTACAAAGCTGGTTAGCCTCACTTTGATCCCTACAAAGGTGATGGAGCAAATTGTYCTGCAAACTCTTTCTGTATGTAGATTGGATGAGGGTGACTGGGAACAGTCAGCATGCATTTGTGAAGGAGAAATATACTTAACCAGCCTCATAGCCTTTTATGGTGAGATGACTTGTTCAGTGGATGAGTAGAGCAGTGGACAGTTTATTGTGGCTTTCACAAAGCTTCTGACAGCTTTGCTCTCGTAACAGCCTTCTCTTACCACAGCCTCACTGACAGGATGTTGGGGCAAGGTAAGAGAATAGAGAGCTGGACTGAAATCTGACTGAACTGCTGCACTCTAAGGGTTATGAGTAGTGGCATAAAGTCCAGCTGAAGGTCAGTCAGTATCTGTGTACCCCAGGGACTGACATAGGAGAATGCATTGCTGAACATCTTCATAATGACCTAGATAATAGGACAGAGTCCACCCTCAGCAAGTCCGCAGAAGATGCTCAGCTGGGAAGAGAACACCAGATGGGTGTACTCTCATTCAGAGGGACCCTGGTCAGGGCAGAGAAAGAGGCCAACAGCTACCTCAGCAGGTGCAACAGAAGGGAATGCCAACCCCACAGCTGGGGAGRACTAACGCTAACCATCAGGTTAGGGGGCTGACCTACCCTGAAAGCAACTCTCAAGTGAGGGACATTGGGGTTCTCGTGAACACCACTGATCATGGCAGCAATGAGCATTTGCAGCACACAAAGCCAACTTCCTCCTGGGCTGTGTTAGGAAAAGTGCTGGCAGCAGGTCGAGGGAGGGGATCCTTCCCGTCTACTCACACATCTGCAGTGATGGGTTCAGTTCTGGGCTACCCCAYATAAGAGACACAGACAATACTGGAAAAGGCCAGTGAAGGACAAACACATTAATCAAGGGAGTGGAGCACCTTTCATACAAGGAGGAGAGGCTGAGAGGTCTGGGACTGTGTAGCCTAGAGAAGAGAAGGCTTGTGAAGATCTTATCCATGCGTCTAAATAGCTGATGGGAAGAACTAAAGGGAACAGAAACTGACTTCTCATTGGTGTCCAGTAACAGAACAAGAGGCAATGGACACAAAATAGAATACAAGAAATGTTATTTAAACATAAAATAAGGAAACTTTGTTACAATGAGGGCATTCAAACACTGGCCCGGGGAATATGTCAAGTCTTCATCTCCTTAGAGACATCTGAAACTCAACTTGACATGGCCTTGAACTGATATGGTTCTGTGTAGGAGATCTCCAAAGGTCCATTCCAAATTGAATGATTCTGAGATTTYATTTGGTAGAAAACAAGTAAAGACCTGCTATTTTAATTCTTGGATACAGAACAACTGTTCTATTAACAGATTTAATCTGTCCTAAGGCCCTGCAGAATGTATCACATACATTCATATTTGGTTCATTTGAYGCAGGTGTCAAGAAAGTGAACTGAACATAGGAAGGCAGATCCTAAATATTTATGCTAATAGCTGAATAAACATCAGGAAAACTGACAGATTTGGAGCTAATTCTGGAATGTGTTCAGTACAGTTTGTAGGAGAAGCTGAACCTAAGTCCACCCACCAAGTSTGAGCCGTGCTAACTAGCTAACACACAASTGTTTTGGATTTATGTGAAGTACAATAAAAACCTGTTTTAGAAGTCTCTGAATAACTTCTTGGTTGAGTGCCACAATTGTGTTTGTTCAACTGGACATGCCTCTTCTACAGCTCAAGTTGAACCAAGAGATAAGGAATGACACAACCAGCAGAAAAAACTCATAGGAATACACCRTATTGAAAAAATAATATCCTTGCCTTATGGGCTAACTCCTCTACTTCAAAAAACAAAACCCATCATGTTGGCATGAATAAGTGGTATATTTACATTTCGTTTTAAAAAGCTTCATTTAAAGAGAATTAACTTGATTAGAACCTAAAAAAAAAATCCCCTGGAAATGCCAGGGTTTTTTTTAGCCCAGGAAAGTCTTGCATTAAGCTAATGAAAAACACATAAAGTTGCCAGAAAACTAAAACTGACCTTCTAAACCTTGGTGTTAGTAATCGGATAATCCTTACAATTTACTGAAACAGTTCCTAATTAATTTATCGTTCAATCATTTACATTGCCACAAAACCCTAATATCTTAGCATGTCTCTCTACCATTTCTTTCTCTTTAATCACTACTGAAGCATGAACCTCTCACCTTCACAGCAAGTTTCTTGTGCACCCAGATTAATGGATCAAGATCAGTGAATACTGTAGGTAAATCTGCGAGCATATAGGTGAAAGTCATCTCTSACACACTAATCTCAACAATTAAAGGCAATAAAATCTAACTCCAAAACTGATAACCAAGACCAGTGTTATGGGCAGATCAGTTCTCACAGATTAACCAACCAAGAATTATCCCTTAAGCTTCTTAACTCTACATTACTATTTTATAATCTTAATGAATCTTACACTTTCTATAACTTCCTGAATGTAAACTGCATCCAGCAATTGCTTGCAGCAATGGTGACTACCAAAAATGAAGGAGTAGACTGGTAGTGAGGAGAGATTTGCTATCTGCCTGCAAAGGGAGATTGGCATTAACCTCTGGTTGTTCCAACAGTGAGTACACCACCGAGGTCTTACAGACCTGTAGCCCAGTTACAAGAGTGGCACATGTGTGGTTGACAAACACATTTACAAGAGACCTTGCATTCAGTTTAAGGCAGTCACACCAAACATCAGTGCTTGAATGGGGCAAGACCCTTCTGTTTCCATTTAAATAAAAARGCAAAACCTTCATGGTCACATACCTCATTGCAACATTGCTGCCATCAATAACTATTGGCCTCAGGTTGTCTCCATCCTCTGTCACATCCTCCTGCAGTGGAGACTCTGACCTCTGAGACTCTATGGAAGACGCTTCACGCATTACACTAGTGTTAGCATTAGTTACAGTCTGATCAGTCTCAGTTTTATTCCCAAGTTTGACAAGTTCTCCCAAAATATCATTTATTAAAGCATCAGTACCAAGTTTATTTAGTACAAGTTGAACCTGCTCTTCTGAGTAACCCAACTTAAGTGCAAACTCCAGTTTGGTTTGATATTCTTTCACCACATCAGGAGGCTTTTTGACTTCCTTAGGTACTATCTGAGCCTCTTCTATCCTAAAGTCTTGCAAGATTCCATTTCTTTTTAGAATATGAGGCTCTAAGCAAGGAGATCGGCACAGCTGTCGGTGAGTCTTAGGCAACAAATGTGACTCCGATGCAGAATTATTCAGTCTCTCTGAATCATTATCAGAATTTGTGCTTTCTTCAGAGTCACAGCTGGAGCTTCCAGAAGTCTCTTCAGATGCTTCCTTTTCTATGTCTTCTTTCCTAGAATTAACCTTATCCATCGTTGGCTTCTCCGCCATCGACCAAGGTACAATTGCATTTATGTGTGTGCCAGTGCTCCCCACATAAAGGTGGCCTAAGTCATGCCCCAGATGATCCTTCAAGCCCATGAAGCTGCTGCATGTACTTGACTCCACTTTGCTGTTTTTCTTGTATTCCTGAATATAAAGTGTTCCGTATTCCTAAAGAGAAAACAAAAATGTTGCAACTGGTTACATGCTTTACTTGTTTTCTATTTTCTTGCTGCTTCCTCAGAACTGMATTTATTCTCTCGCAGCAGAGAAACAGGACTTTTTCCTTTTTTTAAACATGGAAGACTTCTTGTGGGAAAAACCCTTCCTAAGGAACATCAAAAGCTAAGTGGATAAATAACTGATCATCTGTCTTCTGAGTGTATCAGATGCTTTTACTTACAATTTCTAGAAATGGGTTTATGAAAGAACATGAAACCAAAGATTCMAAGTTTACCTACTGTAATGCGGAGACAAGAGTACGGTCATTACTTAAAAATAATGAGATTTTTCTTCTACCCTAAGATCATGTTGTAACAATGAAAAAAATGTGCCTATAAAATACAAGCACTAGAAAAGGTTTTCAAACTAAATACCTTAGACTATACTGAATATAAAGAAATTAGTGTAGTGCTAGATTATCTGGCTTATTAGTAACAGAAAACATGATTAAATAAAAACTTATTGGCCCTGAAAGACACTATCATTTCAACTGAATACACTCGAACTATTTCTGAATTCCCTTATAAAGTGATAATTAAATCAAGAAAGACTAATTGCTCTCAACAGAGTGTAGCATTACTAACACATACAGCATTTAGGGACATGGATTGATCTAACAGCCAATAAAGCCAATGGAAGTCTTTGCACTAATTCCAACAGACCATTCATCAAGTTAACAAGGCAACAAAATTAAAAACTGATTTCATCTCCTGACTTGTGCAAGCCTTTAGCTAAATCAAAACTATACCCATATAGATAAGAGTAATTTAGGAATAATGGAAGAAAAAAAGTTGCAGTTTTCTGGACTCCGTACACTTGCCATACCAGTTTTWCTGGAGGCATTTTGCACAACAGCAGTTATACAGAAGTTAGTTACCCATTTCATCACAAACAATTCTTCAACAACCTATATTTAAAGGCAGATTGCTACCTCTTTCCCTTACTTTGCTCTTCTAAACAGAAATCTTTGCTTACTGCTTCAATAGAGAAAATAAAACATAAATTATTTCTCATAAATAAAAATGGACCATATGGACCAATTGTACTGCAAGGTTGCCGTGAAAAAGAAGAATTTAAATTAAGGAAAGACTATGAAACAAAGAGTTCTTTCACACTTCCATCTTGTAAGGCAGAATATAAAGCAAGATATAGAGACAAAGGACTTCACTTGAACTTGACAGATACATTACATATATTTCATCAAGGAGAATATACTGAGAAAGAAAACATTATGTCAGACTATCTTGACCTATACTAATAGAAATTACAGGTATGTCTCATGAACAGTCAAAATTTCTGTTGGCAAATGCACTGACTCTTCAATCCCCTTGCAGGTGAGTATTTAAGAATAACCTAGTATTTTCAAAATACAGTATACTTTCCTCTTCTTAAAATAAAGATTTGAGARTGTGCACCAGAGAAATTCATCCAGGTTTAAGATCAGAGAGACTCAAACAAACAATCCAATCCATGCTTCAGTAAAAGTAGAATCTATAGGCAGTTAATGACAAGACTTGACTATTGTGGTAGAGTATTTTGGTTATGGGGTATAAAAACTTACTTTACCTAAGCTTTTGTAGTTAAAATAAATAAATATATATTATCTATCTTCAGGGCTTTCATCTCCAACACCTTGATCCAGACAAGACTGATAGGGAAGAAAACAAAGTTTTATTTAGATCATATCTTGCTAGAAGGCAGTAGGGCTGTAATTCTCAGGAAGTGTATTAATGAATATTGCCTTCTCTTAACTCAAAGCTTTGGGATTTCAAGCAACCCATAGATTAAACACAATGAGAATTTAGGAAATGGACCTCTTCACACTGATTTATTAACTAATAATACACTTGATAGTACAGAGCCAGTAACAAATCACACTGTTCCAATAAAASGTTACAGTTGAAAAACCAACACTGGTCTTCACAGAACTGACATACACACACACACAAAAATTAAAACAAATCGCAAACAAGCAGCCCCTATTGGAAGCCAGGCTGCTTAGCAACCAGCCTCCAGTTGCTAGGATGCGCTCCTTTAACATACCATCATGAATACTAGCACAGCCAAAGAATAATTTGGTATGAACAAAAGCCCATGAAAGAGAGCGGGACTTAAGTGCGTCTGGTTTCCCCTCGGAGAACAATGCAGCTGCCAAACCAATCTGGAAGCCCCGACATCATTGTTCCACCAACCCCACAATCTGCTCTGACTCGAGGAAGTCTAGTTAACGGGCAACACTTTTAAGCTGGACTGAAAAGTTGAGCTGGCTCATGTACCGCTGCTGCAGAATACAGGGAGATAATGGGTCACTGCCTAAATCCGTGTACTGTGAAATGTCATTTTAGTATTGAACCAAAAGTGAAGGGAGGGTTTTTTTGGAAGGGGGGGAAGAACAGGTTGCATATTAACAGCATCAAGTAATGAAAGCCTGAAGTGCATAGATTAGAAAAAGGGGTTYTGTTGTGGTTTTTTTATTGCTAGTTAAAATAATACTTAAGTCAGTCTCCAATCGCTTCTTTCTTGAAGTTTAAGTGCTTTACAGCAACTACAATCATAACACCCTCCAGTGGGATTCAAAGAAGTCACTAGCATATGAATGTGTCTGAAGATCAGGCATTATACAAAATGTACTTTAGATAATTTGCACATCAACTGTGTATGAAAAATGACCGTAGCCTGAGCTTGGTCCATTGTTAGGAATATATACATAATCAGCCTCACATCTATCTGCTTTAATTCTCCTGTCAATCTCCATCACGCTCCAATATATAATTGCTTATTTTGCCCAGAACTCCATTGTTTTCAGAAACTATTTAAAGAACAGAATAATAAAGGCAGCACCTTTAACATATTCCACAGATACTACCCAGTCATTATGCTATTGCATTAGAAGGATAGTTAAAATTGTATTTGTACTATAAATCCAAAGCTAAATATTTCTGAAATAGTTTTGCAWAAGCAGTACACTATTCCTGGCATTTGGCCTAAACCCTGCATGCAACTTGCATTTATTTTTTGAGAAATTTTACAATGCCTGGGAACTTTGCCTATCGTATTTGTGGTCAGTAGCACCTCTTAGAAGCATTACTCTTTGGAGCTCCCATCATAATGTCCTTTACGAGATTCATTGATTAGAACCATGCAAATCAGATGTCATTGTTGAATGCTGCTCATTATTTTGTCTTGGTTTCGTTACTGAAGAAGAACATGCCAGACAGTCACTTTGAATGAATTTGTATTCCAAATAAACACTAGTTTACCTAAATACAGGAAAATTAAGCTTACGAAAACCAGAAAAGGTCACATTTATCAAAGGAATAACATTAGCTAAGAACTCCTTTACTTACAAGGAGCTTTTATTACACACATATGGTTTTAAAGTATTGATGACTGATACAACACAATACAGCTAAGAAAAGCATCTACTACAAATTCTCACTCAAATGAGAGATCAACAAACAAAAATCCTCAAAAAAAAATCCAGTCAAGTAAGTCTTCATCTTTTGATTATGCTCACCACAGCTTGGTAACAGAATTTGTTTATGAAAAGGTTTATAAAATGGGTAACTCCCGATTTAGACATACCTATGATAACATAAGTTTTAAACTGCAGCCTGTATGAAAGGACAGTATTTCACACTGGCTTCACTGTTAAAGGCCTAAAATACTGYATGCACATTTATCAAGTATAAATGCAATAATCCAGAAGAGCACTTCATTGCAGAAGTATAATCTTTTCCCATTTCTTACAAGTTGCCACTATTTTCCACCAACCATTAATAACAACCTCATTGATTCACCTCCACACAAAAGAGAAATACTTCTCAGAGGGATGTGGRCAACTAGATCACCTAATCTTTTACTGTGTATTCAGAGTATTTTTCACTTACAGTTGGGCATAAAAGAAGTAATTTAATGCAAGTTTAGTTCACAGAGTAAAATAACAGAGTACAGTAGTGTGTCATGTGGTACAGAATAACAGAAAATGTGTATTCTCAAAAGACCATCAACAAGTTTCTGAAGATTTACTCTACAAGGAAATAGTTCAACATGTTTTCACACAGGTAGACTTATTCTAAGTCTACTAAACACAAAATGGAAAATACTGAAATCAGTTTGTTGCAACACTCATTGCATGTCACAAACAGAAGTGCAGAGTTGATAAGAAAACGTATCTTTTATCCAAATGATAAAGATACTGCAACAATGCAAATAAAATAATGAATATGTAATAAATACCTACTGCTGTAGTTTCTATGTATTTAATTACCATTGTATTTCAGCGAGTGCTGTTGTCTGCATCATTCTATCCAACAAAGGAGGGATGTCCCATTGAACAGATTGGTTAATGCTCTGGGGCAACAGATGTCTACTGGAACTGCAGGAGACCAGCAACTGGTGGCCTGCCCATCTTCTGAAAACTTTCAATAGACTCATGCATATGTTCACACAATAGGGCATGTGGTAGAAATGCAAACCTCTTTTTAACCCTTTTATATGCTCTCTTTCCCTCCCAACTGATATATGAGGGTTCTTTGTTTTGGACTTTTTTTTTTTACAGGATCCTTGGAACACAGGCTCATGAAGTACAGTGTTTGTTCTTCGGCCTAACATCTGAACTCAAAACATAAAACAAAACAGATTAGAAACTTTATAAAAACAGCCAGACTAGATCTGACACACTGATAACTGGTTTTCAAAGCACAAAACCTTTGACTTGAACACATTCCTATCTGAGAACACCCTAATACTCTATCTTACACTACACTATCTTCAGACAGAACTGAGTTCTTTGTATTTCCACAAACAAGAAATTTCACCCATGATATGGTATAATGGAAAAGGTGTCTAATTTTGTTTTTCCTTAAAAGTCACAATTTAAATAATAGCTTATTTGCAAAAACATAAAAAAAAAGGTAAATACCTGTAACTTAAAAGTTGAAAACTCTCCTCCCCAGCGGGGTAGAGAGAATTGGTTCTGCTGATGGCTACTGCCTACCATTTTCAAATTCTGGGAAAATGCACCATTACTGATGCTTTTGAAAGCTCCTTAATAGAATGCACTGTGTGAGATCAATGTTCTTTAATATACTCAATCTTAGCACAGAACAGTTTTTCTTTCCCTCTTTTTCCAAGAGACACCCAAAGTGTGCTAATCTCAGCCGACATACAGGCTAGCTCGTTGTCCAAATGCAAACTGATAACGCTGCAACAGCAGAAAGGTGAACCATCCCATTTGCGCAGAGAGAAGCCCCTATACTTACGTTCGCTGGAAAACACACAGACATTGGTTTCTCGTAGCTGTTTCAGAAGCAACTCCTTAACACGATTTCAGCTGCAGACTTCAGGCAAGCAAGCAGAACAATGAATGGACGAACAGATGGACCCGCGATGTCTTTGCTTAACCTATTACTGAGCGGCCATGGAGCCAATCACGGCCCGCAGAGCTCACAATTAGTTGGCTGGGCAGATGCAAGGCAACCTCCCCACCCTGCATCAGGTTCGGAGGTTTCTAAGATAAGCAAGTTGATGTCATTCTCGGGGTCTGCCCCGGGCAGCATGTGTATTAACGAGGGGTGTGCAGCAACAATAGGCCATACAAAAGAGACTAGCAGGCAGCTGCTGTATGAGAGCCAGAGTCATTAGGGAGCAGGCTGCGAACAAGAAACACCTGGCTTGGGCAGACTTCGGCTTCTCCTCATTGTTTCTAATTCATGAAACAAAGAAAAGAATTATTTTTTAAGTAGTAAAAATTGTGAGTTTCTATTAAAATATACCAGTCTTAGGGAATATAACCCCTTCTATTATGGAAACAAAAAGTTCTTTGTCAGGAAAAATATTAAAGAGAAATAAATCTATCAGTAGCTATTGTAGTCCCCTTTTCTAGTTAGCAAAATTAATCATAGTGGTATAAAGCACAAGGAGGTATGAAAGGAGCCTACACTAAACACTGAAATGTATTCAGAAACTGTTTTCTGAATTCTCTGATACTTTTCTACATTAATCAATAATTACAACAAACTTGCATGTACACACAACTCTAAGAGTACTTGTGGGTAATTTCAATGGAGGGTCAAAGCATTTAAACTAAAACCACTTAATATTAATATGTGGAAAAACTGATATTTTTAGGCAGTTGAAACATTATAGCCCTTGACAGAAAGGAACTAGGAACCTCTCTTTTGTTCTGGAGACCCTTATATCTGTTGGCAACAGAACTTCTTTCCGTTCTTTTTTTCCACAGATCTGTTCTAGATGCCAAGATCTTTCCATCTCTTCGCAATCACAGAATATTTGAACAGAAGTCTGGACCTATAGCCAACTCTTTATTGCTTTCATTTTCAATTGAAGTAATCCACATAGAAACAAAAACTCCAGTCTACATCTCCCCTCACTGCCCAACATTTCCATTGCCYAGCATAGACATTTAGCAACATAACCGTAGCAAGGTTGAATGCTTGATAAAAAAAAGGTGGAGCACTGGGGACTTTCAAATAAAAATTTGCCACTGCTTATAACTTCAATGAAGACAGGTCAACACACAGAAGAAAGGGATTCTGCATTTTCAAATGTTCATCTGAATTATTACTAGAAAAGCATATTTACTGAACCTCAGCATCATTACATGACTAAAAGTAATAATGAGAACCACAGAGGCAGCTGTCTTCCTCTGCTTSTGAAGACAGGCAAACTGCTGGAAAAAAAATCTACCATGATTTAAGAGAAYAATGAAATAGGTTTGTTAGAACTGTTTCAAGTAACTTTCTAAGTTTTATGTGGATATTAAAGCAATTCAACATAGTAAATGAAATTACATACCATCATGCTATTACACTGATGCATTTATCAGGTGCCCAGGCATTAAACTCCAAAGAAGAAACACTAACTATAGTTTCTCTGCACTGTCCATTAAATTCTCCTAAAAACAACTACTAACACCACAATTCTGGGGCTTTTAAGTCGGAGGCAGGAGGAGACTCCACACTAATTTCTGCCACTGTGAACACAAAGACTGAGAGAAAGCTACCCACGAGCACAGTGGGACGCCTGATCCCCAGCACTGGATTAAGCCTCTTTGCAAACAGCGAATAAAAGCAGTGATCTGAAAAAGCTAATCAGTCCCTGCTGCGGTATTTAGACTACCTCAGTTGCCGGTATTGGATAACGTTAAGCATATTAAAACTTCTGTAGGCAAAACTGGAAGCCAGTCCAGTTCCAAACCTACCTCCAAGAACTGCACTTACATGCAAGCAGGATCACTTGGCTAGCCATTTTTTATCTCCCTGATTAGATCCAGGCATTTCTTTTGCAATACCAGAGATGCTTGCTTTGCAGAGGACACATAAGATAGCCTTTATATACATCTTTAACAGAGAACTCTGTGGCAGAGAAGTGGTGTACTTACAGCTCTACAAGAACAGGTTGGTCAAGATCAGGACAGGTGTATAATCCAGCCTATAATCCAAAGAAATATGCCTTGAAAACAATGTTGTAAGAAGTTCACTTGCAAAGACCTGCCCCCTGTATGTCTTCTATGGTAACAATAAGAATACCACCCCATTCTGTGTACCCCTCAAACTCTCCACATACCAAGTACACGTCTTCAGGGAACCAGGGATAAACKTCAGTTGCAAATTAATGTTCATGCAAACACCATGTTGCAGTAYTATGACCAAAGTGAGAAAGGATGCAATCTGAGGACTTAAATGATATTGTTAAATTTACAGAAAATATTATAGGAAGCTATAGTTGTGTGAATTAAGAAAACATTTTCTAATTCTGTTCTGTACACATCATCAGTAACTTAAACCAGATGCCTGTTCTGGAAGCATCTTCTCAGCTCTTCCCTAAAAGAAGTTGTCAGATCATCCTATTAAATCATGCCTGTGATGACAGAAACACATTCATATCAAGCCTTAACCAGTACATGAGGCTTCCTTGTGGGAATGATGAGCTCACCAAAGACACCTTAGTATGAAACAGTGTGGCTCTGCCATCACATCTGTGAAAGGCTGTAAGAGCATCACCAGAAGGTACACAGTACAAATGGACAAACCAAGTTCTACTTCTTGTGGTAAAATCTGTGAATCCAAGAAGGAATTCAACAGCTTCCTATTACAATATACGAAGTACAAAGAGGCAGTAAATTAAAGCTAGCCACAGCAACTACAATAGCTCCTTCAAATTTCTGGTCTTGAAAGATGAGTAAGCTATAAAAAGCTATTTTTATGGCTCGTAGGTATGGGACATTTTGTACAGTGCTTGTCAGGTCCCTAATGCCACTTCATTAAACAGCAGGCCAGCACAAAATCCTGAATTGCCGGGAGGCGATGGGCTTGGAGACTCCACAGTGGCAGGAGATTTCAGAATGGCACACAGGAAGGGTATGGGATGCTGCAGATAGACACAGACCAGGGTGTCTCTTGGTTTGGGTGAAGGGTGGGAAAGAGAGCATCCCCTTTACCCTTACACACTGCCCAGTTTGCTGTAAAGCACTTATGGAAGAGAATCAGAGAGACCAGAGGAAAGAAGAATACCTGGGAAATTCAGAGAGCCGAGGCTGAAGATATTAGGGAAGCACTACTATAAGGCAGAAAAAAACCCTAAAAAACTAAAAACCAAAACCAACCAAACAAAAACCAACTGAAAAACAAACCTGCTAGTTCAGCCAAATCTTGTTGTTTCAAACACACTGAAAACAAAGCCTTATTTAAAAAGAAATTATTTTATGCAAGCATACAAAATAGCCATTTTGTCATTTGGCAATTCTAGTGATATTCTTGCAGCAATTAAAGACAACTTTTCCCATTAAAGTATTGAACTACCTTTTCTGGTAGAACTTCATGCTAAGCCTCCTGTAGTAAGTGATTTCTTTGCAAGAACACACCGCACAAGTTAAATCAATCATGTACCATCGCACTTAAGAAATAAAAATTAGGTTGTCGACTACAGACAAAACTCAGCCCAAAACAGTGTAAAAAACTTACATTTACTTTTGGACTTGGGAGCTGCAAGGGAGATGTTTACCTTTAAAATTATAGGATGGCAATACAAAAAAAAAAAATTTGTTTTCCAGTTATGTGAAGATACGCAGACTATCTTATGTAAAACACTTGAAAGAAATTCACCTCATTTTGAGGAGTGATAAGTGGTGCTCTAGACTGGATCTACACACAAAACACACAAAAACCCATGACCACTCTACAGCCATACAAAGGACTGAATTAAATAACCACTAAAGAGAGCCAAGAATTCAGAAAAAGAACTGATATTATGAGAAAGATGTTTTGCCTAGAGAATAACTAACCTTTAAAGCCTCCCATATTTTAAAATAAGGTTCAACCGTATTTTCAAATGCAGTGCAATTGCTCTGGAGAAAAATATGCACTTTCAAATGCATTAAAACAAAGTGGTGAAGAGTTCTTTCACTCTGAAAAAGACTCATCTCTTTCTAATTACCCTTAAAACTTCAAAAAAACAGAGATGCATTTTCTAGCAGGGCATCACCGCAAAAGAAAGTCAGAATGTCTGCAGTTTCTGGTATAATTCCATTAGATCATCCGTATACCGGCTGCACGCAAGACTTGAGCAAACCATTTCTACTTTATCAGGATGTCCTCGGAGGTCTTGAAAAGAAGCAGAAAACCCCAAGATTTATCCTAATTATGGATTACTTTTTTGCTAAGCATGGCTAAAACAGATCCAGTCTTTGCTTATCTGTCAGTAGACAAAGGAGTGACCACGAGCTGTTCATCAAGAGATGACAAAGCGCCTGCCTGCAGCTGCACAGTTTGCCTACATTAGGAGCCTGCCAGGCTTGAGCCACATCAGCCAACTGCACAGAAAGCATAAAGCAGCAATCTGCAACAGCCAAAACACCGGCATCACCCCTCAATATCACATTGAGATGTAGCACCTGAAATTAAATACCTCTTCTGAAGCAGATTTTAATTTTAAAAGTAAATAGCTTTTAACATGTGGCAAAATAAAATTCCACTGTTTACCCAAGACTATAATGAAAAAAATCATTGCCTCAGTACCATAAATTGGAGATATTAATTGTAAGAATAAATCCCTAAGCTGTGCCCCTTTCATGGTATCACAGAATCACTGAAGTTGGAAGAGACCTCTGTAAGACATCAGGCCCAACTCCCCAGCTCCAGCAGGGCCACCTGGAGCCAGCTGCTGGACCCTGTCCAGACAGCATCAGAACATCTCCAAGAACAGACACTCCACAAAGTYCCTGGGCAGCCTGTGCCAGTGCTTGGTCATCCTCACAGTAAAAAAGCATTTCTTGATGTTCAGAGGGAATAATCTGTCGCCACTGCTTCTGGTCCTGTCCATGTGCACTATTGAAAAAGGGCTGGCTCTGTCTGCTTCACCCTTCAGGTATTTATATACTTTGACAAGAAACCCACACGCCCTCTCTTCTCCTGGTGGAACAGTCCCAGCTCTCTCAGCCTTTCCTCATACAGGAAATGCTCCAGTCCCTTCATCATCTTTCTGGCCCTTTATCAGACTCACTCCAGTAACTCCATGTCTCTCTTCTACTGGGTARCCCAGTGCTGGACACAGCACTTCTGATTTATCTCACCAGCGCCAAGCACAGGGGAAGGATCACCTCCCTTGACCTGCTGCACCTYCCCTCCTAACACAACCAGGTCACTGCTGGCTGCCTCCAGCACAATGACACACCTCAGGCTCAAGGATTTCCCCAYCTTTAAGAGGATGCTCCAATTGGAATGTGGTTGAAACCCAGCACACACACACAAGCCACTGTAACCACACCTGCACAAGCACACCAGGGCACGCACACAGATGGACGATCACAGAAGTCTTGTTTCCAAGGAGAGTAAACCACGTGGCCAAAAAATTTTAGGTTTTTTTTTTTTTTTTTGTGAATAGACATAAAACTCTACTGGAAAGTATTCAGGGGTTTGCAAGCCAGAAAGCACTGAAACCCCCTTCTATGCACTAAGGTGGCTTTTGGGAACTRCTCTCATCACCACTGTCTCACCAACTTCAACTGAGGAACGCACTGTCCATTTTTGTATCAAATGGGGGGAACAGTGCTTACTTTAACATTGTAACTGTTTAATTTCTTTTTTAATTTTATTATTTATGAATTGAAGCAGACACTAAGGTACAAAGCATTCTAGGAAAAAAGTTTCCGCCAATACATACAGGTTAAATTTGATCTCCTCCCACTTCCAGAAAGTCACATTGTCTGGATGCTTTCTGAGCATGAAAATTGGAACTGTCTAACTTTCCCTGTGACAATACTGGGCGGCCAGACAATGCCTACAACTGTACAAAGTGAATACCATCATGCTTAGCCAAGTACTTTTATTCAAATTTGTTCTGTCAAAAGAAAATCCTCTAACAAAATTAACACGGTTATGTGAAAAAAAAAAAAAAGCTCTTAATTTAAATACACTTAACTAGTCAACCTAATATCTTTTATCTATGCCACAGACTATTGTTAAGAATTTGAAAGGTTTGTCAGAGGAAAATAGGCCTCTCAAACTGTCTRGAGACGTGGCCAGGTTGTGTTTCAGGCCATGCTGCTGGCACCAGAGCTCCATAATCTCCAGGGTTCCTGGACAGAGTTCAAGGTGTTGGTTGGACTCTGTGTCACCCTAAATGGCTTCACAGTGTTATGCTTATTTGAGAGACAATTCCTATGCCTGTACCACATGGCTGCAGTTGTCCTTTTGGCCTGCAGCCTTCAGTGAGAGAGCTGCCAGCAGCAGATTTTCTGCACGACTTTCAGCCTTGCCATTTACTCTCCACTGGGATGAAAGAATCAGAGAACATGTTAAGGTTCAATTTTTCACCCAGATTTAGTAAGCTAAGAATCAGGGAAGACAGAGATGATCATGTGATTTGTCAAGACACACTTAGGACATAATTGTTCTTTATTTTCTGCGGAAGCTTTTTATAGATCTGACAAGTGGCAACAATAGTCAGACCTTACATGAAGTGGGTTACTGTAGCTGMAAATCCAAGTGCAAAATGAACTCGGATACTTTGGAATGAAAGAAAATAGCTGCACAGAAGTCTATTTTATTACCKGTCATTTAAGCATAGCTTTTCTTCAGATTTACTATATTCCTGAACTCAGGAAAGACCAGAAAGTCTCCACACTGAGCTACATGCAGGCTTTGAAATCAGAGTATTCCACATGTTAATAAAACAGCATGCTCATGTTTAATAACCTAATACATCAAAAAGAGACAAACCGTACTAGTGATTTCACATAATTTTTCCAGCTCTTTGCAGTCTCAGAGTCATTCTGAAATCAGAAGTCTGCCACTTTTAAAGTCAAAATTAATACTGCTGACCAAATTTTCTTATATTTAGTTGAAAAGCCAGCTAGATTTTAGACCTGTGAAATTCACGCACAGATTTCTTTATTAAGGCTAAATATTGAGCCCTTTTGAGCCCCCAGTGCTCATACTTTGCTCTTCAGAGCTCCACCTTGTCATGAAGTCAGATCTGATAATGACAGATGCAAATGGGAATACTTCATTCAGAACTGGTGATGCTATTAACATTTAGTATTAAACAATTTAGCTTGGAAGGAATCTCTGGAGGTCAACTAGTACAACAACCCCCCACTTAATACAGGGTCAGCTAGAGTAGGTTGCTCTGTGTCTTTCCCAAGTCAACTTTTGAGCATTTCCAAAGCTGGAAACTCCACAACTTCCCTTAACACCTGCCCCAGGGTGTAAGTATTCTCATGGTGATGTTTTTCTKCATCTTCAGCCAGAATTTCTCCACTACATCTTGCCAAATCCTGTCTCTTGTCCTTTTGCCACATGCCTGCAGAGTACTTGTCTTCCCCAAACCCTCAAATTACAAACCTGAGGACAGCAATAAGATCCCCCTTAGTCTTCTATTAAGGCTGAACAAACTCAGCTCTCCCAGTGTCTCTCCTTGTTATGTGATGTACTTCAGCTTCCCTAATCAATCTGGTAGCCATCCACTAGACTTGTCCCTGTAAGGCAGTGTCTTCTGTCCTTTAAAGACCAAAACTAGACTCAGAGCTCCAAACAGAATCTCATCAGTGCCAAAAAGGGGTAAATGATCACGCCACTTGACCCGATGGCAATGCTCTTACTAATATGGCCTATTTAGCCTTACTATCTATTTCTGCAACCTTATCTTACATTATCAMGGCTTTACTTTCCACAAAAGGATCCCATGTCAGCAGATGAACTAAACCCTATTTACAATGCCCACTGGACGCATCTCTTTTCAGTCTGCCCACTACAAACATTTTCATGTCAGAGCTCTCACAGGCATAACGATGAATGCATTCAAGTTGCAGAGGAACAATTCAAACTGCTCACAGAAGTAGCAACAAACATCAACTTTAAGATGATGATGCTTGTTTCACACTGAGTTTGCTTATCTGAGGTCTTTTTTGCAACATATATATATATCTCAAAAGCAAATTGATTTTTAACATACTCGTGTTCAAAATTTACCAAGGTGATATAGTAATATATACGTAATTCGTGAATTATAGAGTGCTATGACAGCCTTATAAACTTTGGAGCTGCCAGTTTTATGAACAAATCAGATAGCAGATCATCACCAAATACTGAACAAAACCTTCTGGAGAGACYATGCATGGTACCAACACCACCAAACCTTATCAAAGAACAATTATTCTCAGTTCTCAAAAAAACTGGCTGCATAATTTCACAATGCAAACACACAGTAAATATCTGTGAGATCTGTAGTTTAGCTTCTCCTAAATTATTAGGCAAGGGGTATATATAAGCAATGGTCAATTCAGAGAACAGGGCAAGGAGTTCACAAGAGACAAAGTCGTGACTTTGAATGAGTCCTGGCAGCAAGGTTTAGCTCCAGGAAGTGGTCACTACCTAAACACATTTAGCCACACAGTCTTTTGTTGGAACCAGATGAAAGACAGATCAGTGTATGCATGATACCAGATATTATTTTCTTCCACATAACAGCTACAGTAAAAAGCTATGAAAAGACAAGTGAACAAGTGWCTGGGGAAACAGCAACTGAAACAGAAAACTGATTTTAATCTTTCACCAGAAGGCATGGGCTGTAGCTCAACAACAACTTCAAGAAACCSAGACTGTAATCCCAACAGTGACAGTCCCAGAAACTCTAATGAGTCCAACTCAAGCTCGGCAAGAACAGCAAAAGACTTGTTGGCAGCCCAGCAAGAATGGCAGCACAAATCCCAGAAGCAGCTGCTACAGAGACTTGTGAACCCAGGTGCACAGCCATGGGCACTTGCACATCACAGTCTTTCCTTGGCCAGAATAAACAATTTCCAGAGGTGTATCTGGCATGACAAATAGCATGTATTGGAATTATCGCTGAAGGAAAAATCATCTGAGGTTTCCAAATTAGTTCAATGTTTTAAAGTGGAAAACCTTAGGGGATGTTGCTGCAAGCTATGAGACTCTAAGGTTCTCCACTAAGATAAAGTTGGGATCTCCATCGAAGTGTTTATTGCACTTTGTATAAAAGAACTTTCTCTCACCAAGAATGGGGCCATGCACCGAATCTGGAAAAATCGGATAACTCAGCAAYTAAAATATTAACTTTACAGATGACAAAGCATCAAAGAGACCTGTTGAGAGTCAAGGCACCAACTATAAAGCTAACCATGAGTAGAGAAATGAAGAATGAGACACCAGCTACTTATGTTAACAGTTTAAAGAACAAAAGTAGACTAGGAAAGTGGCTTCTGCTAAAAGAAATCCAATCTGTCCCTTTTACAGACAATCTCTGCCAAACCACCAAATTCCATTAATGCTAAGATAAAAGGTCTAAGTCATAGCAAAACTGAAATTTTCAATTCATCACCAAACTTCAACACTTGATGAGACTGATTCATGGATTTCACAACTTAGCACATTATTTTTTACAGCTCATAGGGGAGCATGGCTCACACAAACAGTAATTTAGTAATTATCATAAGACAGTACCGTAATCTATCAAGTAGTAAAGGGCTCAAGGATTTTACTTTTAAGATGCTCCTCAGACTCTGAGCTTTACTTATTCACAGCAAGCAAAATGCTTTTCAGGTATTTGCAATAACTTGTGTCACATTTACTGAACACTTTTAGCTTTACTGGCTCACCACTCTGGCACTCCTCTGCAACTTTCAACTACCTCCCAAGACATTCCTTTCATACCAAAAGAAATTACTCTATTTTTTCCATTGGGAYGATTAATAACATCCATTAAACTTCTCTGCACTCCCAACGACTAAATGTCTTGACCCTCCTTCCTCTCTTCGCACTCTTTTCTCAAAATACCAACTTCCCATAGAGTAAAATCCCTACTCCTGAATAAAGCGTTCATTTCTTCATTATCCACCTGGAAGAAAACTGTAATTTTAGGACAGAATACGTTTTAAATAATTTGTATAATAGTGCAGAAATTTTAAGCATAAAACATTTTTATGCTGAAAGAATTTAGAACCAAATTACTTCAGTCTAAAACAAAGATATTGGGAGCTGTATTTGTAAAGACACAAAAGGTTTCTACATTTAAAAGACACAGAATCTAGGAGGGCCTAGCATTCTATTCTGCATCCATCTAACCATACACACAAGTGCATATAAATATATAAWCAGACGCCCATCCTCTCAGGGAGAAGGATGACATATGTCAAATTTTAAACTGTTACACTGGTATCATAAATCAAGCAAATACAACCATAAAATGGTGTCTTGGGTTGATGTTGTGCCAATCCTGTCTTCCTATATTCYGTSAGCTTGTATGCCCAAAAAGGTGCCTGTGCCTTTAAATCTGACCTAGAAGAAGAGGCAGGGGCGGCACGGACAGTTTAAAAGTCAGGGCTGCTGCACAGTCGTGGGCTTTTTGGACCTCAGCATCGGCGYTGTGGGAGACCATGCTTGCTGCGTGCAGCAGAGTTACACTGTTGCCTTTTAGCTAGCTCGGGTTTGTTAGCTTGAGCAAACAGTTTTCCGAGGACTGCCACCCCCTCTGTGGCTGCTGTGTTTTTAATTCTGGAGCAATTCGGCGGCCGGCAGACACAAATGGTGCCGCTCCGTCTACGTCCCGGACTCCAGAAGAAGCCAAGCTGGCGACGGAAAAACACACCAAGCCCTCTGTTTCATCCACAGTGAGGAAAGGACTATAATCAGGTTTTTCCACTGTTGCCAGAGTGGTCACATGGACTCTTCTTTTSTTTCTTTTTCCTGGGGACGGGAGCCGCCATCTTTTCTCCACACAATGTGGCCGAGCAGTTGTGGGGGAGGGGGTGGCATGTGTTCCTGAGTTTTAAATATCTAACAGTTACTTTTTATSTGTGTCCTGTGAGCACTGTGTTTGTTAATAAACTACTTCTTTTTTCTCTTCACTTTTGCCTGARCATCTATTTCATATTGGTGAGAAAAAACTATCAAATTTCTCACTTMAGAAGAAACATTWACTCTGTAACATTTTTCTCTGAAAACATTGTCTCAAACCRAGACAAACTTGGCGCCCAACATGTAGGACTTGAGAAATTAAAGAGAAAAAGTGTAATAAATGCATTCTGGTTTTAAATGCTGATTATTGGGGTACATTTAGAAATCACCATGCCGTTTGAAGTAATAATGTCATGCTGGTCTCTAGGCCTATTTGCCTATCCACATATAGGGACAATTTTGTCCCTTGCATGGAAGTTTTATAGATCAGGGACACAAATCAGAGTTGCTATATTTATAGGGGTAGTAGTGATGATTTATAAAAGTTTAAGAGAGGTACTGGGAGCTTTTGAAAGTTGGTAGGCTCTGTTGTTTCYCTGTCCTAGTCTAGTAACYGGCTGTCTTGGTTTGAGACAATGTTTCCAGAGAAAAACCTTACAGAGTAAATGTTTCCTCTGAAGTGAAAAATTTGATAATTTTTTCCCACCAATAYGAAATAAATGGTCAGGCAAAAGTGAAAAAAGAAGTAGCTTATTAAGAAACCACAGTGTCCACAGGATACAGATAAAAAAAAATCTGCTAGATATTTAAAACTCAGGAACACATGCCACCCCCTCCCCCACAGCCGCGCGACCACGTGGTTTGGTGAAAAGATGGCGGCTCCAGTCCCTGGGAAAAAGAAACAAAAGAAAAGAGTCCACGCAGCYGCTCCGGCCACAGTGGAAAAACCTGATGATAGTCCTCACCGTGGATGAAACTGYGGGTTCAGTGTGTTTTTCCGTCGCTGGCTTGACTTCTYCCAGAGTCTGGGACGAGACGGAGTGGCCCAGCTTGTCCCCGCCGGCTGCCGAATTGCTCCAGAATTAAAAAACATCACATGGGTCAGAGAAAAGGGTGGCAATCCAAGGAGAGCTGTCTGCCCAAGCTAACAAACCCGAGCTAGCTAAAWKGCAACAATGTAACTCCRCTGCRCACCATGAGCAGGACTCCCACAGTGCTGAGCTGAGCTCCAAAGGTCCCCACCTGTGCAGCAGCCCTGGCTTTTAAACTGCCCGYGCCACCCCTGCCCCTTCTTCTGGGTTGGATTTAAAAGCACAGCACCTTTTGGGCATACAAACTGACAGAATATAGGAATACAGGGTTGGCACAACATCAACCCRAGAYACCTGCTTTGGGGTTTTATTTGTAATCATAGCCAGTCTGCTACAGGAGAAGTAGAGGATGATGTTTCCCAGCCCTTCATCTCCTTCTTCCCCTTCAAATCTGACACATCACCTTTTGAGAATGTTTAATTTCCCACAGATGTTAAAGATTACACTTTCCTGGTGTTTTTTGTAGTAGGAATGCTCCGTATGGTTTGCAGCTTGCCTAGAATCAGAGCTGTAATTTCCAGAGGGGCTACCCAGACACCTCCCCCATGTGTSGAAAAGTCCGAGTGGTCTGGGATATGGGAGAATATAGGCCAAATACTGAAGCAATTTTCTGAACCAATGGCTTTTAACTTCCCTCCTGAAAAGACTCAGAAACCAGGTGGGGAGATATCTGAAAGAGATGTGCAATGAGAACTGTAAGGAAAAGAAGCYCATTCCAATATGCTGGGCCCTGGCTAATGCTTATCTGCTCAATGCTGYAGAGCAGGAGACAGAGCCAGAGGGGCCAGGGGACAAGTCAGCAGATACCCCAGTCACYCAGGCTGCAGCTAAACCAGACAGTGAGCCTAAGCCAGTGGCAGTTGCCCCTGGCTTAGAAGGCAATACAAAACCATTCACCCGGTGGATGATGATGGGCAGCCAATAACCTCACAGCCAACARGGGAATCTGAACCAGAAGTTACTGTTGAGTCTCTGACCCTAGAAAATATTCATGGCTTAACGGCAAATTACAAATGACAGCCTAATGAATCAATATTGGGCTGGCTGGTCCGCGTCTGGACCACAGGTGATAATATGATGCTGGATGGTGGTGAAGCGATGCAGTTGGGATCCCTGTCAGGAGATGCGGCTATTGACCAAGTGATGGCAAGGGGGCCTGAAACTCTCAGTCTCTGGGTCCGGCTCCTAAAAAGTGTGAGGGAAAGATACATGTGTATAGAAGATCTCCAGATACATCAAACTTTGTGGAAGACCATAGAACAAGGGATTAAATGCTTGAGAGAACTGGTAGTGTTGGAGATCATTTTCTCAAATGAACAATCAGAAGTCTAGATATAGTAAAATGCACAAAGCTGATGTGGCAACTCGTACAAATTGGGCCACAAGAATATGCCTCTGCTTTAGCAATGATGAAATGCAATGAAGGRGATGAGACTGTGCTTGCTGYGGCGAAGAAGCTCCGGGCATATGCAGGTACTCTACATGGCCCAACACATGCAAGAATCTCAGCTGTGGAAACAAGCCTGTCAGAGCGCATGCAGAAAACAGAGAACAAGATGGAAGAGAATCATCAGAACCTCAGGAAAGAGATTAAAGAGAGCTTTCTCCAAATCGCATCGGTCCAGACCAGAGGCTTTGTCACCAGGAACAGACGTCCTCCAGCCAGAGAAAGAGGGTACACTCCACAAGAAAACCTCTGCTTCTTCCTGCTTGAGCATGGGGAAAACATGAGAAGGTGGGACAGAAAACCCACCTCTGCCCTGGCAGCAAGGGTGCRTGAATTGAAGACTGGCAACACTCAGAGAGGAAGCTCCACCAGAAGAGAAGTAGCTCTGGTTTCCCATAACCAAGCTGCCCAGCGTAACGGAAGGCAGAATGACATGTACAATCCCCTGGAAGGAACCTCTGCAATGTRTGCCCAGGGAAGGAATGGCAGCTAGTGCTAGAGGGCCCTGCCTCTAGACAGGTAGAGGCAAGGGAAAACCGTGCCTTTTGGACTGTGTGGATTCRTTGGCYTGACACGGCAAAACCACAGSAACATGAGGCTTTGGTYGACACTGGTGCACAGTGCACACTAGTTCCATCAYGACACATGGGGACAGAATCTGYTTCTATTGCTGGTGTGGCAGGAGGATCACAAGACCTGACTCTGGTGGAAGCTGAAGTGAACCTGACTGGAAAGGACTGGAAGAAACATCCTATTGAGACCAGTTCAGATGCCCATGCATCCTGGGAATAGACTTTCTCCAAAGTGGGTATTTCAAAGACCAAAAGGGATTCAAGTGGGCCTTTGGAATAGCTGCTGTAGAGACAGATGGYATCAAGCAATTAAAACACCYTGCTGTCTGAAAATCCTTCTGCAGTTGGACTCCAGCAGGTGGAAAACCAGCATGTCCCAGTTGCAACATCACCAGTGCACCGCTGGCAGTACAGAACAAACCGAGATGCTGTGATTCCTATCCCTAAGATGATCCGGGAGCTGGAGAGCCAAGGGGTGGTCAGCAAAGCCCACTCACCCTTTAACAGCCCCATCTGGCCTGTGTGCGAATCTGAAGAAGAATGAACATTGACAAAGGAATATCATGGCATAAATGAAGAGACTCCACCACTGAGCGTAGCTGTGCCACGACATGCTGGAGCTCCAGTATGAACTAGAGTTCCAAGCAAAGTGGTACGTCACCATTGACATCGCCAATGCGTTTTTCTCCATTCCTCTGGCAGCAGAGTGTAGGCCACAGTTTGGTTTCACCTGGAGGGGYGTGCASTACACCTGGAACCRGCTGCCCCAGGGGTGGAAGCACAGCMCCACCATCTGCCATGGGCTGATCCAGGCCACACTGGAAAAGGGTGAGGCTCCGGAACATCTTTAGTATATTGATAACATCATTGTATGGGGGAACACAGCAACGGAAGTATTTGAAAAAGGAGAAAAGATCATCCAGATTCTCCTCGAAGCCGGCTTTGCAATAAGAAGGAACGAAGTGAAGGGACCTGCACCTGCTCGAGAGATCCAGTTCCTGGGGGTAAAGTAGCAAGACAGACGGCATCAGATCCCCACTGAGGTCATCAACAAGATCACGTTGATGTCTCTATTGACCAGCAAAAAGCAAATACAGGCCTTCTGAGGCGCCATAGGCTTTTGGAGGATGCACACTCCTGAATACAGTCAGATCGTGAGCCCTCTCTATTTGGTGACTCGCAAGAAGAACGATTTCGAGTGGGGCCCTGAACAGCAGCACGCGTTAGCCCAGACCAAGCAGGAAATTGTTCATGCTGTAGCCCTCGGTCCAGTCAGGACAGGACCAGAGGTGAAGAACAGTGCTCTACACTGCAGCCGGGAGCAATGGTCTGTCCTGGAGCCTCGGGCAAAAGGTGTCTGGCGAGACTCGAGCCCGGCCACTGGGATTNCAGTACAGAACAAACCGAGATGCTGTGATTCCTATCCCTAAGATGATCCGGGAGCTGGAGAGCCAAGGGGTGGTCAGCAAAGCCCACTCCCCCTTCAACAGCCCCATCTGGCCTGTGTGCGAATCTGAAGAAGAATGAACATTGACAAAGGAATATCATGGCATAAATGAASAGACTCCACCACTGAGCGTAGCTGTGCCAGACATGCTGGAGCTCCAGTATGGACTAGAGTTCCAAGCAAAGTGGTACGTCACCATTGACATCGCCAATGCGTTTTTCTCCATTCCTCTGGCAGCAGAGTGTAGGCCACAGTTTGGTTTCACCTGGAGGGGYGTGCASTACACCTGGAACCRGCTGCCCCAGGGGTGGAAGCACAGCMCCACCATCTGCCATGGGCTGATCCAGGCCACACTGGAAAAGGGTGAGGCTCCGGAACATCTTTAGTATATTGATAACATCATTGTRTGGGGGAACACAGCAACGGAAGTATTTGAAAAAGGAGAAAAGATCATCCAGATTCTCCTCGAAGCCGGCTTTGCAATAAGAAGGAACGAAGTGAAGGGACCTGCTCGAGAGATCCAGTTCCCGGGGGTAAAGTAGCAAGACAGACGCCATCAGATCCCCACTGAGGTCATCAACAAGATCACGTTGATGTCTCTATTGACCAGCAAAAAGCAAATACAGGCCTTCTGAGCCACCATAGGCTTTTGGAGGATGCACATCCCTGAATACAGTCAGATCGTGAGCCCTCTCTATTTGGTGACTCGCAAGAAGAATGATTTCGAGTGGGGCCCTGAACAGCAGCACGCGTTAGCCCAGATCAAGCAGGAAATTGTTCATGCTGTAGCCCTCGGTCCAGTCAGGACAGGACCAGAGGTGAAGAACRKKSYYYWMYMYKSMASCSGGRRSMAMKGKYYKKYCYKGRRSCYYSGGSMAAARGKKKYYKGSSRRRMYYSRRSCCSGSCMMYKGGRWTTTKGRRSCSRARSYWMCMARGGKYYKAGGCCAATTATGCATCAACAGAGAARGAGATCTTGGCARCCTATGAGGGAGTCCAAGYTGYTTCAGAGGTGATTGGCACTGAAGAYCAACTCCWCCTGGCACCCCGACTACYGTTGCTGGGGTGGATGTTCAAAACTAAGGCCCCCTCTACCCACCACAACACYGATGCTACCGGGAGCAAATGGATTTCTCTCATWACTCAGCGTGCCCATATAGGAAACCYGAATTGCCCTGGAATCCTGGAAATAATTACAAATTGGCCTGAAAGTGAAGACTTTGCTCTTGCTGATGAGGAAGACCATGAGCAAATGACACATGCTGAGGAAGCCCCACTGTACAACCAACTGCCAGCAAAAGATAAACACTACACTCTCTTCACTGATGGCTCCTGCTGCATTGTAGGGATGAACCRAAAGTGGAAAGCAGCCRTATGGAGCCCYACATGACAGGTTGCACAGACCACAGAAGGAGAAGGTGGATCGAGTCAATTCGCTGAACTCAAAGTCATCCAGCTGGCCCTGGACATTGCTGAGAGGCAAAAATGGCCAAAGCTCTACCTTTACACYRATTCATGGATGGTGGCCAATACTCTTTGGGGATGGCTGGACAGATGGAAAAAGGCCAATTGGCTGCATAGGGGAAAACCAATCTGGGCTGCTGAAGAGTGGAAAGACATTGAGACCTGGGTGGAGAAGCTACCTGTGAAAGTCCGCCATGTAGATGCCCATGCCCCCAGGAGCCAAGCTAATGAGGAGCACCAGAACAACGWGCAGATAGACYGGGCTGCAAAGACAAAGGTGTCCCAGATTGATCTGGACTGACAACACAATGGGGAGTTGTTCATAGCTTGATGGGCCCATGATGCCTCAGGCCACCAGGGCAGAGATGCCACTTATAAGYGGGCACGAGACCGAGGGGTGGATCTAACCATAGACAGTATTTCCCAAGTTATCCATGACTGTGAGACATGCACTGCCATCAAGCAGGCCAAGCRGGTGAAACCCCTGTGGTATGGGGGAAGGTGGGACAAGTACAGGTACGGAGAGGCCTGGCAGGTTGATTACATYACATTGCCCCAGAYCCGTTATGGMAAGYGCTATGTATTCACAGTGGTARAAGCCACCACTGGATGGTTGGAGACCTACCCTGTGCCCCACACCATTGCCCGTAGCACCATCCTGGGCCTTGAAACATATGTCCTTTGGCGACATGGTACCCCAAAGCGAATTGAGTTTGACAACAGGACTCATTTCAAGAACAGCCTTATAAACAACTGGGCTAGGAAACATGGCATTGAATGGGTGTACCATATGCCTTACCATGCATCTACTYCTGGCAAAGTGGAACRGTGCAACGGACTCCTGAAAACCACCTTGAAGGCACTGGGCGGGGGTACTTTCAAAAACTGGGAACAGCACCTAGCAAAGACTACCTGGATGGTAACCACCTGAGGCTCCACCAACCGAGCAGGCCCTGCCCAGTCTGAACCCCTGCATACAGTAGATGRAGACAGGGTCCCAGCAGTACATCTCAGAAGTCTGTTAGGAAAGAATGTCTGGATTAATTCTGCYTCGAGCAAAGATAAACCCATCTGTGGGGTTGCCTTTGCTCAGGGACCAGGCTGCACATGGTGGGTAGTGCAGAAGGACAGAGAAACTCATTGTGTACCTCAGGGGGATTTGATTTTGAGTGAAAACTGCTTGTAATGTTACACTGCCTATGATTACTGCTTGCTGAATATCACTGTCACTACTTTCGAATATATGTATATATAGATATGTATTTGTGTGTCTTTAGAGTTAGAATGCGTTAGTTTGGGCTTCAAGCCAACGGATATGGAATAAGGGGTGGAATGTCTTGGGTTGATGTTGTGCCAAYCCTGTCTTCCTATATTCTGTSAGCTTGTATGCCCAAAAAAGTGTCCGTGYCTTTAAATCTGACCTAGAAGAAGAGACAGGGGCGGCACGGACAGTTTAAAAGTCAGGGCTGCTGCACAGTCRTGGGCTTTTTGGACCTCAGCATYGGCGYTGTGGGAGACCTTGCTCACTGCGTGCAGCAGAGTTACACTGTTGCCTTTTAGCTAGCTCGGGTTTGTTAGCTTGAGCAAACAGTTTTCCRAGGACTGCCACCCCCTCTGTGGCTGCTGTGTTTTTKATTCTGGAGCGATTTGGTAGCCGGCAGACACAAACGGTGCCACTTCATCTCATCCTGAACTCCGGAAGAAGCCAAGACAGCGACAGAAAAACACACCAAGMCCTCTGTTTCATCCACAGTGAGGAAAGGACTATAATCAGGTTTTTCCACTGTTGCCAGAGTGGTCACATGGAATCTTTTCTTTTGTTTCTTTTTCCGGGGGACGGGAGCCGCCATCTTTTCTCCGCACGATGTGGCCGAGCAGTTGTGGGTGGAGGGGGCGGCATGTGTTCCTGAGTTTTAAATATCTGTTACTTTTTACCTGTGTCCTGTGGGCCCTGTGGTTAGTTAATAAAGTACCTTTTTTTTCTCTTCACTTTTGCCTGAACACCTATTTCATATTGGTGGGAAAAAATTATCAAGATTTTCACCTCACAGATAAAATTTACTCTGTAACGTTWTTCTCTGAAAACATTGTCTCAAAYCGAGACAAATAGCCAAGGCATCAGGTGAGGTAGTTYGGTGCACCGTGTGACATAAGCCTGGAAGTATGATGAATCTCATAGCTGCAGAGGGTGAGTTACGTTACTCCCCGGAGCAAACTCTGAAAACATCTCGTCTGGACCTTTCAAGTCAGGAGAGCAGAGGTACAAGTCTGAAAATTGAGGTATGCTTTCAAAACATTCTCATTCTCCAGCTATGACTCAAGAATGAATGGAAACTGAGTTTACCAAAAAGCTGAAATAATTCYTTAACTGGTAGTACAACATCCTAGCAGAGTGCAAAAGTCCGTGTCAAACGTCAAGCCCAGCACTCCGTACTAAGCAAAACACCATTTGGATTTTTGGTAATGCAAGCTGAGCATTTTATATAAGAAATTTGACCTAACCTGAAGTAATCAATCCTGATAGGTAAAAGAGAAATTCCTACTTCATCTAAGCAGAAAGCCCCAAGGTTATGAAAACCTCCGTCAATTTCTACTCTCCACTGAACAGCTTGGTAAGGAACATGCTTTTTGACAGAGCCTCAAGCTGTTACACAAAATCATTTAAAGATGAAGAGTTTTTCAATGAAAAAATTCTCCTCTAGCTCTGGAGATCTGCCTATTCCACAAGGCACACAGAGGAAAAAAGAAAAGTGAAAAAAAGAAATGTTAAAAAAAATGCAGAAAAAGTGTTGGGGGAGGAGGGAAGAGGGAGTGAAATGCCTCATAACTCCAYCAGGCAGGCAATTATGAGGAGATTACAATTGATTTTCTATCTATTTTCTAACTGAAAGTAACTACACTTTGAGGCCAGGAAGTAAGAAAAATGACTCTGAGTCTTGTTACACCATCTCACCTCTGCTTTTGTTACATTCTACTTTTAACATATAATTTTGCAATTAAAATGAAGGGTCAATTCTTTCAAGCATAAAAACACRGGCTTGTTCAATTAATGGGTTTCTTGATTCAAACATATGGTAGAAGTAGTACATTTATTGTAAATATTTAGCAGGCTTGGAGACATGAGGCATTTTAAACATAACTATACATGATAAGAGATATAAAGCATCACTATTCAACCGTTTCAGTCCAAGGACAGTAACRCTTCAGTCTCTTCAGAGAAACAGCTTACTGCAGTCTTTGCACAACATCTGTTTGTTCCAGTACCTCAGACACAATTTTCAGTACCACAAGTCAAAAAACAAAGTGTAATCACTTCAATCACTAATAAGGCTGCTGGCTAGCTGCCATGGCAACAAACACTATGGAAATGACTGAATTATGAAATATCTCTTGAATAGCTTAGAAAAACTTCTATCTTTAACTATCTAGCTACATGTGGGACACTRCTTCACAGAACAGCAAAAGCAGCAGAATAATATTTACAGAAGAGAAAAAGCAGAAGTTTTACATCACACATTTTCAACCATTCTTCCTAGTTACTAAAAACATCTCTCCCCCTTTTTTAGTATTGTTACTCTCTCTAATGCATTTCAGTTTTTAAGAATTATTAAAAATACAGATGATGATGATGAGATTGATCATTGGAGGTTGAAGCTAGCAAAATTCAGATTCTAYTTTAATTAAAAATAAAGGGCAACCAGGGAAAATGAAATACCCTCTAGTTCTCAAGGAGCAATTGTTTTTTTTTTAAATAACTGGTTCAAGATAAAAGTTAGGGAGATGCTGCATTAAATACCAAACAAGATTTTATGACTCCTGTMACGAAAGAAGTCAAACTAAATCACACATCTCTTTCATACCAAATGGAGTTGCTTAACTGTAGCCATCTCTGAGCACCAAAACTGACCTGAGCCGAACAAGTTCCTGATTTCACTTCACACTGACTTTGAGTGGCTTTTTCTCCAGCTTCCTTAAAGAGTATTTTCAAGTATTTTAGGATGTGTACGATCTCACAAAGTAAAATCCCATAAGGTTTTTGACTTACCTATGTAAAACTGAACAGTAAATACATAATAAATAGGTTTCATCAAATATCTAACTGGATCTCTAATCTTTTCAAGTCTCACTGACTGTAAGCCTAGTTCTCTTCAARAATAACAACAGCCCTGCAACACCAATAATGTTTTTAAAGGTTGGTACAACCCAGAGAAGCAGGCAGTGAAATCACTGCAGCAGAGTGTTGCTCAGYACGGCAGTCAGCATGAAATGCACAATCTGCGCAGATGAGTCAAGTCTGGATAATCCCTTCATGCTCTGTCAGGTTGAGAGTATGGAGTTTGTTTTCAAATTGCATACCTTCAATAAACTCCACTTCTCTGCATTTACATTTCAAAACAATATTTTTTAAAGCATGTTTTGATTTGCAGATGTGTAAAAATACTGTTAGTGGAGTTCTGTCTATCAGGACCTCATAAATAATAACTGCCTTTTTAAAAGGATTGCAAATGGTAGTGGTAATTGTAGCTCCACTGGGTGACTGCTACCCAGAAGTCTGGTGTAGTAAAAAGGTGTAATAACCATGGTAAGATTTGTAGAGAGATTAAGTACTTCCAATCGGTTCAGCTACCTCCATTAAGAAAAAAACAAAAAGTAACTTTTTGAATTCTCAGGAGTAAGTGGTCTAATTAATAAAGGAAGAAGGGGGAGCATAGAGGGGGAAAACAGAATTTTTTCCCCCTAATTCCCTAAAACAGTTGCAGATGTGTTTTATACTGACATAACAAATTCTCTTTAAAATGTCAACATGTTTGAGTTCAGATTCATTCATGACAGATTACACTCTGCTGAAGTGYAATATCACCCTGAAGCATTGCCAGTTAGAAAATTCAGTTCACTAAGATATATCTAATATAATCCTTGCAGAAGCCTTATTGTCAGCTCACTGGCTTGCTATAYGGGTAAACACTATGTGGTAAGGAGACAGTGGAAGAGGAAGTACCCTGCCAGTTTGAAAACCCAGACATACTTGAATGGTTTATTTTCCTTCCAGATCAAAAGACTGCGCTACTGCTATCTTAAGTATGTTGTTAATTGCATAACCCTAAGAGCCACAATTATGAGTTATGTCTCCACTTTGCAAACAAAGATCAAGAGGACAAGACACAGTAAATAAGACATTTCAATACATCTGTTGTTCAAGAAGGTCTGCTGTTCAGTGGGATGGATTTACTTAACTTTCGGCAACACTATCGCCTACGGGCTATTTGGCCCTGTCGGAGGTACCAAACCGGTGCCAGGCACGGGAGTGTCAGACAGGGCCAGGTCCGGCTGCAGAAGGTGCTGCACAAGCACAGCCCGGCGGAGTTTCCTCCCTCGGGGGCATTATAAAATAACGTCACCGCTCCACAAATACAACCGTACATGCCCAGCGCTACTCAGACATGCCTGCAGAATTAGGTCCAAAACACACAGGTGACTGAAAATTATTTTTTACTTAAGAAATTAAGACTTAGAAGCCACAGCCAGATYTGAGAACGGTGAAACCAACACCTATTACGGTTCGGTTAAACAGAGCAAGACAAATTATGCAGCCGGTTCTCTCACACAAAGCGGAGGGAATAAATCTACACTTTCTCACAGAATTATTACAAACAAAACACCCACAAAAAACAACCTTAAAAGTTAGAAGCAGRGGAGCGGCAGGGTAGGCAGAGTACCTGAAATAACTTCAATTCCTTGTCAGCCTGCCGGTGCGCGCGGGCACGCGTGTCCCCCGGGGCGGCCGCAGCTCCGGCACGGCCGCGGGCGGGGCAGGCGCAGCGGGCGGGCCAGCGCAGGGGGCACGGCCGCCCCCGCCGCCTCGGCCCGCCGCTCTCGCCCGGGGCTGCGGCGACCGGCTCGGGGAAAACTTTCCGGAGGGACGGAGCCTGCCGAGAGGAAGGGCGATTCCGCCGGCCCCTCGGGGCAGCGGGCCGGTGCTATCTACTCCCTACCCGGGAAGCGCCGCCGCGCCGCGGCCTCCGCCGCCCGGGCGACCTCCACCGGGCGACCTCGGGGAGGCGCCGGGGGCAGGGCCGGCGTCGCGGCCCCGTGTTGACACACGCGCCGGCCCTGCCCCGGCAATGGGCGGCGCCGGGGCGGGAGCGCGGCGGCCGCGGCCCGGCGCTGCCCCGCCGCCATCGCCGGGCCCCGGCGAGTCCCCGTGGCCTCGTAGCCACCCACCTTGCAGCCCGCCGGCAGCCGCCGCTGCGGGCGGGAGGAGCGGCCGCAAGGTCGCCTTCACCTCGCCGGCCGCGGCGCCTCCGCCCGCATCCCCGCGGTGCTGCGGGAGGCGCTCGGCGGGGTCCCGCCGGGCACAGCCGGGGCGGGCGGACGGGGAGCACCGGGTGCCGGGGCGCCACGAAACCCGGTGGGGGAACCGCCCGGCCCAGCCTCGGCAGCGGCCGTGGGTGGTGGGCAGCCGAGGGACACGGCTCATCCCCGCGCCGTGCATTCCCCAAGGTTGCCGCGGTGCCCCCCTCCCTGAACGCCGTTACGTTACCGGCTGCGGCCAGCGGGGAGGGCCTTGGCGGCGCGGCCTGGGCAGCTGGTCCTCCGGCCCGAAAAAGGTCCTGCCGCCATCGGAGAAAATCTCCGGGTGCTCACAGGTGCTCGCTGTGCAAGTGTCCCTGTGCCCCACCGCCCCGGCTKTGCAGGTGGAGAGAGGGCGGTCGGAAAGCTTTTCTCCAAGGATCACGAACTCCCTCTGTGGCAGAGTTGGTAGAGACCTTAATTCCCGTCCCGTGTTCTAATTACGAGTTGTTTCCTCCCACCCCGCAGTTACTTTTATGCAGTTGAAGTAATCTACCTCTCACCATCCCACCCAGCCTTCTGTGCTTCTGSCGAGGCGGCTGAGCACCAGGAGCTTTAGAAGATATGAATGAAAGTCTGGTGTTGTGATTATAGCTTGTAGCTGATGGAGCATATCGTACACAAGATAAGAGATACGGCTATTGCTACTCACAGGCTGCAAATGGGGATATGTATGTATGTTAGTCACTCCTATTACTGGAATCTATAAAAACCKCTTCTGGTACCCAGCAGAAAATGGGCTAAATTTTAAGACTTTGGCATCCAATTTACACAAATTCGACACAGAAATATGAGCCAAAAGGGCCACTTCGTAGGGGCCACTTAGTTTTATTTTTCTTTAAMACGTGATCGATTTTCCTGGATGAARGATTGTGAAGGAACAGGGCTATGTTGCTTTCCTATRCAAGTTTCCGTAAACCCTTTCTCTTACAGCTGACATAGTCTGTAGAACGATGGCATGATTTTGTTCATTTGACTCATTCATCACATAGGCTGTTGAATTTTTGAGTGGATTTCATCCCCATTCTAGGCATGGGTTTGGAGGGTTGGCTTCATGATGCAATAGGCCACCTCTCTCCCCTGGTTAGCTACTTAGCTGTATAGAAGGAATTTGAGGCCTCTACTTAAAAAATTAAAATGCTTGATCCTTCAGTCCCRTATGCTGATGCTGTTACAGAGCCAGAGTGGTGTGCAAATGTAACTATGAAGATTAATTTAATAGAGGAAACCGATGAAAGCAAAATGAAAGAATTAGACACTTGCAGTGCTACTTTGCTGCTTATTATGAAAGCCTGTGCTGGTGATTGAAGAGCACATGAGTCAGTTAAAAGCACTGCAGTACTGGAGAAAATGATTCTCAATTATCAGAATGAGAGAGAACAGAGTATTGTGGAATTGATTTTGAAACTACTTAAAATCACAGGAGTTTCACATTAACTTTTTTTTTCTCAGTATGCTATAGCTCATCCTGAGTTTGTCTAAAGGATCCTTTTTGACCTCGTCTCCTGTTTAGAAGATCTTGTGATTCTGTAAAACTGCAGTACATTGCGAGTGATTAAAACATGCTACTCATTAGCATGAGTTGTGTCTGCTAAATTGTGAGGGTTGCTCAAAATGAAGTGAGCTGCTTGATGTCACTGCACTGCTCATTGGTAAAACCTCATTTTCTCCCTATTGCCTTAGGAAACCACTTGCTTCCCAATTAAAACACGAATAAGATTCTGACTTTGGAGTCAGAAACCAAGATTTTTCTGTTCTGTGACTGACCACACACTCAGGATATAGTAATAATACCTTTGAAGGAGGGATTGTAAGTGTTAAAAGACTTTCTCAGGGTGGAACAGTCAGAGGCTGGGGATTTATATGCCATCAGAACTTCCCACATCTATTTCTTCCTTCCCCATTTTATATCCCCAGTCATTCCCACATCACTGTTCTTCAGGTTTTGCTGAAACTCAGGATTTCSGTGGCTTCTTTGGGACTTCCACATGTTTCACAACACTTTCTTGCTCAGCTAATGAAAGAAAAAGTTGTTARTAAATGAGAGCACACTCATGGGATTAATCAGTACTTAGAAGCTAGAAAAGGGAAAACGGGACCAGCTGCCCTCTTTGGAAACCAGAACCTCCTTTGTTTCCAGAATCTGTATTATCATAACTACATAGTATAGTAGTTTGTAGCAAAATAAAAAAAATAGCAAAAGTTTATAAACAATACTTTTTCTGTAAAACTGCTCTGCTATGTATATTAACTCTGATTTCCCTTCTGTCTTTATCAATTTCTGTCAAGTCAAACTTTCGTTAACAGCTCTACATCAGTTATCTTTTTTTTAGTATAMGAAGCACACATTCATCTTTTCAGAATTTCTTTACCTTCTCAATTATGTTGTGCACTTCATCTGTCACTTTCTCTCGCTCCTTGTGAGCTACAGCTGTTTTCCATTACTTGAATATTTTCTGCCTCAGAGAGGGAATGGCTCTTCTATTCCTTCAGTTGTCCAATGCACTGGCCAGCCCTTGTAAATGAACCTATCCTCACCCTCTCAGCCTGGGAAACTGTGTTTTGTGCTTCTATCCACAACAACCTACTTCTAAGGTAACCCTCAAACTCTTGATCCACCTTGTGCTCGACATTATCAGTTATGACAGAGCAGATAACTGATTTCAGCATGTCATCAGTATTAGTGGCTGTTGCTTTTGTCTTCTTAAATAACTGTTGCTTTMCTTGAAGTTCCTGAACATTAGGTGCATTTCTTGCTGGCTTTCTGCTTTAGTTTTCTGAGTATCTCTGGCAGGTAGACACTTATCCTTTTCTTCCACTTTATCACAACTGTGGTCCCTGATTYCGAGAAATATCTAGATGATCTGTCAGCTCGTGTTTTAGCCTCCACCTGGCATTATTTTACCTTTTTAGCTATTGCATTTTGTCCAGATACTTTTCAATCTGGTAATCTTGTGCTGCTTCTGCCATTATTTACGTGGAAAAGCCTACGTACTTATATGACAAAGCTGCTRTAACAATGTACATGTTGTTAATTTATGTTACCACAGCAACTGAATCATGCAAAAATGTAGTGTTTCATTGTTTGGCATTGCACTTTGGCATTCTGATAAAAAGCTAGGGGAATGTAGTATATGGGCAGCTGCTATGGAGCTGGGTCTTAAMTAGGTAGGTAACCATGCCTATGAGGTAGGTATCAATAACTGCTGTCAAAATGGGTTTGGCAGGTAGGATCTGGTAGGGAATCTAAATCCAGTTCTGTTTGGTTTTGTGAGGAATTGCAGGCATGCTTGGAAGAGGGGATTAGGATCTTGGGGTTTAGAAAACTGGTCTAGAAAACATAAGACACAGGCTGGGGGACAAAAGCAATGAGCCTAGACAGGTATGAAAAATTGCACAAATTCAGGAAAGGAACAATGGGTGAAAAAGTAATCTTCCAGAACRGAAGCGGGAGTCTATGATAAGTCACAAGCTGAGTATGAGTCAGCAATGTGTTTTCCTGGCAAAACCAGTAAACATTCCAGGAAGATATAGTTGACGGGAGCAATCTGTGGGCTGTATGCAGTATTGATAGGWCACTAGTGGAAGGGCTGATTTTGTGCACCACAGCCCAAGAACTATGTGGACCAACAGGAGTCAGTGCAGGTGGCAATGAGAATGAACCAGGGATTGGGAAGACTGMATGAGCTCAACTTGTTCAGGCTAGAGAAAAGGCAGAAGACAGACATGCTGAGACTCTTCATATACTTAAAAGGCCATGGCAAAGAGAAGGGGAATAATCTATTCTTGGTGGGTAGGGTAAGATATAATGGACTTAAATTGCATCAAGAAGGAAAAGCTTTTCTAATGGTAACATTAGTGAGGCACAGCTTTATGTCACAGGGTGTAATGATGTCTCTGTCACTGGATGTCTTTAAGTACATACTGGACAAATATTAAGTACTATTGATCTGGCATTGGAATTGGAGGATGGACTAAGTGACTAATCAAGATCTGTTACAGACCTATTTTTCTGTGATTACATATAATCTGAGTCTTCTCATTAATCATAATTTCTTTATCCAGTCCCATTATACATTCTGTTTTCTTTTCAAGTCAGATCCCTTGTCATCTCTCTGTTCTCTGAAGGACAAAAGAATATTTTGTCCCTTTTTTCTTTCTGTATAGTTAAAGACCAAAGCTTTTCTCATTTTTCTGGTAGCTCACAGCAGACACAAACTGATGAGTTATACTGCATTTTACTGCTGAGATAACTATTATAATTACACGTGAGTCAAACATGCAATAAAAATTATTGAGATGACTGTTGTCAGTCTATTCAGACATGTTCTACATAAACTGTACATAAATCTGAGATTCTCTAGTCATATACTAGACAAAATTACTCAATTCATAAAGTTGCTGTATTCCACACCAATCTAATGCACATAATCTCAAATTCCCCAAAAAAACAAACATTCACTTACAGTTCAGTTTGAAATAAATACCTTTTACCAAGAAAAACTGGCATTRGTTTACTTGGCAGACCTGATCAACAGACAGCATTCCTGATAGGTTTTCTGTGKKKTTTTTTTTTTCTGATCATGTTTTCTATTCTAAGTTGGTGTTACTTCTTTCTACAAACTTCTGTGTTTATAGCCTTAAATCAGCATRTATGTCAGAGCAGACCCATGCATGTTTTGTCATTAAAAAAAAAGCTATTGCAAYAATTGCCAACCCTGAACATTTTATTTACTGAGCTTTTAAAGAGAATGCCCATCAGAAGTTAAAACTACTCTTGCCAAACTCTACAGTCATTTTATTCTTTCAGAGAATGAGGATTTTCCTGATGTAATTATTTATTGTTAAATATTAACARTGTGCTTTTCTACACAAAACATGTATTGCCCATGTACCTGTATTGATCCGCATATTCATAGGTGATGAGGAAGAAGAGGTGGGGAAAAAGAGACAAAAATTCTCAATAGTATTGGATTCYTCACGGTCATAAGAACTAAAATGTGACAATGAAAAACCATTGGCAAAGRATATTGGAACTGCAATGAAAATGTCAGTGTGGCTGAAAGAAATACATATTAAGARAAGAATAGGACACATAAAATATCATTATGCCACTATTTATGGTGCTCCATTTTTTTAATGCCACAAGCAGCTTCCGCCTTCATATCTCAGAAGAACTAGAAAAAAGTAGTATGGATGATCAGGGCTRTGGGACAGCTCTTCCATGAGGTGTGGCTGAATAGACAGATTTTTAAGCCTGAGAAGGACACAGCCAAGAGAGGGTATGAGAGGGATGACAGATGGCACAAACCCCAGAAATTAGTATCTGTCTTTATATTGGAGCTAGAGAGCTTCAGATGAACTCATCAGATGCTGGTTTTCAGAGAGACAAAAGGAGAAATTACCTGAAACTACAAATTTTCAGAAAGCAAGTGGATATGTCCATGGAAAAAAAGGTCATCTAGAGCTGTTAAAATCTAAAGTGTAGAGATCTATATTATTTCAGCATGTCTCTAAGGCAGCCCAAATTTTCAGCCCTGCTGGAGCCTTTATGTATTTGTTCAATTCTTGTGTTTTGCAAAAGGCATCTTCAGCTAGCCACTGCCAGAGAGAGATCCTGGRCTGGGCTGAGACATGTGCCCCAGTGTGAGCATTCTTACTTTGTTGTTAGTTCTCCTGCTAAGAAGGCTTTGACACTCTGACTTGCTGTGCTTCTGCAACCTTGCAGCACTGTGGGAGGCACAGCCTGGGAAGTGATCAAAAGAATAAGCAGGAGGCAGAAATCTGCCTTTGCTACATAATTTTTTAAGTTAAAAAAAAAAAAAAAAAAAAAGATTGCCTCTCACATTCTTGGACACAGTCAAGCATGCAAGCATGGAGAGGTGCCTGACTCCATTATCACCTTCTCCTGCATCCTGATAAAGCCAAGCAAGCTCCTAAGGTACTTTAAGGCCACAAAAGGGGTCAATAATRCTGGGGGTGGGAGAAAGAGTGAAGAAATTCCCTTGCTGTGCCTGCCAGAGAGTGAATCAMGCAGATGCAAAACTACTTTCTGTAGCTGGGAGACATCTCTTGGGGCATCCCTGAAGTGGGTCAGGGCAGGGGTCATGTTCACTATTCTCAAAATTTCCAGAGCATCAGCAAGAAGGAGAATTATCCATTGTCAACATATCCAGAGGTATGATTGAAAACTAGCATGGGAATCTTCTTCACTGCAGAACACAGGAAAGTATGGATTTGACGTTTGAAATAGTCTGAGTGACAGGAATATTAAACAGGCTTTCAATTAGCAGGATGCCTACATGTTGGCTTCTGGAGACCAGGAAGGGTGTAAGTCACCTCAAKCAGCAACTTACTGGAAAACTGTGAGACTGTACAGGCAGAGGAAGAAAGGCAGTGCTGAGGGATTCTTCATACCTGGGATCCCCTCTGGGCTGCAGAGAGCGCTGGTAGAGAGTGATGGAGTAACCCAGTAGTAAAAAAAACAGTTTTGACCCCATTTTAGGAAAATATTTATCTTATATRTGCATCTATTGTGACTGTCAAGCTGTGGTTTAGTGAACAAGGACAAAAAGATATGAGAGTGTAAAGTTTCCCCATAACATGTATTTACTATTTGTTATTTGTTTTTAGAAGCAGTTGTCTTGGTTTGAAACAATGTTTTCAGAGAAAAACCTTACAGAGTAAATGTTTCCTCTGAAGTGAAAAAAAAATGATAATTTTTTTCCCACCAATATGAAATAGATGTTTGGGCAAAAGTGAAGAGAAAAAAAGTAGTTTATTAACAAAACACAGTGCCCAGAAAACACAGATAAAAAGTAACTGTTAGATATTTAAAACTCAGGAACACACACTGCACCCTCCCCCTACAAACCGCTCGGCCACATCGTGCGGAG